>NW_027150076.1:6905000-7247500 GCF_031143425.1 Pleurodeles waltl
CAGATCAAGGATGGCTGAGTACATGAAAAAGGCCAGTAAAAACCTTCAGGCCAGCCAAGAGCTCCAGAAGCAATGGCATGATCAGAAGGCTGTTTTGGTTCAGTACCAACCAGGGCAGAAAGTGTGGGTCTTGGAGCCTGTGGCCCCAAGAACACTCCAAGATAAATGGAGTGGACCCCACACAATTGTTGAAAAGAAGGGTGAAGTCACCTACTTGGTTGACTTAGGCACTGCCAGGAGTCCCCTTAGGGTGCTCCATGTCAACCGCCTGAAACCCTACTATGACAGGGCTGATCTCACCCTGCTCATGGCAACAGATGAGGGACAGGAAGAAGACAGTGATCCTCTACCTGATCTCTTCTCTTCCACAGATCAAGATGCTCTTGTGGAAGGTGTAGTTTTGGCTGATTGTCTTACTGCTGAGCAGAAAGACAATTGCATAAATCTCCTAGGACAATTTTCAGAACTCTTCTCCACTGTGCCAGGCACCACTTCTTGGTGTGAGCACACTATAGATACTGGAGACAGTTTACCTGTCAAAAATAAGATCTATAGGCAGCCTGACCATGTCAGGGACTGCATAAAGCAAGAAGTTCAGAAAATGTTGGAACTAGGAGTGGTTGAGCACTCTGACAGTCCATGGGCTTCTCCTGTGGTACTGGTACCAAAACCCAATTCTAAAGATGGAAAGAAGGAAATGCGGTTTTGTGTAGACTATAGAGATCTCAACTTGGTAACCAAAACTGATGCTCACCCTATACCCAGGGCAGATGAGCTCATAGATACACTGGCATCTGCCAAGTATCTAAGCACTTTTGATTTGACTGCAGGGTATTGGCAGATCAAATTGTCAGAAGATGCTAAACCTAAGACTGCATTTTCTACCATTGGAGGACATTACCAGTTTACTGTAATGCCTTTTGGTTTGAAAAATGCACCTGCCACTTTTCAGAGGTTGGTGAACACAGTCCTGCAAGGGCTGGAAGCTTTCAGTGCAGCATATTTGGACGATATAGCTGTCTTTAGCTCCAGCTGGGATGATCACCTGGTCCACCTATGGAAAGTTTTGGAGGCCCTGCAAAAGGCAGGCCTCACTATCAAGGCTTCAAAGTGCCAGATAGGGCAGGGTAAGGTGGTTTATCTGGGACACCTTGTTGGTGGGGAACAGATTGCACCACTTCAGGGGAAAATCCAAACAATTATTGATTGGGTTCCCCCTACCACTCAGACTCAGGTGAGAGCCTGCCTAGGCCTTACTGGGTATTACAGGAGGTTCATTAAGAACTATGGCTCCATTGCAGCCCCTCTTAATGACCTCACATCCAAGAAAATGCCTAAAAAGGTATTATGGACAGCAAACTGTCAGAAAGCTTTTGAGGAGCTGAAGCAGGCCATGTGCTCTGCACCTGTCCTAAAAAGCCCTTGTTACTCTAAAAAATTCTATGTCCAAACTGATGCATCTGAATTAGGAGTAGGGGCAGTCCTATCACAACTTAATTCTGAGGGCCAGGATCAACCTGTTGCTTTTATTAGTAGAAGGTTGACCCCTAGAGAAAAGCGTTGGTCTGCCATTGAGAGGGAGGCCTTTGCTGTGGTCTGGGCTCTGAAGAAGTTGAGGCCATACCTGTTTGGCACTCACTTCATTGTTCAGACAGACCACAAACCTCTACTTTGGCTAAAACAAATGAAAGGTGAAAATCCTAAATTGTTGAGGTGGTCCATATCCCTACAGGGAATGGACTATACAGTGGAACATAGACCTGGGAGTAGCCACTCCAATGCAGATGGACTCTCCAGATATTTCCACTTAGACAATGAAGACTCATCAGGTCATGGCTAGTCTTATTGTCCTTCGTTTGGGGGGGGTTGTGTAGGAAAGTACCATCTTGCCTGGCATGTTACCCCCATTTTTCACTGTATATATGTTGTTTTAGTTGTATGTGTCACTGGGACCCTGGTAACCCAGGGCCCCAGTGCTCATAAGTGTGCCTGAATGTGTTACCTGTGTAGTGACTAACTGTCTCACTGAGGCTCTGCTAATCAGAACCTCAGTGGTTATGCTCTCTCATTTCTTTCCAAATTGTCACTAACAGGCTAGTGACCATTTTTACCAATTTACATTGGCTTACTGGAACACCCTTATAATTCCCTAGTATATGGTACTGAGGTACCCAGGGTATTGGGGTTCCAGGAGATCCCTATGGGCTGCAGCATTTCTTTTGCCACCCATAGGGAGCTCTGACAATTCTTACACAGGCCTGCCACTGCAGCCTGAGTGAAATAACGTCCACGTTATTTCACAGCCATTTTACACTGCACTTAAGTAACTTATAAGTCACCTATATGTCTAACCTTTACCTGGTAAAGGTTAGGTGCAAAGTTACTTAGTGTGAGGGCACCCTGGCACTAGCCAAGGTGCCCCCACATTGTTCAGAGCCAATTCCCTGAACTTTGTGAGTGCGGGGACACCATTACACGCGTGCACTACATATAGGTCACTACCTATATGTAGCTTCACAATGGTAACTCCGAATATGGCCATGTAACATGTCTATGATCATGGAATTGCCCCCTCTATGCCATCCTGGCATAGTTGGCACAATCCCATGATCCCAGTGGTCTGTAGCACAGACCCTGGTACTGCCAAACTGCCCTTCCTGGGGTTTCACTGCAGCTGCTGCTGCTGCCAACCCCTCAGACAGGCAGCTGCCCTCCTGGGGTCCAGCCAGGCCTGGCCCAGGATGGCAGAACAAAGAACTTCCTCTGAGAGAGGGTGTGACACCCTCTCCCTTTGGAAAATGGTGTGAAGGCAGGGGAGGAGTAGCCTCCCCCAGCCTCTGGAAATGCTTTCTTGGGCACAGATGTGCCCAATTCTGCATAAGCCAGTCTACAGCGGTTCAGGGACCCCTTAGCCCCTGCTCTGGCGCGAAACTGGACAAAGGAAAGGGGAGTGACCACTCCCCTGACCTGCACCTCCCCTGGGAGGTGTCCAGAGCTCCTCCAGTGTGCTCCAGACCTCTGCCATCTTGGAAACAGAGGTGCTGCTGGCACACTGGACTGCTCTGAGTGGCCAGTGCCACCAGGTGACGTCAGAGACTCCTGCTGATAGGCTCCTTCAGGTGTTAGTAGCCTATCCTCTCTCCTAGGTAGCCAAACCCTCTTTTCTGGCTATTTAGGGTCTCTGTCTCTGGGGAAACGTTAGATAACGAATGCATGAGCTCAGCCGAGTTCCTCTGCATCTCTCTCTTCACCTTCTGATAAGGAATCGACTGCTGACCGCGCTGGAAGCCTGCAAACCTGCAACATAGTAGCAAAGACGACTACTGCAACTCTGTAACGCTGATATGCCGCCTTCTCGACTGTTTTCCTGCTTGTGCATGCTGTGGGGGTAGCCTGCCTCCTCTCTGCACCAGAAGCTCCGAAGAAATCTCCCGTGGGTCGACGGAATCTTCCCCCTGCAACCGCAGGCACCAAAAAGCTGCATTACCGGTCCCTTGGGTCTCCTCTCAGCACGACGAGCGAGGTCCCTCGAATCCAGCGACTCTGTCCGAGTGACCCCCACAGTCCAGTGACTCTTCAGCCCAAGTTTGGTGGAGGTAAGTCCTTGCCTCACCTCGCTGGGCTGCATTGCTGGGAACCGCGACTTTGCAGCTACTCCGGCCCCTGTGCACTTCCGGCGGAAATCCTTTGTGCACAGCCAAGCCTGGGTCCACGGCACTCTAACCTGCATTGCACGACTTTCTAAGTTGGTCTCCGGCGACGTGGGACTCCTTTGTACAACTTCGGCGAGCACCGTTTCATGCATCCTTGTAGTGCCTGTTTCTGGCACTTCTCCGGATGCTACCTGGTTCAGTGAGGGCTCTTTGTCTTGCTCGACGTCCCCTCTCTCTTCAGATCCAATTTGCGACCTCCTGGTCCCTCCTGGGCCCCAGCAGTGTCCAAAAACGCCAAACGCACGATTTGCGACTAGCAAGGCTTGTTGGCGTTCTTTTGGCGGGAAAACACTTCTGCACGACTCTACAAGGCGAGAGGGATCCGTCCACCAAAGGAGAAGTCTCTAGCCCTTTTCGTTCCTGCAGAAACCTCAGCTTCTTCTGTCCAGTCGAAGCTTCTTTGCACCCGCAGCTGGCATTTCCTGGGCATCTGCCCATCTCCGACTTGCTTGTGACTTTTGGACTTGGTCCCCTTGTTCCACAGGTACCCTAGATTGGAAATCCACAGTTGTTGCATTGCTGGTTTGTGTCTTTCCTGCATTATTCCTCTAACACGACTCTTTTGTCCTTAGGGGAACTTTAGTGCACTTTGCACTCACTTTTCAGGGTCTTGGGGAGGGTTATTTTTCTAACTCTCACTATTTTCTAATAGTCCCAGCGACCCTCTACAAGGTCACATAGGTTTGGGGTCCATTCGTGGTTCGCATTCCACTTTTGGAGTATATGGTTTGTGTTGCCCCTATCCCTATGTTTCCCCATTGCATCCTATTGTAACTATACATTGTTTGCACTGTTTTCTAAGACTATACTGCATATTTTTGCTATTGTGTATATATATCTTGTGTATATTTCCTATCCTCTCACTGAGGGTACACTCTAAGATACTTTGGCATATTGTCATAAAAATAAAGTACCTTTATTTTTAGTATAACTGTGTATTGTGTTTTCTTATGATATTGTGCATATGACACTAAGTGGTACTGTAGTAGCTTCACACGTCTCCTAGTTCAGCCTAAGCTGCTCTGCTAAGCTACCATTATCTATCAGCCTAAGCTGCTAGACACCCTATACACTAATAAGGGATAACTGGGCCTGGTGCAAGGTGCAAGTACCCCTTGGTACTCACTACAAGCCAGTCCAGCCTCCTACAAGGGGTGAGTAAATCTCATCTGAAGGCGATGGTTAGTGTTGTACAGTCTGGGCAGGATAGGGGTGAGTAAATCTCATCTGCAGGCGATGGTTAATGTTGTGCAGTCTGGGCAGGATAGAGGTGAGTAAACGTCATCTGAAGGCGATGGTTAGTGTTGTAGAGTCTGGGCAGGATAGAGGTGCGTAACCTTCATCCGAAGGTGATGGTTAGTGGTTTACAGTCTGGACAGGGGGGCTAAAGCCACCTCTCTTTTTCCAAGCAGTGTGTTTCATGCAGTCTGTCCAGAGTAAATGAATTATAATCTACACACGGTCAGTGCGGGCGACTAATGGAATGACACCTAATGGCAGCACACACAATGCAAGCAGACAAACTGCTGCACTGTGTAGCGCAGGGGAAAGAAAAGACTGTGTTCACAATACACAGCCTAGCACCATGCCGCGGAGGTGAGATTGTGTTGTATAGTGTGGGATTTGTTCTGGAGGCAGACCCTTCCAGTACACATTCCTGTGCCCACGTAAACACAGAAGGATGCCACACATCTGCACTAGTTCTGTGTCCTGCAACTCACATGCAATCTGGAGATTTTATGCAGAAATAAAAAAAATTCCCCTTGATAATTCCGGCTTCAAGGAGGTCCAGATTTACAAAGACGTATACCTGGGTTTACAGCAAAAAGGTGCCCCTACCTGTCAGCGGTACAACAACTAGAAACATCTTCTTGTTTATTCCTCTTTATATGAGCTCCACAGTGTGCAGCACACATAGAAAGAGGAAAATGCCTCTAAGGATTGTTTCTGTTCAGGAAGGTGTCCCTTCCTGCACACAAACAATCCTGCATGCAGCGGAGGCGTCCTAACACCATGGTGCAAGGGTTCCTGCGTTGGCGCTAGCCTGCCAAAGGCGAGCCAATGCGGGCAGAGAGCAATAATATACCATATCTGTGTATATATGAAGCATTTCTGCTCTCTCCCTTTCATGCAATGAAAGTTGCACACTGAGACTCAGTGACCAGTCTTAGCACACAGTGATACTCAGTGACCAGTTTTGGCACATGCACTGAGACGCAGTGAACAGTCTTGACACACATTGAGACTCAGTGACCAGTCTTGACACACACACAGTGACTCAGTGGCCAGTGTTGGCATGCACTGAGCTCAGAGACAGTGACCAGTCTTGACATACACTGTGACTCAGTGGCCTCTCTTGGTACATACACTGAGACTTAGTGACCAGTCTTGGCACATACACTGAGACTCAGTGACCAGTCTAAGCACACACTAAGACTCAGTGACCAGTGTTAGCACACACTGAGACTCAGTGATCAGTCTTGACACAAGCACTGGGACTCAGTGACAAGTCTTGCACTGAGCTTGATGCTTAGTCTTGGCACATAAATTTAGACTCAATGAACCGGTCTTATCATACACTGAGACTCAGTGACCAGTATTGGCACACACACTAAGTCTTAGTGACCAGTCTTGGCACACATTGAGACTCAGTGACCAGTCTTCATCACACAGAGGCTCAGTAACTAGTATTGTCATGCACAGAAGACTCAGTGACTAGTCTTAGCACACACTAAGACTCAGTGACCAGTGTTAGCACACACTGAGACTCAGTGATCAGTCTTGACACAAGCACTGAGACTCAGTGACAAGTCTTGCACTGAGCTTGATGATCAGTCTTGGCACATACACTTAGACTCAATGAACCGGTCGTATCATACACTGAGACTCAGTGACCAGTATTGGCACACACACTAAGTCTTAGTGACCAGTCTTGGCACACATTAAGACTCAGTGACCAGTCTTCATCACACAGAGGCTCAGTAACTAGTTTTGTCATGCACCGAGATTCAGTGACTAATCTTGGCACACATTGAGATTCAGTCAACAGCCTTGGCACACACTGAGACTCAGTCAACAGTCTTGGCACACACGGAGACTCAGTGACAAGTCTTGTCATACACTGAGCCTCAGTCACCAGTCTTTTCATACACTGAGCCACAGTGACCAGTCTTGGCACACACCAAGACTAAGTTACAAGTCTTGGCGCACACTGAGATACAGTGACCAGTCTTAGCACAGACACCGAGACTCAGTGACCAGTCTTCTCATACATTGAGACTCAGTGACCAGTCTTGGCAAACATGGAATCTCAGTGACCAGTACTGGCATGCACTGAGATTCAGTGACCAGTGTTGGCACACACTGAGACTCAGTGACCTGTCCTGGCACACATTGAGACTCAGTGCCCAGTCTTGACACACACAGTGACTCAGTGACCAGTGTTGGCACGCACTGAGCTCAGTGACCAGTCTTGGCACATACACTGAGACTCAGTGACCAGTCTTAGCACACACTAAGACTGAGTGACCAGTCTTGGCACACACCGAGACTCAGTGACCAGTCTTCTCATACATTGAGACTGAGTAACCAGGCTTGGCACACACAGTGACTCAGTGACAAGTGTTGACATGCACCAAGATTTAGTGATCAGCCTTGGTACACACCGAGACTTAGTGACCAGTCTTGGCACACACTGACACTCAATGACAAGTCTTAGCATGCACTGTGCTCCATGACCAGTCTTGGCACTTGCACTGAGGCTCAGTGACCAGTCGTGGCACACACTGAGTCTAAGTGACCAGTTTCCTCATACATTGAGACTCAGTGACCAGTCTTGGCACACACTGAGACTCAGTGACCTGTATTGACACACCCTGAGGCTAAATGACCAGTCTTGGCACATACTGAGACACAGTGACCAGTCTTGACACACACTGAGACTTAGTGACCAGTCTTTGTACATATGCAGGCTCAGTGATGAGTCTTGGCACACACTGCGACTCAGTGACGGGTCTTCGTAAGTACTGAGACTCAGCGAACAGTCTTGGCACACACTGAGGCTCAGTGATAAGTCTTTGTACACACTGAGAGACAGTGACCAGTCTTGACATACACTGAGACTCAGTGGCCTCTCTTGGTACATACACTGAGACTTAGTGACCAGTCTTGGCACACACCGAGACTCAGTTATCAGTCTTGGCATCAACCAAGACTCAGTGACCAGTCTTGGCAAGCACTGAGCTCAGTGACCAGTCTTGGCGCATACACTGAGACTCAGTGAACAGTCTTGGAGCACAGTTACCATTGTTGGCACAGAATGAGACTCAGCAGTCTTGGCACAGACTAAACCTCAGTGACCAGTCTTGGCTCACATTTAAACTCAGTGAGCAATTGTTGTACACACTGAGACTCAGTTACCAGTCATGGCACACCCTGAAACTCAGTGACCAGTCTTGTCATACACTGTGACTCTGTGACCAGACCTGGCACACAGCAACTCAGTGACCATTTTTGGCACACACTGAGACTTGGTGACCAGTCTTTTTATACATGGAGACTCAGTGACCAGTCTTGGCACACACTTAGACTTAGTGACAAATCTTACCACACATTGTACTCAATTACTAGTCTTGGCAGCCATGGAGACTCTGTGGCCATTCTTGGCACACACTGGACTCAGAGACCCGCCCACCCCAGCAGTTCCCAGCATCTCCCAGTCACCAGCTGTCTGCTGTTGTGTTCATGCTCGCCTCAGCCATTCTCAGCCACTCCCAGTCACCAGCTGTCTGCTGTTGTACTCGTGCCTGCCCACCCCAGCAGTTCCTAGCAGCTCCCAGTCACCAGCTGTCGGCTGCTGTACTCGTGCCTGCCCATCCCAGCAGTTCCTAGCAGCTCCCAGTTAATAGCTGTCTGCTGTTGTGCTTGTGCCTGCCCGCCCCAGCAGCTCCCAGCAGCTCCCAGCAGTTCTTAGCAGCTAGCAGTCAGGAGCTGTCTTCTGTTGTGTTTGTGCCAGCTCCCAGTCATCAGCTGCCTGCTGTTGTGCTCGTCAGTGACCAGTGACCAGTCTTCTCTCACATTGAGACTTAGAGGCATATTTAAGAAAAGTGTCACTGCACTGTGTGCAGCAAAAAGAACAGTTGATGGACGGAGTGTAGACCACATCAAAAATTCATCCTCAGTCACAGATCTGGGTTTAATCCATCAGTTTTTTTGCTCACCATGCCATTCCAGTTTGGACCCAGCCATATGGAAATCAGTCTTGACCCTGCTCCCATGGGAACAGTCCAGCCCGAACTGCCAGGCCAGGTCCTCCCTGGACCAGAAACAAGCACTCCTCTTCAGCCAGGCTAGTTTGAATCTGGTGGCATAGTGATGGATTAAACCCAGATCTGTGACTGGGAGTGAGTGTTTGCATTGTTCAGCACTCCTTTCGTCATCCTTTTGTGCTGCTAAAGTTGCCCTAAGTGGGAATGGTATGCCCAGACGTGGGTCCCGTGCTCACTGTGCCACTGGATTCAAGCTAGCCTTGCTGAAGAGGTGTGATACCCCGAAACCGGTCCCAGGATGCTTGTCTGAAATGTGGTTTTATGATGTTGCAGTGAGGATTGCACATTTTATTCAGTCTATCAAGCAGGGTTTTTGCGTTTGGATTCATTGGTTTTAGTTGATGTATTGTTGTTTTATAATGTTGCAGTGGGGATTGCACATTTTTTTCTCTCTATCAAGCAGGGTTTTTAAGTTTGGATTCATTGGTTTTAGTGGATGTATTGTGGTTTTATGATGTTGTATGATTCTTGATGTTGTATGGACTTAAGTCCCATTAACCTGATTTTCACTACTACTTGACACTCACAACCTGAGGATATTATAAGTTGTTCTCCAGCTACAGGCGGTGATCCACTCCGCATGTAACATTAAATGCAGGATTCTGTGGTTTCCTCTCCAGGTGGCTGGGAGATCCCTCGTGTAAGGACACAGGCGATAGCCCTGGGAGTGATGGTTGCAGTCACCACATTCATAAACATCGTGCTCTACCGTCTGGGTAAGAAGTGTGGAGTTGACTTTCAGACCCTACGGCCCCCTGTGGCACATGAAAGAGCTTCTCTGATTCAGACATGATTAGAAAAACTGCAGATGAAAAGAAATGGAGGCTCCTAATTCTACATTTTAACCACAGAGGGACAGTTTGTAGGAGGTCGCCGACATCAGCAGTACCACTGTTTAAGGGTTGTCTTAAACAGTGTTTGATATTGTACATTCTGCTGGATGATGATGGTTAGGACGGCGATTACGGTGAAGGTCATCAATATTATTATTATTATTATTATTATTATTATTATTATTATTATTATTATTATTATAAAGTGTTCTGAGTCTCAAGATCTGTGGAAGGGGGCACCTTGGTCAGTGATGATGATGATGGTGATGATGATGATGGTTATGACGATAGTGAAGATGGTGATGATGATGATGGTGGCAATGATGGTGATAATGATGATGGTGACGATGATGGTGATGATGATGATGGTGATGATGATAGTGAAGATGGTGATGATGATTATTGTTAAGTGTTCTGAGTCTCAAAAGCTGTGGAAGGCTCCAGAAGGGGGCACCATGGCCAGTGATGCTAATGAAGCAGATGGTGATGATGATGAATATTAAGTGTTTTGAGTCTTGAGAGCTGTGGACGGCTCCTGAAGGGGGCGCGTGGTCAGTAGTAATGATGATGATGGTGGTGATGATGATGATGATTATTATTAGCTGTTCTGAGTCTCGAGAGCTGTGGAAGGCTCTTGAAGGGGGTGCCGTGGCCAGTAATGATGACAATGCTGATGATGGTGATGATGGTGAATATAAAGTGTTCTAAGTCTCGAGAGCTGTGGAAGTCTTCTGAAGGGGGTGCGTGGTCAGTAATGTTGATGATGATGGTGAATGTGGTGATGATGATGATGAATATTAAGTGTTTTGAGTCTCTAGAGGTGTTGAAGGCACCTGAACGGGGTGCCATGGTCAGTGATGATGATGATGATGATGGTAATGGTGGTGATGATGATGATGATTATTATTAAGTGTTCTGAGTCTCGAGGGCTGTGGTCAGTGATCATGGTGATGGTAGTCATGATGATGATGATTATCACAAAATATCACAGAGGATATACTCCCTTATGAGGTAAGTAAAATACACCAAAAATATACGCACAAACCAAAATCAGGTAAGTAAACAGTTAGAAAAGTAGTGCAAACACTGTAGAATACAATAGGATCCAATAGGCCTAAGGGCAACACAAACCATATACTAAGAAAGTGGAATGCAAACCACTTAGGGACCCCAGGCCTAGTGTAGTGTGTAGAGGGTTGCTGGGAGTGTTAGAAAACACTAAGGGCCGTATTTATACTTTTTGACGCAAAACTGCGCCGCCGCAGTTTGCGTCAAACATTTTACCGCCGGCTAACGCCATTTCGTAGCGTCGTGCGGGCGTCAAATTTATACTTTGACGCACGGCGGCGCAATCAACAGGTGGGAGTCATTTTTTTTTACGCACATCGTGGCGTCAAGACGTAAAGGAAAACGACGTTAACACGGCGTAAATGACTGTGGGTCGATTTACGACACCGCAACCCGGATATGCGCCGTTTGTTTTGGCACAATAGCGTCAAAAATACCCGCGAACACTGCCATTTCAGCAGAGGAGAGCCAAAATGGATCCCAGATGCCACTACAGACCCCAGGGAGATGACAACAGACCAGGAACCAGCCAGGACGATCCATACAAGAACCAGGACATATATAGAAAAAAAAGAAAGTGTCGCTTCAGTGCAGAGGAGCAGGAAATCCTGGTTAAAGAGGTGACGGAACACCAGCACCAACTGTTTATCACCTCTAAGTTGCCAATCAGTAGGAGAGAGGCCATATGGCAACAAATTGTTGACAAGATCAACAGTGTGGCTGAAGTACGCAGGACAGTCACAGAGTGTAAGAAACGCTGGCATGACTGCAAACGTAGGACAAAGGAAAAAATGGCCAGGAACAGGAAGGCAGCACTGCAGACTGGAGGTGGGAGTCCAGCACACCAGGAGGCCCTGGACCACATGGAGGAGATGGTCGCAGCCGTCATCCCCGAGGAGATGGGATTCAAGGACAGGACAGCGCAGACTACCAGGAGACAACGCGCATGCAGGGTAAGTCGCATGGGGATTTAAAATGCAATAATGTCAACTGCAAGCAGGGGTGGGAAATACGTACTACACATTGCATGTAAGTCATCATATACATGGAGTGGCATGGGTAAAGGGGTACTGCAGGGGGGCATGGCCTGCACAAACAGAAGCTGGGGCACAACATTACACTACACCAACAACAATCCCATGGGGGCATCCTGTCATGCCAACAATGGAGCAAAGGGAAAGCCTCGACAGGATGGAAGGCCACTACGTCAAACTTACATCCTGGCACTTGTCAGCCAAAATATCTCCTACATTAACTAGGGCCCTATCAGCAATCCTCTAGCCAAAACAACAACTGCAATGTAACTGCAACAACAGTTGACACTACCACCTCTGATCTCTGTGCAGCACAAGTAGCCAATGGCAGTAACCTCCCCATGGAACATACATACCTAAATTAGGGGGTGAGGATGACATCTGCAACAATCTCCTGAAACAAGACAAAGGCCCCAGTACACTCAAATGTCAATGCCCATAGTTGTCACAAACATCAGCCAATGTAAACAGCAATAGGAGCGACACAGCACTAAGGACACACCCATGCTGCATATATCAGGGTCCATCCCGTGCCTGGCAAACAAGGCAACATCACAAAAGTCATACTGCTCAGACAACACCATTGAGGAGGGGACACATGGAACTGGTCACTGAAATACACCTGCACAGTCAGAGAACGAAATAGGACACTGATGCGACTATCAGGGCAATCCAATGCAACACACATTACCCAACATCAGCAGGACACATTAACAATATCAACATCCATATCTCATCATAACATTGCCATGCATAGGATATGCTACATGTCAATTACATTTAAGTCAATGTGAACAATCAGGGATTGGGGCAGGTCCTGAGAGGCAATAGTGCTGCCAGGATCATCAGAACACCCACAGGCAGTGAAAGGTCTCACCATGAGAATGGATATACACGGAGGGTTGAGTAGGACAAAAAGGTGGCTATTGTCTATTTGGTATAAAGCAACACCTAGAGGCAAGTAGGCAGACAAGTCTGATAACTCAATATCATACATGTGACACACAGGTGGGCCATAGGCCTATAACAATGCCCATATGAAGGACAGCAGATACCAATACCAAAAAGATCTCAAAGTGAATTCATCAAAAGGCAGGCATGTTACGTCAAAATTGTCACAACACAGACACACTAATTGTACTGTGTTTCATTGCAGAGGAAGATGGATCTCCTGCCGATATGCCTGTCCCAGATTTCCCTGATGACATGCATGACGAGCCCATAAACATTCCCCAGGAGACCATCCAAAAGGTCCTTGAAACCCTCCAGACCCCACCTTCAGTCACAAGGAGGAGCACAGAACAAGCAGCCATCACAGAAGAACCACCCACCACCCCAATTGCAAGACCTGCCAGCTCCTATACAGCTGAGGACTCTGATGACACTGGCACCAGCTTTGAAAGAACTGTAGTTGGAGTACAGCGGGAGCTGGCCAAGGAGGTGCGGGTGGGGATGCAAACTATGGCAGCCAGCCTTGAGGGTGTGCGCTCGTGCATGATGTCATCTGCAGATCAGGCAGCAGCTATGCAAGCCCTAACATCCATACTGTAAGGACTACAAGAAACTGTCAAGGAATTCACCACTGCAGTAAGGGAGTTGCCACAACACCTCGCACCCCAAACTTTCCACTGCATGCACGAATGCAATCATGACTCCCTCAGGGCCGACCTGGCTGCCTACCATCGTGATGTAGCTGCTATTCTCAAAAACCAGCAGGCCCTCCTTGCTGCAGTACTGCCCTTAAGACCTTCACAGGGAGCAGCGACCGGGATGTCTGACTCCACGTCTTCTAACACTGAGGTGTGTGTTGCCCCTTCACAACCAACAACAACAAGGACGAAGCAGGAAACACACACATCAGAAGATGAAGACATGGTACAGATCACATTCACAAGGAAGAGTACCCGGAAGCACTAGTCCCTGCACCATGGCCTACTTTGACTAAGGTCCTACGTATTGTCAAATGCCAGTCTCACTACAACTATACTCAATGACTGTTCTGCTAACCACTGTATAACTTGTCAGCATTGCCAGTGAATGTCTCTCTCCTACTAATTGGCAAATCCTGTCCCTCTGCACTGTCGGTAACATCACCCCAGCATGTCATGAGCATCATCCACACCCCTTTTGTAGGATCACCATGTAAGATTTCACTAGAACGGACTCAGCAAACCTGGACATTGTACATATTGCACTACAGCACCTATCAATAAATAGCACTTGCACACCTAATATGTCTCTGTGTAATTTGACCCACCAACTGTGCAGTAGATAACACAAATGTGCCTGTGTGACAACCATGTAGCTTGACAATACAACTGTCCTGACATCATGTAGTCAGATACATCTGTGCAGTGGCCAGGATTGCATCATAGCCTGCCCATCCTGTGGAGAATAACGGATGAAGGGAGAAACCACACACAATCATGCTGTGTTGGACAGAATAATGCTTCATCAATTGAAATCAAAGTCAACTAATGCTGGCTGATAAATGTTGTCACCATGCAATACTAATACATTGAATTATGCAGTCTAATCTAAGCAAACACAACTAAACTCACCATCAATCAACCTTTCTGAGTAAACTTCCAAATAGGTACTCATGCTGATTTTTTGCACACATGATCTATGTCAGTAATGAAGACAAGA
This sequence comes from Pleurodeles waltl, assembly GCF_031143425.1. NCBI lineage: Eukaryota > Metazoa > Chordata > Amphibia > Caudata > Salamandridae > Pleurodeles > Pleurodeles waltl. Next base: position 6,919,625 of record NW_027150076.1, read on the forward strand.
AGACAAGAGTGTTAACAACACCTCATCTTCAAAGATGTCCCTGAACATCACACTGCAGTCCGACCTAAAAATTTCCCCACAATACCAAGTCTGGAAGCACACTTTGTGATGTAGAAAACATACTCATCGACACAAATCCTTTGTGATCCATGTAAACTCCAAATGGTGGTTCTATCAAATGGTGGATACTTACCAAGTTAGCACAGGGGTAGCTGCCATTTTAAACCTCTTTTTTCTTTGGTTTGTAGCATAGGACACACATGTCATAGAACAACAATCACCTACACTGATGGCAAGGCCATGATCAAGTAGCAGTTAACACATAATGCAAAGGGTTAACTATATAGTTATTCATAAGTAATCACACCAGAGGCAACTAAGGGAAAAGTCATACCTACACTAATCTAACCTGACTACTCCTTACCCACAACTGTCCCTAACTAACCTAAGCTAAACTTACTCTACACATATAACGAATCGATCTAAACATTAACCCCCCACCCACCATTATGAGACAGGACACATGCAGGACAACACATACTAACCTACACACATACTATACTATCCTAAACAATCATATATTTTTTTTTATTTTTTTTTTTAAATAATTTTTTTTAATATTTTTTTTTCTAATCACACAGGAACCCCAACATTGACATACACACTGAATAATGAAAAGTAGAAAGAATAAGGACCCCCCACCCTCCTCCCTAACACTAACTAAGCTAACAACCTATACTAACCTAACACTAATCCCCCAAGCCCACTAATCATGATAACAAGGAAAGAGGAGGGAGGGGAGGGATTAATGTAAATAGACCATATCAGTCCTAGAGGTTGGCCCTCCGGAGGGTCCGTCTGATGGACCTGACCCGCTTCTTGATGTAGGCCACATCCTGGCTCAGCTTGTCCACCTTCCTTATGAACTTGTCCATTTTGCGGTCCAAAGCCTGGAATGCCGCAGGGTCAATTGGAGGTGCTGCTGCTGTCTGGGTCCCGGCAGAGGTGCTCTGTGTGGGTGTTGAGCCTAGCCCACTGGACTGTCCTGCAGCTGTGATAATGCTGGGTCCTGGTTGTGCTGCAGAGGCAGGGACAACTGTCCCCGCCGTTGCTGGGGCCACTTGGGGAGAACCAGTGGTTGTGGTGGTGGTGGCTGTAGTGGGCAACATTGGGCCACCCTGTGGTGAAGCCCACCATGCTCCGGAGGCCCAATCCGCCTGGTATTTTTGGGCCATCCGTCGGAACCCCCGACTGCACCTGCAGGATGTGTTGGTACCTCATGGCCCGCCTCTCAAATTCATGCCTCTGTGTGGCACTCATGTTTGCAGCTGTGAAGAGAAAGGGCAACTGTTTACCATAGGAAATGCATTGTGTGGAATAGCACAAGTGGTCAATCGGAAAATACATTTACTGTAGTTGTAACAGCTCATATCACCATATAGATCATTGAAAGTCTCAGAGGAAGTACATGGGAAGCCTGCATACAAAGGTCATCTCACACATAGCATATACAATAATCTACATGATGGGTGACATCAGCCAAAACTTGTCATCATAACAATTACAAATGCAGCTAACATTCATGCTGCACCTCCTCCGCCTATTGCCTGGACTCCATATGTCAGTGTATGTGATAACAATCACAAACCTCAAGCTCTGCAATTTGTAATGGGATTCGCTAGTATAGAACTCATGTGCCATAACCGAGTGTGTACACTAGGTTCAAAACAAAGTTTCAAATGGTCACAAGTATGTGAAACATACTGGTTGCTTCAGTCCTAGGTACCCTATTCCCAAACACATGCCTGTCTTTGGGGGGGGTGGGAAGAACAACCAACAATCCCAAAATCGATGCACACCCAGCACTGTATAGAAAGCTCAACATGTTTTTGCCTCCACACACACACCACCAGTGAAGGGCTATCAACAAATTGGAGTCAGCTAAACCTTGTCCTATCCAAGGTCCACACATGTCAAAATGTACTGACCTAGGCCAACATCACATACTTCCAGTGAGGCATATTTTTCTACAGACACAGAGGAGCAAGAACACCCATGATCATGAATAGCATGTACACCTAGGCCGTTGCACTCTAGTCCCACACACTTCTAGTACAACTTGTGGAAGTACATGCCCCCGGAAGATCCAACCTACAGTGTACTCAGTACATCGGTTACTAGGGAAGCAGCAGATTTCAGACAAGCCATTTGCAGAAGCTATCTGGGAGAATGTCAGTCTGACATGCAGACTCAGTCCGAGACGAGTCCCAGAGCAACTCTTACATTAACTAGTGTATTCCACATGACTCACCCCATTTCCCATAGCGGGCCCTACAGGAATGGCCTACAGACCCAAAATCAGACAAATGGATAAGCATAGGTCAACTCAAAATGAAGTGATAACTGAAATCCCACTAATGGAACAAGACTAAAGATTGGGCAGCGCATCAAACCTTGCAATGTGTTCAACACACAGTAGTCCATCACGCATCACCAGCAAACACAAAAAATACCACAGATGCAACACTCACTGTAGGTGTCGGGGTCCTCAAAATGAGCCACCTCTCCCACTGTGTACGGTGCAGGTCCACCTGTAAAGCATGGAAGAAAGAATATACTCAGAATCCGTGCACTGACAAACAATTGCAAATACAAAGACAATGTGATAATATGACATGAGTAATGAAACACTTTCACACATGCTCATACTGCATGGAATTATTCATGTGCAAAATTTACATCGGATGAGTCTCCTGCTACAGTTACACACACTACTACACACATGCAGTGGCCAGGACTGTCATGTGGTGGCAAAGATGCACCTCCATTAGTATGCAGCAACAATATAGGTGTGCATTCATCTCATCATGTGTATCCAAGAGAGACATCCAAAAGCTGGTTACTTGAGGACTGCCTGACCTGTTAAACAGCCAATGTGGTCATGACACATATGTGACTGATAGGTACATGGTACAGAGGGCCAGGTACTTTGGCAATACCTCATGTTGTTACAGTTTCATACATTGATGTGTCCAAACAATGGTGATTGGCACCAAACATAGATGTTTGTACCCTAGTCCATACCTTTGGACTGCCATCCCTATTCTGATTTGGGCACAAGTGACAATAAATACCTGTCTAATATGTTAGCTGAGGGCACCTGAATCCTTTACAAATATGGTTCAAGCTCAGATCTGGCATGTAACAATTAAATGTAAAGGAGCACATTTATCACGACAAGGCATGGCACTTCCGTAAACATTTTCCCTACACACCAACCAGACACACATGTGACATATGTGTGGGCCACATTGCTAACTTCAATTGACGAGAAGGCAGCACTCATTTTCAGCATCATGTAGGGTTTACAAATGTCAGTCTAGCTATAGCCTCAACATATGTAGGTATGATGTTTCTACATCCATACTTCACTGGCTATTGTGACCTGTAGAGTCCTGATTGCGTCATTAATGTGTCGCTTGTCTGACACAAAGGCGGCACTACATTACATTCTGCTAAAAGCAACCTGTATGTGTTGAAAACATGAGCTACCTGACTGCTAGCATTTGTCATCCTTCACATAGTGCATCAATTACCCTGTATGTTTCCCTACCATTACACACAGTCAGCTACTTATCTGGCAGATTGGGTAACAATCATCACATATCACAACACAGCTTTAAATTGTGCACATTTGCATGATCTGTACTCACCAACATGGCCACCAATTCTGATTCCCAGGTGGTCCAGCAGATTTTGCTCCCTGGAGATCAGATCAGCCCAGCGGTGCTTCAATTGATGGTCATTCCTTTGGCTACCATATAGACGCACCAAGTGATGGCGCACCTTCCCCCACCGTACTTTACGGGCCTCCGTGTGATACCCCTGTATCATCCTTCCCCCAGCCTCCAGAATAAGTGGGAGTAAATGGCAAACAAGCCATATAAACCCCCCCCCAATTCCTCCTCACCCATCCTGGAAAGCCCTGGCCTACCAGACATTTCAGCGCTGAAAAAGGGGAAAAAGTAGTAGAAAAAAGGAAAAGGGGGAAATGGGGAAAGGTAGAGTGGGTTAAATACAAAGAAAACTTAACAAGAAGAAGAGCCCAACTATCCCCTATATCACAGTACCCACAACAGACTCCCACAGACAATATATACAACACTGGACTTGACAAATTAATACAACACAGACTCAGACAGTATTCTACAACAAGACAATGATGACAAAAGAACAAGTGAGATGGCACACTGGACACAAAAGCACTAATACACAGGACAACACTTTGCACACAGCCACACAGTCTAGAATAATCAGAGACTGCAAAGTGAAAGTGAAAGTACACCCACTGTACAGATTCTGTAAACAGGATATCCTATTACATCACATCCTTCATAAAATGGCCGCCGTTTTTTTCCATTATGCGTCATATTTTCACGCATACAGCTTGTGCGTCATATTTATTGACGCACAGGAGTGCAAATAATGCAGAGTCAAAAAATGTTTCATTATTGGGATATAATATTTGTTTGAGGCATAATTTACAGTTCTAGAGGTGAAAATTAAGCCGCAGCAAATTATGATATCTATTTATGAAAAATATTTTTGACTCAGCATTATCTGCACTCCTGTGCGTCAAACATTATGACGCACAAGCTGTATGCTTGGAAATATGACGCATAATGGAAAAAAACGACGGCCATGTTATGCAGGATATTATGATATCTATTTATGAAATATATTTTTGACTCTGCATTGTGATTTTCAGGCAGTACAGTAAATTCCAATGTGTGACAGGTTCAATGGTGACTTACGAAACATGGCTAGTGATGTCAGGACCTCAGTGTGTTCCTGTCTAGATGTTGCTGTTGTGGTGTATGTGTTGTGTGTCCTAGAGGGTTGCTGTGCAGTGTGTGAATAAGTAGGTTTTAGTACTTACCAACAAGTAGTCCATTGCCATACCATCCATCCTGGAAGTGTTGATGGTAGAGTGACGGAAGATGAATGAGTCATGGACACTTCCAGGATATTTAGCCACGATGTTTGTGAACATTCCTTGGTGATCGACTATGGCCTGCACATTGATTGAATGTGTGTGCTTCCTGTTGCGGTAGAGGTGCTCAGTTGCAGCAGGTGGCACAAGGCGTACATGTGTGCAGTCGATTGCACCAAGGACGTGTGGGAAGCTACTGATTGCGTAGAACCCCTGTTTAGTTTCCTGCTGCTTCTGCAGTGTATTAGGGAAGCAGATGTGGCAGGGTGTCAGGCGAATGATGGCATCCAGTACTTTTGGCAGAAATGCGGAGAATGATGGTTGTGATATTCCGCCAACCAGGGCACCAGTTGTTTGAGAAGAGCCACTTGCCAGCATGTGAAGTACGGCAATCAGCTTTGTTTCTGTTGGTATGGTGCGGGGTGTCACCAAAGTGGGGGCCAACTGCTGTTCAATGTTTCGCAGCAGCTGCTGGATGGCCTGCCAGTTCAACCGGTACCTCTGTATGATGTTGTGTTCCCTGAGGCCCTGGAGGGTTGTTCTTGGGCGGAATATACTCTCCTGCCTTCTGCGCTGCATTTGGGGTCTCTGCTGGTGTTGTGGTAGCTGCTGCTGTTGCTGCTGGGCTCTGCGTCTGCGTGCACGCTGGATAAGAATCACCTCCATGGCTCCCTGTTGCTGCTCTGCTGCTCTGCTGTTTGTTCTGTGTGTTCTGATTAAATACAGGTGTGTTTGCCCCATTTTAACGCCTGCCCTGACCCAGGCGTTAAATTTTGACGCAAATCGGGCTGTGCGTCATTTTCTGGCTCCGCCTCCCAGCCGTGCGTCATTTTTGCCTGGAAGCATAAATACGACGCACGGCCGTTTGCGTCGTTTTTTGGATGGGAACGCCTACCCTGCATATCATTAACGCAGGGCGGGTTGCCACATCCAAGAAATGACGCACACAGCGGAATTTTGTCGTCCGCGGGCTCGGGCTTCAGAGTTTAAATATGGGGCAACGTTTGCGCTGATTCGGCGCAAACGGAGTATAAATATGCCCCTAAGGGTGTCCAGGATACCCCACCCCAAGACCCTGAAAAGTAGGGGTAAAGTTACCCTACTGCCCCAGAAACACACTAAAGTAATGATAGGAGATTCTGCAAAGACCACAACTGACTGCAAAGCACTGAAGACGGATTCCTGGACCTGAGGACCTGGAAAGGAAGGGGACCAAGTCCAACAGTCACGAAAGTATCCAGGGGGGGCAGGAGCCCACTAAACCCCAGATGAAGGTGCAAAATGGCTGCCTTTGGGTGGAAGAAGCTGAAGATTCTGCAACAGTGGAAGATGCCAGGAACTTCTCCTTTGTACAGAAGATGTCCCATGGCGTGCTGGAGGATGCAGCAGGAAACAGTCGAGAAAGCCGTCAGGATTAGGCGCTACAATGTCGCTGGTAGTCCTCTTGCTACTTTGTTGCAGTTTTGCAGGTGTCCTGGAGCAGTCAGCGGTTGATCCTTGGCAGAGGTCGAAGAGGGAGATACAGAAGAACTCTGGTGTCCTCTTGCATTCATTATCTGAAGAGAAGCCCACAGGAGAGACCCTAAATAGCCCTCAGAGGAGGATTGGCCCCCTAGTCAGGTAAGCACCTATCAGGAGAGGTCTCTGATGTCACCTGCTGGCAGTGGCCACTCACAGGCCTCCAGAGTGCCCTCACACCTCTGGATTCAAGATGGCAGAGGTCTGGGACACACTGGAGGAGCTCTGGGAACCACCCCTGGGGTGGTGATGGACAGGGGAGTGGTCACTCCCCTTTCCTGTGTCCAGTTTCGCACCAGAGTAGGGGCTGGGGGATCCCTGAACCGATGTAGACTGGCTTATGCAAGGAGGGCACAGATGCCACAGAGGCTGGGGGAGGCTACTCCTCCCCAGCCCTTCACACCTATTTCCAAAGGGAGAGGGGGTAACACCCTCTCTCAGAGGAAGTTCTTTGTTCTGCATTTCTGGGACTGGGCTGCCCAGACCCCAGGAGGGCAGAATCCTGTCTGTGGGTTGGCAGCAGCGGTAGCTGCAGTGAAAACCCCAGGGAGCTGGTTTGGCAGTACCCGGGGTCTATGCTGGAGTCCTGGGGATGCATGGAATTGGCACCCCAATACCAGATTTGGCATGGGGGGACAATTCCATGATCTTAGGCATGTTACATGGCCATATTCGGAGTTACCATTGTGAAGCTACCTATAGGTATTGACCTATATGTAGTGCACATGTGTAATGGTGTCCCCGCACTCACAAAGTCCGGGGAAATTGCTCTGAACTATGTATCACAATTAGTAACTTTGCACCTAACCTTCACCAAATGAGGGTTAGACATATATATAGGTGACTTAGAAGTTACTTAAGTGCAGTGTAAAATGGCTGTGAAATAACGTGGACGTTATTTCACTCAGGCTGCAGTGTCAGTCCTGTGTAAGAATTGTCTGAGCTCCCTATAGGTGGTAAAAGAAATGCTGCAGCCCATAGGGATCTCCTGGAACCCCAATACCCTGTGTACCTAGGTACCATATACTAGGGAATTATAAGGGTGTTCCAGTGTGCCAATTAGAATTGGTAAACATGGTCACTAGCCTGAAGTGACAATTTTAAAGGCAGAGAGAGCATAAGCACTGAGGTTCTGGATAGCAGGGCTCAGTTATACAGTTAGGCACCACACAGAGCAAACATTCAGGCCACAATTATGAGCACTGTGGTCCTGGCTAGCAGGATCCCAGTGAGACAGGTAAAAACAAAATGACACACTATTAAAAAATGGGGATAACATGCCAGGCAAGATGGTACTTTCCTACACCAAGATACTCTACTGTAGGTCCCTGGTATGTAATAGGGCAGGGGGGTTTAGATATCACATTGGACTAAATGCACTTAAGTGTGCACTGATGTGGTGTTTTCTGTCATTTTAAACCCAGACCTGCCTTACAGGCTGGTAAAAACTATATCCAAATTTGACTTTGGAACTACGAGAACCTACAAAGTCATAAACTACCTTTTTAGTACATATACGTTACCACTAAGGTCTTCCCTAGGTGCCCCAGGGGTGGGTGCGTCGTTATAAAAAACAGAGACATGGTTAAGTACGTTTTATATGCCCTGGTAGAGAAAAACAGTCAACATTATTGTCCCCATTGTAGTGCTGCTAGCCCCATTGGCTAACATGGGAAGGCTTTCTTAAACTTTAATAAAGTCTAACTTTTTGTTTGGTGTTAGTTAGCAACCTGATTCGAGGTATCAAAATACTAGTTTCAATAAATCCAACAACTTGCCATTCAAACGTACTATCCTGCAGTTACCTAAATCAACCCTGTAGCAGCTTCTTCTGATTGGTCAGCTTGTTTACAGCCGGAGACAGGCTGCTCCCTGATTAGGTGTGAAGAGGCCTAGGGCTGAATTTGGTGGGAGGAGACCTGCACTCCAAGGAGAGATTTTCCCCATTTTGATTTTTTGAAAAAAGTGCGTTTTGGGTCACAAATATGCCTCACTTTGCAGGAAGTGGTCATAGCAGTGGTTCTACCTGCACCTACTAATAAGTCACCTTCCTACATTATAGAAACAGCACAACACACACAAGACTACATGTAATCTTCATAGAGAGGCTTTGGATCAACTTCTTTAGCCATTGGTTTGTTTGTCCAACATTATCCACCATATCTAACCAGCCACACCTTCCAAAGCCATCTCACTTCCTCACTACCATGGCTTAAAGCTAACCCTCTCCAGATACAGACCTAGAATACCACCAACCCCAGCTGCCCACCACACCCAACCTACAATACTTATCCTCCCATATCTATCATACCTAACCTAGAACACCTAAACGAACATAGATATCTACCATAACTACCAAACCTCCGGTACCTAGTTAACTTACCTACCATAATTAACCTGCCATTATTTAACCCACTATACCTCCTGTATATAAGATACCTACCTAACCTACCTTATATATTTACTATAACTATAGATATCTGCAATAACTACCAACCCTCCTGTACCTAGCTACCATACCTACCATACTTAACCTGCCATTACCTAACCCACCACACCTCCCATACTTAAAATACCAATCTAACCTACCATAGATATCTACCATAACTACCAAACCTCCTGTACCTAGTTAACATACCTACCAATTTTACCTGCTATTATCTAACCCACCATAACTCCTGTACTTAAAATACATACCTAACCTACCACAGATATCCACCATAACTACCAACCCTTCTGTACCTAGTTAGCATACCTACCATACTTAACCCGCCATTATCTAACCCACCATACTCCCGTATATAAGATACCTATCAAACCTACCATATAAATGTACTATAACTACCAAACCTTTTGTACCTCGTTAACAAACCTATCATACTTAACGTGCCATTATCTAACCCACCATCCCTCCCGTACATAAGATACCTATCTAACCTACCATATATATCTACTATAACTACCAAACCTTTTGTACCTCGTTAACAAACCTATCATACTTAACGTGCCATTATCTAACCCACCATCCCTCCCGTACATAAGATATCTATCTAACCTACTACACCTGGGGCCAGATGTAGCAAGCTTTTTGCATGGTGCAAACAGAAACTTTCGCTGTTTGCACCATGCAAAAAGCACATTGCGATGCTCATTCCCATTTTGCGAGTCAGTAACCTGGTTACCGACTGGCAAAATGGGAATGCGACTCGCAAATAGGAAGGGGTGTTCCCCTTCCTATTTGCGATTCGCATCACAATGTAGAGTTGCTTTGTGACCGCGAACGCGATTGCAAAGCAATTCGCAGTTACCACCAGTGCCACACTGGTGGTAAACCATTTGCAAAAGGGACGGGGTCCCCATGGGAACCCATCCCCTTTGTGAATGGCCCTGAAAACATTTTTTCAGAGCAGGCGGTGGTCCTATGGACCACTGCCTGCTCTGAAAAAAGGAAACAAAAACGTTTCATTTTTTCGTTTGTATTGCAACTCGTTTTCCTTTAAGGAAAACAGGCTTCAATACAAAAAAAAAACTGCTTTATTTAAAAAGCAGTCACAGACATGGTGGTCTGCTGTCTCCAGCAGGCCACAATCCCTGTGAGTGCTGCGAATCGCAAGCCCCTTGTGATTCGCAGATGGTGTCAGGGACACCATCCTGCATCCGGGTTTGCGACTCGCAATTTGCGAGTCGCAAACCCAAAATTCCGTACATCTAGCCCCTAATCTACTACACGTATCCTGCCCACTTACCAAACCTACCACGCCTAACCTCCTTCTACCTCTGGGTTGTGTATAAGTTACACCTGTCTGGCAGTTGTACTTTTGTGTGTGTTGTTGAATTTGACAACATATATTACATTATATTTTACATTTTCTTTTCAATGTCCTGTGATTAAACGAACACATCTCACAAATGCTAACTACATACTTCTCACACCCTAATCTGTTGCACAGTAACACAAACTTACATTTACACAACCTTGCACAAATGGACAAGAATCAAACATCACACTTTACAAAGACTCATAGTGAACTTTACAATAACCTAAATACAAACATAGCTACACTCTCACAACAGTCACCCGACGTCAAAACATCAACACTAAACACATTGATCTTCAGATCTATCATCTTCAGTTGCTGACAATCCAACTCTCCTTGAAAAAAAAACTAGAAAAAGAAAACAACATCTAGGATATTTCTACAAAGAAACTTCGTCTACTCTCTTTCTACCTTACTAACTCTATACTAGTGTACAAGGACAAGATTTGTACTATTAAGAAAAACTATGAAACTAAACTATCAATGGCATCATACCACCTAAACAATGAAATATTAAGAGAGGCCTTTGGCATTGCCAGTGCTTGTTTTACTGTTTTTTTGGGTACAGGAGATGACCTTCGCCCCATCCCATCTAACTCTGTTTTCCATTTCTAGGTCTGGCTTGAGGGAGCTCCAGCTTCCTAGCAGAATGTAAACCAGCAATGCACAGAGAGAGATGTGGCAGGTCAGAGGCTCTCAGCCATTGGTCGTTGAGTCTGTCATTCACAGGCTGTTCAACCCTCCTTACAGACATTGTTTGTGTATCTGTAATTCATGATGTATGGAGCAGCCTTTGTAGTGACATATGATAAGGTCATTGGTACATTAAGTGTATGAGTGAGTAATGAGAGGGGTGGATTTCCCTTTCTTTCTACTGACTATACTTGTAGTGTTTTACTTGATCACTATGGCCTGGTCAGCAGAACAGAAGTCTCTCTCCATGTGGGATAAGAAGTTGGCTGGAGTTTGAAACTAGGAGGAGGGGCCGGGGGAACCAAAGCAGTGCAGATCTGAGCCACAACTGATGTGTAAAGTGCAGGGGGGATGCTGCTGAGGTCCACAGACACTCAGGACACTGAAAGCCAGACCCAGGAAGTGAACTAATCTAGGCAGGGGAGGGAGAGGGCCCACCCCAAACCAGAAGTAGGAAGAGAGGAGGTTGAGGGCTCTTACCAGCCGTCAGAGCCTGCAGGCTAGGTCTGTGTGACATACTCACTGTGTCTATGTTTGTGTGGTAATTGGCAGTTAGAGTGTTCAAAACAGATTTTAATTACAATCAAATATGCAAAAAATAGTCAGAAACTGGTGCTGTATCTGTGAACTAGTAGATGTGAATACCAAAACATTTACATTAAAGAAACCAGCATGAGGAATAGCAAAAGGAGGTGTGCATTTATACCACATTTAAAATAAGGATTGAACATTTACAAGAGCAATTACAAACAAAACATGCTCTCCATGAATAAACTGAACACACAGTGCTAGTAAACATATGGGCAGCCAAAGTGATAACACATAAGAAAAAGAAGAAATCACAGAGGAGTACTATATACATTTAGTTATGGAGAGTTTTAATGAGAAAATTATAAGTCGTGGGATTGCAGCTCTACATAGGAAAACTCAAACAATTGTCCATTCTTTGCTGTAAAGATGTAGATGACGTTGCAACCCTAAATGAATAGACGGGTCATCATCAGGGCTAAAAGTATTGAGAGTAACGCATTGGGTAATTTGTTACACTATACGGGTACAAATAAGGATACATTAAAAACCTGGGTAGTAGTATTTATTTACACATGATATAGCAAGAATTATTAAGGAAGTCTTGTAGATGCCCACTATCCAATCAGGAGACAGGTACCATAGGAAGAGGAAAGAGAATGAGTGCATCACAAGAATGGGTAAAGCGGCACTAGTGAGCATATGTGGGAGGTGCGCAGAGTGTGAATTAACAACTCCTGTGGGGCCTCTGCAACTAAGTAAATGGCATTGGCAATGCATGTCTCCAGCTCAGCATAAATTACCATTCAAAAAAACCCAAGCATCGGATTGACATTTAGTACAAATTCTATTCTCAAATGCCAGCTTTTTAGGTCTCGCCTACACAGCACACGCCTTGCTCTTCGAGACGCATTGTTTACTATTCAGTGGGCTTACAACTCACCCACAGCAACCCATTGGTTGATTTCATTGTCACTCACATTTGCGATTGCTCAATTGCTTAGCTCCCATAGGCTTTCCTTCTTTTCTTGTGTTAGGTCCTCCCTAGAGCATGGTCCAAGTACATGTGTTCTTCCTCATATTTAAGCACTTTTAAAATATTTTATATGTTTTCCAGTATTACTCCCAGACCTGCAATGTGCCTTCCTGTTTCAACACAGGTATGCAGCTTCTTATTTATGTTGCTTTCACCTTATCTACCATCTATATTGAAGCTTTAGTTACAGCAACAACTGTATTGCTCTATGCCAATATACTCTATGGTACTCCACTCTATGTCACTCTACTCCACATCCCCAGAATCTACTTCACGTCACTCTGCTCTATGGCACTCTACTCTACGCCACTCTACACCAATCTACTCTACATCTCGATACTCAGAACACCTATAATCATCGTCATCATCACCACCGTTATCATCTTAACCATTGTCGTAACCATCATCATCGTCAACACTGATCACGGCTCCCCCTTCATGAGCCTTCCACAGCTCTCGAGACTCAGAACACTTAATAATCGTCATCACCATCATCATCACTGGCCACGCAGCCCCATTTAGGAGCCTTCCACAGCTCTCAAGACTCAGAGCACTTAGTAATCATCATCATAAATATCATCATCACTGACCACAACACTTTCGAGAGTCAGAACACTTAATAATAATCATCCTCATTGTTAGAAATGGGGTCTTTGGTTGTCAGTCAGGTTACCCCTGTCTAAGCAAGGGCCCTCACTCTAGTCAGGGCAAAGGAGAAAGACACCTGGTTAACCCCCATTCACTCCCTTGGTAGCTTGGCACGAGCAGGCAATCAATCAATCAGGAATTTGTAAAGCGCACTACTCACCCGTGAGGGTCTAAAGGCGCTGAGGTGGGGGGGGGAGAGGGGAGGGATGCTACTGCTCCAACAGCCAGGCCTTGAGAAGTTTCCTGAAGGTAAGGAGGTCTTTTGTCTGGCGCAGGCAGGCTTACCTCAGAAGCAATGTGTAAAGTATTTGTACCAACACACACAGTAATACAGTGAAAACACTACAAAATGGACACCACACCAGTTTAGAAACATAGGTAATATTTATCTAAGTCCAACAAGACCAAAATGACAAACATCCAACATACACAAGTCAAGATATGAATTTTCAAAAGAATAAGGCCCTCATTCTGACCTTGGCGGGCGGCGGAGGCCGCCCGCCAAAGTCCCGCCGTCAGATTACCGTTCCGCGGTCGAAAGACCGCGGTGGTAATTCTGACTTTCCCGCTGGGCTGGCGGGCGGTCGCCTTCAGACCGCCCGCCAGCCCAGCGGGAAAGAGGCTTCGACGATGAAGCCGGCTCGGAATCGAGCCGGCGGAGTGGAAGCTGTGCGACGGGTGCAGTTGCACCCGTCGCGTATTTCACTGTCTGCGCAGCAGACAGTGAAATACATGTAGGGGCCCTCTTACGGGGGCCCCTGCAATGCCCATGCCAGTGGCATGGGCACTGCAGGGGCCCCCAGGGGCCCCGCGACCCCCCCTACCGCCATCCGGATCCCGGCGGTCCGACCGCCGGGATCTGGATGGCGGTAGGGGGGGTCGGAATCCCCGCGGCGGTGCAGCAAGCTGCGCCGCCGCGGAGGATTCAATGGGGCGGCGGTACACTGGCGGGAGCCCGCCAGTGGTGCCGGTCCGACCGCGGCTTTACCGCCGCGGTCGGAATCCCCATTGGAGCACCGCCGGCCTGTCGGCGGTGCTCCCGCGGTCCTCCGCCCTGGCGGTCAAAGACCGCCAGGGTCAGAATGACCACCTAAGAGTCTTACTCCATAGAAAACAATAGAAACTATGATTTTGCACACAGTACCTGGTGTGCCTCAAAAATAAAGCGGCACGGGCGAGTGTGCGTCAGAAAAGTCAGCCATGCATCGAATCCTTACTCGCAAGTGAGGCCGTGCGTTATTTCTTCTCCGATCGGGTCGGCGATGCGCCATTTTTCTCCCTCGCAAGAGAGCGATGCAGTGATTTCCGGACGGGGCAACTCGGATCCGTGCAGATTCACGATGATTTTAATGCCCAGGGACGATGCATGAAAAATACATTCACACGGTGTTAGAAAACCACGCTGCGTGGAGTTTGCGTTGTTATCAGCAGCCACAAGCAGGCGGTGCATTGTTTCTCCCGGCTGCGATGAAGGTGGAGTGTCGATTTTAGCCACGGAGTGGGTGGCGCGTTGCAGGTGGTGTGTCAAAAGTTCCCCACACGGAGTCCTGTGAGTGTTTTTCAGTCCTTGTTCTGCCAACTTCACCTCTCAAGGGCCCAGGGACTGGATAGAACACCACTTAGAAGGGCAGGAGTCTCAGCAGAGAGTTCAGGTGCCCTCGGAGGAAGTCTTTGATGGCCATGAGACTTCAAAACAGGAGGCAAGCTCAGTTCAAGTCCTTGGAGGTTCTTCTCAAGCAGGAATGCACAACAAAGTCCAGTCTTTGTCCCCTTTCACAGGCAGAAGCATCGACTGCAGGATAGCCCAGCAAAGAACAGTCCCAGGCAGGGGCTGCACTTCTCAGCTCTTCAGATCTTCTCCTTGACAGAGTTTCCTCTTGAATCCTTGAAGAAATCTGAAAATGTGAGGTAATACCTCTTTCTGCCTTTCTGCCTTTGAAGTTGGCAAACTGTTCATAGCCAGGCTCCAGCCTCACACCAGCATTGTGTGAGGGCAGGCACACCCCATTCAGGTGTAAGTGACCACTCCTCCCTCTACTCTAGCTCAGATGGCCCATCAGGATATGCACAGAATGGTTTAAGCAAGAAAATGCCTGCTTTCTAAAAGTGGCATTTTCAAAATGACAATTTGAAAAATCTTTACCAAAAGATGTATTTTTAAATTGTGAGTCCAGAGACACCAAGCTCCATATTTCTATCTGAACCCAAAGGGAATCTGACCTTAAATATGACTTAAGGGCAGCCCCCATGTTAAAGTATGGGAGCGATAGGCCTTGCAACAATGAAAAACGAATATGGCAGTATTTCACTGTTAGGACATGTAAAACACACCAGTACATGTCCCACATTTAACATACACTGCACCCTGTCCACAGGGCTACCTATGGCCTACCTTAGGGGTGCCTTACATGTAGAAAAATAGTAGGGTTTGGCCTGGCAAGTAGGTATACTTGACAGGTCGAATTAGCTGTTTAAAACTGCACACACATACACTGCAGTGGCAGGTCTGAGCCTCAGGGCTACTTGTGTGGGTGGCACAACCAGTGTTGCAGGCTCACTAGTAGCATTTGATTTACAGGGCTTGGGCACCTCTAGTGCACTTTACTAGGGACTTACTAGTAAATCAAATATGCCAACTATGTAAAAGCCAATTACATACACAATTTACACATTAGCACTTGCACTTTAGTACTGGTCAGCAGTTGTAAAGTGCCCAGAGTACCAAAAACAGCACAAAGAGAGCCCAGCACACAGTCAAAACATGGGAAGCAGAGGCAAAAAAGACTTGGGAGACCACGCCAATGATGCTAGGTTCAATAATCATCATCACTACCATCATCATCACTGACCACGGTGCCCGCTTCAGGAGCCTTCCACACCTCTCGAGACTCAGAACACTTATTAATAATCCTCATCATCATCACTACCATCACCATGATCACTGACCGCTCGCCCCCTTCAGGAGACTTCCACAACCCTCGAGACTCAGAGCACTTAATAACCCTCATCATCATCACTACCATCACCATGATCACTGACCACTCGCCCCCTTCAGGAGACTTCCACAACCCTCGAGACTCAGAGCACTTAATAATCATCATCATCATCATCACTACCATCACCATGATCACTGACCAGAGCCCTCGAGACTCAGAACACTTAATAATAATCATGATCATCATCACCATCATTACCATCATCATCATCATCACTGACCATGGCACCCCGTTCAGGAGCCTTCAACACCTCTAAAGACTCAAAACACTTAATAATCATCATCATCATCACCACATTCACAATCATCATCATCATTACTGACCATGAACCCCCTTCAGAAGACTTCCACAGCTCTCGAGACTTAGAACACTTTATATTCACCATCATCACCATCATCAGCATCGTCATCATTATCATTACTGGCCACGGCACCCCTTTCAAGAGCCTTCCACAGCTCTCGAGACTCAGAACAGCTAATAATAATCATCATCATCATCATCACCACCACCACCATCATCATCATCACTACTGACCACGCGCTCCCTTCAGGAGCCGTCCACAGCTCTCAAGACTCAGAACACTTAATATTCATCATCATCACCATCTGCTTCATTAGCATCACTGGCCATGGTGCCCCCTTCTGGAGCCTTCCACAGCTTTTGAGACTCAGAACACTTAACAATAATCATCATCATCATCTTTACTATCATCATAACCATCATCATTATCACCATCATTGTCACCATCATCATCATCACCATCTTCACTATCGTCATAACCATCATCATCATCACCATCATCATCATCACTGACCAAGGTGCCCCCTTCCACAGCTCCTGAGACTCAGAACACTTTATAATAATAATAATAATAATAATGATAATAATAATATTGATGACCTTCACCATATTCGCCATCCTAACCATCATCATCCAGCAGAATGTACAATATCAAACACTCTTTAAGACAACCCTTTGAGTCAGACATTACTGCTGATGTCGACGACCTCCTACAAACTGTCCCTCTTTGGTATAATGTAGAATTAGGAGCCTCTATTACATTTCATCTGCAGTTTTTCTAATCATGTCTGAATCAGAGAAGCTCTTTCATGTGCTACCGGGGGCCGTAGGGTCTGAATGTCAACGCCACACTTCTTACCCAGACGGTAGAGCACAATGTTTATGAATGTGGTGACTGCAACCATCACTCCCAGGGCTATCGCCTGCGTCCTTACACGAGGGATCTCCCGGCCACCTGGAGAGGAAACCACAGAATCCTGCGTTTAACGTTACATGCAGAGTGGATCACCGCCTGTAGCTGGAGAACAACTTATAATATCCTCAGGTCATGAGTGTCAAGTAGTAGTGAAAATCAGGTTAATGGGACTTAAGTCCATAAAACATCAAGAATCATACAACATCATAAAACCACAATACATCAACTAAAACCAATGAATCCAAACTTAAAAACCCTGCTTGATAGACTGAATAAAATGTGCAATCCCCACTGCAACATCATAAAACCACATTTCAGACAAGCATCCTGGGACCGGTTTCGGGGTCTCACACCTCTTCAGCAAGGCTAGCTTGAATCCAGTAGCACAGTGAGAACGGGACCCACATCTGGGCATACCCTTCCCACTTAGGGCAACTTTAGTAACACAAGAGGATGATGGATGGAGTGCTGAACAATGCAAACACTCACTCCCAGTCACAGATCTGGGTTTAATCCATCACTATGCCATCAGATTCAAACTAGCCTGGCTGAAGAGGGGTGCTTGTTTCTGGTCCAGGGAGGACCTGGCCTGGCAGTTCGGGCTGGACTGTTCCCATGGGGAGCAGGGTCAAGACTGATTTCCATATGGCTGGGTCCAAACTGGAATGGCATGGTGAGCAAAAAAACTGATGGATTAAACCCAGATCTGTGACTGAGGATGAATGTTTGATTTGGTCTACACTCCGTCAATCAACTGTTCTTTTTGCTGCACACAGTGCAGTGCCACTTTTCTTAAATATGCCTCTAAGTCTCGATGTAAGAGAAGACTGGTCACTGGTCACTGACGAGCACAACAGCAGGCAGCTGATGACTGGGAGCCGGCACAAACACAACAGAAGACAGCTCCTGACTGGGAGCTGCTGAGAACTCCTGGGAGCTGCTGGGAGCTGCTGGGGCGGGCAGGCACAAGCACAACAGCAGACAGCTATTGACTGGGAGCTGCTAGGAACTGCTGGGATGGGCAGGCACGAGTACAACAGCAGACAGCTGGTAACTGGGAGCTGCTAGGAACTGCTGGGGCGGGCTGGCTCGAGTACAACAGCAGACAGCTGGTGACTGGGAGTGGCTGAGAATGGCTGAGGCGAGCATGAACACAACAGCAGACAGCTGGTGACTGGGAGCTGCTGGGAACTGCTGGGGTGGTCGGGTCTCTGAGTCCAGTGTGTGCCAAGAATGGACACTGTGTCTCCATGGCTGCCAAGACTAGTAATTGAGTACAATGTGTGCTAAGATTTGTCACTAAGTCTCAGTGTGTGCCAAGACTAGTCACTGAGTCTCTGTGTGTATGAAGTGTGGTCACTGAGTCTCAGTGCGTGTGCCAAGACTGGTCACTGAGTCTCCATGTATAAAAAGACTGGTCACCAAGTCTCAGGGTGTGCCAAAAATGGTCACTGAGTTGCTGTGTGTGCCAAGTCTGGTCACAGAGTCACAGTGTATGACAAGACTGGTCACTGAGTTTCAGGGTGTGCCATGACTGGTAACTGAGTCTCAGTGTGTACAACAATTGCTCACTGAGTTTAAATGTGAGCCAAGACTAGTCACTGAGGCTTAGTCTGTGCCAAGACTGCTGAGTCTCATTCTGTGACAACAGTGGTAACTGTGCACCAAGACTGTTCACTAAGTCTCAGTGTATGCGCCAAGACTGGTCACTGAGCTCAGTGCTTGCCAAGATTGGTCACTGAGTCTCGGTTGATGCCAAGACTGATAACTGAGTCTCGATGTGTGCCAAGACTGGTCACTGAGTCTCAGTGTATGTACCAAGAGAGGCCACTGAGTCTCAGTGTATGGCAAGACTGGTCACTGTCTCTCAGTGTGTACAAAGACTTATCACTGAGCCTCAGTGTGTGCCAAGACTGTTTGCTGAGTCTCAGTACTTCTGAAGACCCGTCACTGAGTCGCAGTGTGTGCCAAGACTCGTCACTGAGCCTGCGTATGTACTTAGACTGGTCACTGAGTCTCAGTGTGTGTCAAGACTGGTCACTGTGTCTCAGTATGTGCCAAGACTGGTCATTTAGCCTCAAGGTGCGTCAATACAGGTCACTGAGTCTCAGTGTGTGCCAAGACTGGCCACTGATTCTCAGTGTGTGCCAAGACTGGCCACTGAGTCTCAGTGTGTGCCAAGACTGGTCACTGACTCTCAATGTATGAGGAAACTGGTCACTTAGACTCAGTGTGTGCCACGACTGGTCACTGAGTCTCAGTGCAAGTGCCAAGACTGGTCACTGAGCACAGTGCATGCTAAGACTTGTCATTGAGTGTCAGTGTGTGCCAAGACTGGTCACTAAGTCTCAGAGTGTACCAAGACTGATCACTAAATCTTGGTGCATGCCAACACTGGTCACTGAGTCACTGTGTGTGCTAAGACTGGTCACTGAGTCTCAGTGTATGTGCCAAGACTGGTCACTGTTCTCAGTGCGTGCCAACACTGGTCACTGAGTCACTGTGTGTGTCAAGACTGGTCACTGAGTCTCAATGTGTGCCACGACTGGTCACTGAGTTTCAGTGTGTGCCAACACTGGTCACTGATTCTCAGTGCATGCCAGTATTGGTCACTGAGATTCCATGTGTGCCAAGACTGGTCACTGAGTCTCAATGTATGAGAAGACTGGTCACTGAGTCTCGGTGTACGTGCCAAGACTGGTCGCTGAACTCAGTGCATGTGCCATGACTTGTCACTGTGTCTCAGTGTGTGCCAAGACTTGTAACTTAGTCTTGGTGTGTGCCAAGACTGGTCACTGAGGCTCAGTGTATGGAAAGACTGGTGACTGAGGCTCAGTGTATAACAAGACTTGTCACTGAGTCTCAGTGTGTGCCAAGACTGTTTACTGAGTCTCAGTGTGTGCCTAGCCTGTTGACTGAATCTCAATGTGTGCATGAAAATACTAGTTACTGAGCCTCTGTGTGATGAAGACTGGTCAATGAGTCTCAATGTGTGTCAAGACTGGTCACTAAGACTTAGTGTGTGTGCCAATACTGGTCACTGAGTCTCAGTGTATGATAAGACCGGTTCATTGAGTCTAAATGTATGTGCCAAGACTGATCACCGAGCTCAGTGCATGCCAAGACTTGTCACTGAGTCTCAGTGTGTGCCAAGACTGTTCACTGAGTCTCAGTGCTTGTGTCAAGACTGATCACTGAGTCTCAGTGTGTGCTAAGACTGGTCACTGAGTCTTAGTGTGTGCTAAGACTGGTCACTGAGTCTCAGTGTATGTGCCAAGAATGGGCACTGAGCTCAGTGCATGCCAGCACTGGTCACTGAGTCACTGTGTGTGTGTCAAGACTGGTCACTGAGTCTCAATGTGTGTCAAGACTGTTCACTGAGTCTCAGTGCATGTGCCAAGACTGGTCACTGAGTATCACTGTGTGCTAAGACTGGTCACTGAGTCTCAGTATGCAACTTTCATTGCATGAAAGGGAGAGAGCAGAAATGCTTCATATATACACAGATATGGTGTATTATTGCTCTCTGCCCGCATTGGCTCGCTTTTGGCAGCCTAGCGCCAACGCAGGAACCCTTGCACCGCGGTGTTAGGGCGCCTCTTCTGCATGCAGGATTGTTTGTGTGCAGGAAGGGACACCTTCCTGCACAGAAACAATCCTTAGGGGCATTTTCCTCTTTCTATGTGTGCTGCACACTGCTGGAGCTCATAGAAAGAGGAATAAACAAGATGTTTCTAGTTGTTGCACCGCTGTCAGGTATGGGCATCATTTTGCTGTAAACCCATGTTTACGTCTTTGTAAATCTGGACCTCCTTGAAGCCGGCATTATCAAGGGGAAATGTTTTTATTTCTGCATAAAATCTCCAGATTGCATGTGAGTTGCAGGACACAGAACTAGTGCAGATGGGTGGCATCCTTCTGCGTTTACGTGGGCACAGGAATGTGTACTGGAAGGGTCTGCCTCCAGAACAAATCCTACACTATACAACGCAATCTCACCTCCGCGGCGTGGTGCTAGGCTGTGTATTGTGTAGACAGTCTTTTCTTTCCCCTGCGCTACACAGTGCAGCAGTTTGTCTGCTGCGTTGTGTGTGCTGCCATTAGGTGTCATTCCATTAGTCGCCCGCACTGACCGTGTGTAGATTATAATTCATTTAGTTTCAGATTAAGTTTACGCACCTCTATCCTGCCCAGACTGTACAACACTAACCATCACCTTCAGATGAGGTTTATTCAACTCTGTCCTGCCCAAACTGTGGTTTACTCACCTCTGTCCTGCCCAGACTGTATAACACTAACAATCATCTTCGGATGAAGTTTTCTCACCTCTATCCTGCCCAGACTGTACAACTCTAACCATCACCTTCATATGAAGTTTACTCACCTCTATCCTGCCCAGGCTGTATAACACTAACCACCACCTTCGGATGAAGTTTACTCACCTCTATCCTGCCCAGGCTGTATAACACTAACCATCACCTTCAGATGAGGTTTACTCACCCCTATCCTGCTTAAACTGTGGTTTACTCACCTCCATCCTGCCCAGACTTTATAACACTAAGCATCGCCTTCAGATGAAGTTTACGCACCTCTATCCTGCCCAGACTGTACAACACTAACCATCACTTGCAGATGAGGTTTACTCACCGCTGTCCTGCCCAGACTGTACAACACTAACCATCGCCTTCAGATGATATTTACTCACCTCTATCCTGCCCAGACTGTTGTTTACTTACCTCTGTCCTGCCCAGTCTGTACACCACTAACCATTGCCTACAGATAAAGTTTACTCCCCTCTATCCTGCCCAGGCTGCACACAACTAACCATCGCCTTCAGATGAGGTTTACTCACCTCTGTCCTGCCCAGACTGTACAACACTAACCATAGCCTTCAGATGAGGTTTACTCACCTCTGTCCTGCCCAGAGTGTACAACATTAACCATTGCCTTCAGATGAAGTTAACTACCTTCTACCCTGCCTGACTGTACAACACTAACCATCACCTTCGGATGAAGTTTACTCACCTCTATCCTGCCCAGACTGTAAAACACTAACCATCGCCTTCAGATGAGGTTTACTCACCTTTATCCTGCACAGACTGTGGTTTGCTCCCCTCTATCCTGCCCAGTCTTTACACCACTAAACATTGCCTTCAGATGAAGTTTACTCCCCTCTATCCTGCCCAGGCTGCACAAAACTAACCATCACCTTCAGATGAGGTTTACTCACCTCTGTCCTTCCCAGACTGTACAACACTAACCATCGCCTTCAGATGAGGTTTACTCACCCCTATCCTGCCCAGACTGTACAACACTAACCATCGCCTTCAGATGAGATTTACTCACCTCTATCCTACCTAGACTGTTGTTTACTCACCTCTGTCCTGCCCAGTCTGTACACCACTAACCATTGCCTTCAGATGAAGTTTACTCCCCTCCATCCTGCCCAGGCTGCACAAAACTAACCATCGCCTTCAGATGAGGTTTACTCACCTCTGTCCTACCCAGACTGTACAACACTAACCATAGCCTTCAGATGAGGTTTACTCACCTCTGTCCTGCCCAGAGTGTACAACATTAACCATTACCTTCCGATGAAGTTAACTACCCTCTATCCTGACCAGACTGTACAACACTAACTATCACCTTCGGATGAAGTTTACTCACCTCTATCCTGCCCAGACTGTATAACACTAACCATCACCTTCAGATGAGGTTTACTCAACTCTTTCCTGCCACAACTGTGGTTTACTCACCTCTATCCTGCCCAGACTGTATAACGCTAAGCATCGCCTTCAGATGAAGTTGACGCACCTCTATACTGCCCACGCTGTACAACACTAACCATGGCCTTCAGATGAGATTTACTCACCCCTATCCTGCCCAGACTGTGGTTTACTCACCTCTATCCTGCCCAGACTGTATAACAGTAAGCATTGCCTTTAGATAAGGTTTACTCACCTCTGTCCAGCCCAGACTGTGCAACACTAACCATCACCTTCAGATGAGGTTTACTCACCTCTGTCCTGCCCAGAGTGTACAACATTCACCATTGCCTTCAGATGAAGTAAACTACCCCCTATCCTGCCCAGACTGTACAACACTAACCATCACCTTCGGATGAAGTTTACTCAGCTCTCTCCTGCCCAGACTGTATAACACTAACCATCACCTTCAGATGAGGTTTACTCAACTCTGTCCTGCCCAAACTGTGGTTTACTCACTTCTATCCTGCCCAGACTGTATAACACTAAGCATCGCCTTCAGATGAAGTTTACCCACCTCTATCCTGCCCAGACTGTACAACACTAACCATCGCTTGCAGATGAGGTTTACTCACATCTGTCCTGCCCAGACTGTACAACACTAACCATCGCCTTCAGATGAGGTTTACTCACCTCTATTCTGTTCAGACTGTGGTTTACTCCCCTCTGCCCTGCCCAGATTGTACAACACTAAGCATCACCTTCAGATAAAGTGTACTCCCCTCAGTCCTGCCGAGACTCTACAACACTAACCATCGCCTTCTGATCAGGTTTACTACCCTCTGTCCTGCCCAGACTGTATAACACTAAGCATTGCCTTCAGATGAGGTTTACTCACCTCCGTCCTGGGAGGCTGCACCAGAATTACCTGTAGATGAAGTTTGATGTATTCTCTGAGGCCGCCTCGATGCCATCAGAGCCTCCACTAATGATCACGGTGCTCAGAGATGCAGGAAGCAGGGAGAGGTCCTATGTCAGAGCCACATCTGATGAGCAGCCCCTGGGAGGAGTCTATATAGCAGGTAGAGCACAGGAAACTCCACCTAGAAAGTGCTGGCGGTGGTATTGTGCAATCTGTGTGTGAGGGGGGAATGATGAGTGTGCAGTGCGCAGAATAACCTCCGTATCTCACTCCTGAAGAGTGTGTACATGTGATGAAACTCCAGGCAACACCTCAGCATAAGCCGTGTGTCACTGTGGACTGTGTGTGAGCATGTGTGTGTGTGTGTGTGTGTGTGTGTGTGTGAGTGTGTATGAGTATGTGTGTGTGTGTGTGTGTGTGTGTGTGTGAGAGTATGTGTGTGTGTGTGTGTGAGAGAGAGAGAGAGACAGAGAGAAAGACAGGAGAAGATGATCAGACTGAGGATAACTGATGCCAACGGTGTGTTGTAATTGACAATCCCTTCTTACTAAGTTGGAGTCAGGTAGCCAGTTTACGTAGAATGACAGGTTGTAGATTTATTCTAAAGGTCACAGGTTAGGTTGCGGGTCACTTAATGGAAAAACCCACCAGGAGCGGCATCCTCTCTGCTCAGCCCACTCTCTCTAACTCTCCAATCCTCCTCCAGTCACTCACCAACATTCCTTGGCATCACACACTGTCTGAGAGGGCAGGGAAACAGAGAAGCTGTGCAGAGATTGCATTACAACCATTTAAGGTTATTACAACTATTACAGGTTATAACACTGCGCCACTGGAAACAAGCTGTACCCTACTAATGAGCCCAACTCAGGCGAAACAGGTGTGATGTTGCTTGTCTTCCGGTTCAGTAGTCACCTGGTCCGGAAGTTCGGGCTGGGCTGTTCCTATTACAGCAGGACCCAGGATATTTGCATATGGCTGGTTGGTATCTGAAGGTGGCACAAGAAACGATGGACTGGGATGTGACCCGGTGGCTGACATTAATTCAAGCATCCATCCATCACTTTTTGTATTGTTCAAGGTTATACACACTCCGCATGCAACACGTTCATCAATTATGAAAACTTAATAGACACATACAGGGCCGTATTCACAAACCTCAACTTGGAGTGCGTTTGTAGCACGTTTGCTAGTACGTTTAGTAGTAATGTGTTAGTACTACTAAGTACTACATAGTGGTATGCACAAACCTGCAGGTGTAAATCTCCACCTCCACCTCTCCTGTCTCTTCTATGGGGAGATCCTCACACACGTAAGCTTACTACTCTGTGATGCATGTGGAAGGCAGGAGGAGGAATTGATGGAAAAAGGGGCGCACTCACTACTAAATAGGAGAAGTTGAGGAAGGAGTAAGGATGGGTTTAGCAAACATCACGGGGGGGTTTAGCCCATTGCTTTTCACAAACTGCACTGCTTAGTACATCCAAAATGGGCCCAAACCAGTAGTAAATTACTCCACCTCAGAGCAGGAGTACGTCTAGCGCCACACATGGTCAAGCACTGGTACTGCAACACCCTCTGATTAAAAATAGCGGTGGGACAGAATAAACTAAATTATGTAAAATAACTATAAATACAAATAAATACAATATCATTTTAAAGATCTCTAAAAGTAAAACACATTTATTATTTCATTATAAAATATTTCAACAATTTTTTCTTATTGATAAATCAGTTTGTTTTAATAAAATATAATTACATTTTTTAATTCCATACATCAATTTTAATAATTAATAATGCATAATAAAGAATTATATTTATGACCTTAAGTGTAAATTGTTTTGATTAAACAAGTGCTAATATTTAATTTAATTTATTATAATAAAATAATTAAAGATTTAATTCAAAATTAAGTTGAAAGTGCTTTCACGTTTTTTATTTTCCATTACATTTGAAATAAATGTATAAAAGGAATTTACATAAATATTCAACATGAAATATATTTGCTTTTTTGCAAGTTAAAAAAAGTTTTTCACTTTTCCCTATCATTTACCATAGAGAGATTCCATAGTCCCATTGGAAAAGTATAGAGAAAACTAAAAATGTTTATTGAACTTTTTTAATAAATTACAATAAGAGAACGCAGACAACTTTGGGATGTATCTGAATTACGTACCTTGGCTATTCTGAACTTACAATGAACTGAGCTGATATTGTGTGATCAAGTGACCTGCAATGGACATCTGTGGTTTCAGACAGATGGACATTAAGTATTTGTACTTTGCTGGAAAGATAAACAGATTATGGTTGAATTTCTTGAACTGAATATGTGACAGAGTAGTTGGGGTCAGTTTTCTTTCTCGGGATGAAGCCCCTCAGATAAAGAGACCCAAGGAACTGATGCCTACTGCTTCTGTAAATTACCGCTTGTGAGGGGCATCCACTCCTTATTGCAGTTTGCAAGATACTGAGGTACCAGACAATTGCTCTTAGTGAGATGGCAGCCACGCATGTGGTTTGCAGCTAGTACGCTAACTGCTCCTGAGAAGGAAGTGTCAAGAAGGCCCCCAGGTTTCTTCTCCTGGTGCGGTTACATAGTCCTTGGGCCTACCCTTTGATTAACAGCATGTTGAGAGTCTGTGACTCACTTTCTTTTTGCTGTATTGTTTAGGTTAGTGGGGATGTGTTTACAGCTGGACTCGGTCAAGCAGCGGTACTGTACATATACTTACCTGTAAGGGCCCTTTTTATCCCTGTATCATATAGGAACTTACACCTTGTCCTATATTTGACTTGTTAACCCCACAAGCCTCCTGGTATAATAATAATGGTGGTATCATTGTGATAATATGAGGATAGGACAAACGCATTGCTTCTAATGTTCTAATGTTTAGAAGATGAGGTATAGTTTGAACTTAGGGTAGCAGCACATTATTGCTATGATTGATGGGACCCATGCAGCGCTTCGTTGTGTATTTCCATGTAAACCCTTACACCGCTGCATTACTTCAGGACTCATCCGAGGGACATGCACAGCCCCATTACCTGTAGTCTTCTACAGACTGGGCCACGGTGCTGACAGATTCCTTGTACTGTCTCTACGTGACTAATACAGGAGCAGGTGATCTCAGTAGTCTGACTTTATGTTGAGTCTGTAAAATGGTGCCCTGACTCCACATGAGAACCACAGAAGTGGCTTGGAGGATCATATGTGACCAAACTTCCTATATGTACCTGTTGACATTGGAGTTTATGTAGATGCTTCAATGGGCGACATAGAGTCACATAGAATTGGGGTGATTTTAATTACAGTCATTGGCCATTCTTGACCCGCTGCAATTCCTGGTATCAGATGCAAATTCCAGTTAAGTCTGAATCACTGTGGAGTTATGCAAGCCATACATAATTTCTGAGGTGAGAGTTGACTCAGCTCAGTGGTATTGAATGAACATATCCTAAGGGCCAACTCTGTTTTATTCTGCAGGTGATAAACGGATGGTCTTTGTCCTGATGAAACCCATGGAACGAGAGTGTTGAGTCGAAACGTCAGGTCAACCTATCTCAAAGGTTCTCTTGCTGGCAGTTTCTTTGAAAGTAGGTTCAAGAGTACTGCTTGCACATGGTTTACCTTTCAGCTCTATGACAGCCTTGAATGTGCATGTGTATCATGTTTTAGTCACATTCTCACTAGTTTTGTGCACTGCACCGCCTGCACTATTACACATGTTTACTATCCATGGGGGAGAAGGACCACAATTCCCTGGTTTGCTCAAAGGCCAGGTGATTTAGTTCTGATTACATGTTTTGAATCAATTAGTCAATCAATCAAACAGTTGTAGAGCACGACTCATCACCTGGGGAGTCTCAAGGCCCTGAAGGGGGACGCGGGTCATTCAAAGAGCCAGGTCTTGAAGTCCTTCCTGAACCGAGCCAGCGAGGGGGACTGCCAGAGGTGAAGCAGCAGATCAATCAATCAAAAGTTAGTTAGTACTCACAGGTTGAATATTCACACACCATACCCATGCAAATGAAGCCTAGGGAACTATTGTGCAATATTTCTGTCAGGGCCTTCCCTGCAAGAACAAAAGCCTGAAACTCCTGAAGCATTCCTGGAGGCCACCTCCAAGATGTGAGCCACCAAAGAGCCAATCTGTGAGCATGTACTGCCCCAAGCGTGATGATCCTGCTCTGCCCTCTCATGCCACTCACACCCCTTGACTCTGGGATACCTTGTATCTCTATTGGGGTTGTGTCCCACTGACCCAGACAGTGAGGAACGTCTCCTTCATCCTGGGGCTCAGGACAGCGTCCCACCAAGTGAGATGCTGAGGTTGGCCCTCTTCACACCGGGGCTCAGGACAGTCTCCCATTGAGTGACACTTTATATTCTGATTCTGGAGCAATTTGATTTCTCTCTGTAGTCCTTACATTTCTGGAGATGCAGCTGTTTAAAGGCTCAAATTCATGTTACCTGTTAATCCCAGGGCCCCCTGGGTGTATTCAGTGGGTGGCATCTGTCGTGTTTGGCGACACCAGCCTTACCATTGACCAGCAGCAGTCATGCTATTGAATGCTAAAATATTGATATCCCAGAGGCCTGGTCTGGCTTAAGATGAGGATTGCACCAGTAGGTGCACTTGCAAACACTGACTTTTGAAACCACTCCTCTCCTCCCGCTGAAGCAGGTCTTAAGGTAAGGCAACCAGACCACTAGGGTTCAAATCATCAGGACACAAATTAAACTCACATATACCAGTCCTTTTACCCCAGAGAAGTAACAGGAAATTAAATACAAGAAGGACAGGACCCTACTTTATATCGCTAAGGGTGCAATAAGATACCTGGGAGTACAGCTGGCTGCTTCACAATCAGGTTGGTATCATGTGAATATATCCTATGGAAACACAGGAAAGATGTCAGCTGACTACTAGTGCTAGGGCTACAGTTTGACCCAGGGGTTAGGATTAATATTGTACCCAGGAGTTAGGGGTTCCATTGGATCCAGAAGTTAGGGGTTACATTGGACTCAGGAGTTAGGGTTACCATTGGACTTTCCATCCTGTTTAAAAAGAATCTTTAGGACATCCAGGTAACTGGGAACAGATGAAGAGCCCTTACTGTGTGAGGCTCCTAGGGCCTGGCAAGTGCCAACGAGTAGAAACTCTCCCTTTCCACCCTCTATGGGTAAGCACCCAGTCAGCACTCGCTCTCAGGAAGCCGCATATCCATGTACCCATGTACATTCACAGGATGAACATAACTACTACTGCAGTACAGGTGACTATCACAACTGCCCACTCCCACCTATTGGGCCCTCAGCTAACATTACTCCTTTGTAGAGACAACAAATAGATCAGTTCGTCAAAGACTCAACCCCAGGTGCCCCCCATGTTCAATCACTCTGGTAAAAACTCACCCCCAGAATCACACTATTCTGACTCCAGCACCATTGTGAAGTATCTATCCCCAGCTCCTCTACAGGACATGATTAGCCCCTCCAGAACCAATAACCACCACCTTGCCAACACTTGAAGAACTCACATCGGTACCCAAGCCACAAACTCAGCTTAACCACAACAACCCCCATCACACACACCTAAATCAGACAGATTATCTCAAGATAACCCACTGACTGAATGCCATCATTACATACAGTGGACATGCACCATTTCACTTGCTAGATAGAAGTTCAAAATTAAGGGAATCTCGAAGGCATGATTGCTGGGTTCCCAGAAGACCCTTCCCACGACACCATAGCATGCCATTCAACACAGCTACAGCACTCACCTCCCATGAAAAGCCTCCACATCCTCCTTCCCAACCTCAGGATCCATTAACCCACCAACATGCCCACAATTCCTGTCTCAGGCCACAGACGTACTACTTCCCCAAATCATCCTCACCCACATCCCCTATGCCTTCACTCGTCCTATGCAAGGCCACACCTTCTCAAAGGATCATCACGTTGAGGACAGAGATGCAGCAGTAAAAATGCCTGCTTGGAGTGGGCATAGCTAGCTAGCCAAATGGCAAATGTGAGTCTATAAGCTCAGCAACCACTGGTCCAGCAAACTAGATATGGTGGCCTCTAGAGGAATCAAATGGTCTCATAAGGGCAGCTGCTTTTTGTGTAGGCTGCTGAGACCTAGGAGGAGCAAGT
Source organism: Pleurodeles waltl (assembly GCF_031143425.1). Classification (NCBI taxonomy): domain Eukaryota; kingdom Metazoa; phylum Chordata; class Amphibia; order Caudata; family Salamandridae; genus Pleurodeles; species Pleurodeles waltl. The sequence continues at coordinate 6,949,858 of NW_027150076.1, forward strand.
TGTAGTCCTGGGCGTTCTCTGACAATGAGCAGAACAGGAGGATAGTACCCACCAGCCAGACTCAAAATAGCAGTGACTGCTGAGTGGTAATGGTGGAGCAGCAAAAGAGTCACTGTGACAGAAGGTACGTGTGGCTTGTATCATCCCCAGACTATTCCTTTGCACTCACAACACACACGGAGGCCTCATGACCCACTGGTCAAGATGGCAAGACCTGGGACCACAGGACATACCGACCTCTAATTCAGAGGCCCAAACATAGACCAGACCTCGGGTCTAGCAGCAAATAGGAGGGTCAGATGCCGCACTAGTTAAGGCTCATGCTGATGTCCTGGTTGGGCCTAGAAACAGCTTAGAGAAGTGGGGAGCAATAACCTGTAACAAAGAGGTAGCAGGGGAAAAGTGAGCAGAGCAAATACAATGTTTCAAGGCATGGTCCCCCGAAACTCACACTGAAACAGTGCCAAACAGAGTGTCACGCAGTACCTGGTGACACAGTGTGAACAATGGCGGAGTTAAACAAAAAGTGTTGTAATTAACAGCGAAGAGGTGCTCCCTAAGTGATATACCTTTGAGTGACTCAGAAAAATCGTAAGAAAAACAGCATGGGGATAGACTCCTTCTGACACAAGCAAAGAGTGGTACAAACCGTTAGAAGTTGTCAGAACATGGTTTCAGAAAAGATTAAAATAACCTCACAAAAGAGGACCTCAAACAATGCAACAGGATCTCAGAAAAGAATGGAAATAAGATTAATGACAAGAGTCAGAAGACAAGAAGCGCAATAATGAAACAATAACAGCGAGACTGGATGTGGACAAGACTGGCACATGCACGGCTGAAACTGAGACATCTATGCAAGAACCCATCGGCAAGACAACGGAGAACTTCAACACATTAACCTTGCTGGAAGCACAACTGAGCTTGTTGCAACTAAAGTGTAAGGACGTAGAGAATAGAGCGAGAAGAGATAACATCAGAATCTATAATGCAAGAGAGGGGGTGGAGAAATCTGACATCCTTGACTATGTTTAAATGGTGTTTGGCCATGTGTCATCAGAATGGAACAGATGCACACAGCAGATCCGAAGAGTCCAAGAAATAACAACACACAGGGCCACAGTGGTAAAACTACCCTAATATCCACCAAAGAAAATCATTTTAATAGATTCCCCAAGGGATGTGCACTCCTCACCTGATTCTGCTGCAACACTTGCCCCAGTCCACTTCAGAGTAGTGCAAGAAACTGAGGGGCGTATTTACAAAATAATGACAGAGCCTGGCGAGTATTTCTCATTGTTGCGCCAATTTAATGCCACCCCTAGGGTGGCTTAGGAAACTGATGCATTCCCAGGTTGATGAAACCTTGTTAATCTGTGAATGCGTCATATTCCTTTGGGTTCCAGGGGTGTTGCGTGGGAACAGGACCATATTTAAAGTCACGAAGGCTGCAATAGGATACCTGGGAATGCAGATGACACTTCCGCTATCAGGTTGGTATCATGTGAATATACCCCCCTTATGGAGAGAAATTATATAAGATCTACTGAAATGGTGGGATCCATATATATCTTGGTTTGAGCCGGATAGTGGCAATCAAAATAAACTTGATCATAATAGTTATATGTCTTCCAGGCATTCCTTATCCAGACTGATAACTCCACGCTACACAATCATGAGGAAAACTTGATAAAATGTGTTTGTCAGGGGAGAGCTCCAAACGTTCAAGGAAAATGTTGTGAATTCAAAGGACATGTGGGGGCCATAGGGTTCCCTCTTGTCTATAACTATTACAAAGTGGCCCAGGTGCAAATTCTAGGGGAGTGGTCTGAAAGCAAATCAGATAATCATTATCAATCATTATAATCATTGGTGATGAACGGACTGTGCAATGGTGGGCAGATCTTTATGGGATTTAATACGCCTCTACCATAAACACAGACAACAGAACAAACCAAATCACTAGACGCTAATGGATAATTGGGACAAGATTGTTTTTTTAGACCCAATAGACATCTTTCCCAGTTCTACTAATACATATCTTAGACAACCCAGATTAAACACTAGCCAGGGATGCATGATGTACCAAAACTGGAGATTAGGCCACTGTAGAATGATATCAGATATGCCTTAAAAAGGGAAAATTAGATGTTTACTTGACTGTAAACAAGCCCGCAGGCTCCCTGAACATGAATGATATCAAACAGTCCACTACTAGCTCCTCCAACTGATGTTTAAGGAAGAAGCTACCTGACTTTTAACCGGGAGGAAAAGATTTTGAAATCATATCAGGGACCCAAAGTTGGATATCTACCCTTTGCAAACTTTTAAATACACCACAAGGATGAATCCTGGAAAATATGGGCAGATGTGGCAAGAACATATGAGATATACAGGGAAAGATATGAGGCCTTGTAGAGGGACATATACAAATATAGCCTATCTGTTCTACATTGTCATCAGCCCTGAAGTTTGTGACGAGGTGGTACCTAACTCCTGCCACACTCCAGAAAATGTACCGCAGCACATCAGATGGCTGCTGGAAGAAGTGTGTGTGGGAGGGTGGGTATGTCAATACATATATGGTGGGAATGTCCCAAGCAGTAAGTGCACTGGAGAGAGATACTAGTGGCAATTAAAGACATAGGGCCAGATGCATCAAATATTTTTTGCAATAGCAAACAGCCCAACTTATTACCGAATAGCAAATTGGATTTCCAATACCAATTCGGTATTAGGAAGGGGCGTGTCTAGGGTGTCCCTTCCTAATACCGAATTGCAGAGGTACGTCTGATTGTTTTGTGACCGGGGATGCGGTCGCAAAACAATCACAGTTACCACCAATTTCAAATTGGTGGTAACCCATTCACAAAGGGAAAGGGGTCCCCAGTGGACCCCTTCTTTGTAAATGCACGCAAAAACATTTTTTAGGACCAGGCAGTGGTCCCACAGACTACTGCCTACTCTCAAAAAATGTACAGAAATCTTTTCAATTTTCTTTTTTAAACTCCTCCCATTTTCCTCTAAGGAAAACAGGATGCATATAAAAAAAAGATTGCTTTAATTAAAAGCAATCACAGACATGGTTGTCTGCTGAGCCCAGCAGGCCACCATCCCTGTGATTGTAGCCATACGCAATGGGTTGCAAAATTGCGACCTACCTCATGAATATTAATGAGGTAGGTCCATTTGTGAGCCCTTGTGAATCACTATATGAAACTCTTGGAGTTTCATACATTCCAATAGCGATTACTTAATTGCGATTCGCAAAAAAACGCAATTTGGTAATCGCTATTGAAAAGAATGATACATCTGGCCCATAGTGAGATTCACTATTCCAGCGCTACTAGCCACCACATTATTAGCACCACAGCACCCCTTTCCCCCTGAATGGGAAGAAATTACCCACGGGAACTGCAAGTTAATATACCAGTTGCTACTTTTAGCTAAAATGATTCTCACCAGAGAACTGAAGAAAAAATAAGGCCAACGTAGCACATTTGGGAAGTGATGGTGGTCGAGAGGCTGATAGCGCACGTTTCCAAACATTGAGATCGTTTTTCCAGGATTTGGCAGTTGAGGCAAACTGATATGGAGGAAGAGCAAAGAGAAGAGACTTTCTGACCCATTCTTTCCGACCTTAAGAATGTCTGACTGTCCAAAATATGCAGGAAATGTGGTTTGCACTTCAATGAGATTTCTAGTATATTGAGGTTTTAACACAAAATTAGATCATTAGAATGTTGGGAGCTCCATTGAATACAATGGATTACAACATCGGAATGTTGATAGCTCCATTTAATGCAGCTCTGAGCTTCTAATGACCGATAAAAGCCAGAGATCCAACATTCCAATGATTCTCGTTCACAGCAACAGCTGTGAACAAAGGCCTCACGGAGCCAGAGGGGATTTCAACCCCCTCAGGCTCTGTGAGGCCTTTGTTTTATTTATTAGAACTTTCTACTCTCTGCTGGCAGAATGTTCTAATCGCGTTATACCTGCCATAGCTGGGCTACAACGGCCATTAAAGTCCTGCTACCTTGTTAAAGTCCCTTGCCTTTGGCTTGGCCTTTCACCCTCGAGCGAGCCTTTAATGGCCGGTATAGCCTGCTACGGCATGTTTTAAGGCTGTATTGGACCTGTAATGGGCGAGATGTAAAATGAACAGTTTACAAATTTATTCCCGGCTGGGGGGGAGTCCGGAGGGGTCAAAGTGTGCTACTAATAGCACTGGTGGATCAAAGTTAATTCAGTGAATAAGAGAATGATCCCTTCTCAAATGTTTACTCTGTATTGATGGGAATTAATAATGAGTGTGGGAAAGTAGCCTCTTTCTAGCTTGGTTACCCCCACTTTTGGCCTGTTTGTCAGTGTGTTTCACTGTTTTCACTGTGATCCTGCTAACCAGGAACCCCGTGACTATGCTCTCTCCTCTAAATTTGGTTGCTGGTAACTTTTTATCCCCACAATTGGCGTACTTGTGCCCCCATGTAAGTCCCTAGTATATGGTCCCTAGGTACCCAGGGCTTTGTGGTTCCAGGGGATGCCTATGGCCTGCAGCAGTTATTCTGCCACCCATAGGGAGCCCATGCAAAGGGTTCAGCAGGCCTGCCATTGCAGTCTGCGTAAACCGGATGCACACACCTGGTTTCACTACAGGCCACTGCAAGTCACCCCTATGGTAGGACCTCTCAGCCGAGAGCGGAGAGTGCAGGTACCTGTGTGTGAGGGCACCCCTGCACTTGCAGAGGTGCCCCCACGAACTCCAGCCCCATTTTACTGGACTTCGTGAGTGCGAGAACACCATTTTATATATGTACCAGACATAGGTCACTACCTATGTCCAGCTACATAATAGTAATTCCGAACCTGAACATGTTTGGTACCAATCATGTTGGAATCATACCCCAATACTGTTGCAAGTATTGGAAGTATGTTCCCATGCACTCTGGGGGCTCCTTAGAGGACCGCCAGCATTGTTACCACCACTCTTACAGGGTTTTCCGGGCAGCCCAGCTGCTGCCACCCCTCAGACAGGTTTCTGCCCTCCTGCTGCTTGATCTGATCAAGCCAAGGAAGGCAGAGCAAATGATTTCCTTTGGGAGAGGGAGGTAACACCTTCTCCCTTTGTAAATAGGTGTGACTGGCTTGTGGGGGGTAGCCTTCCCAAGGCACTGGCTTTGCATTAAATGGCACATTTGGTGCCCTTCATGCATAAACAAGTCCACACCTGTTTAAGGATCCCCATTCTCTTTTCTGGTGCGAAACTGGATAATGGAAAGAGGAGTGACCACTCCCCTGTCCATCACCACCCAAGGTTGGCAAGGAAACTCTGGGAGCATCTGATTGGCCAAGCCAGGCAGGTAACATCAGAGGCACCCTCTGAAAGGTAGTTATCTGGTTAGGTGACCAAGCCCCCTCTTTGGGCTACATAGGGTCTTCCTCTGGGGTGGTCCTCAGATTCAACTTGCAAGACTCCAGCAGGACTGCTCTGCAACATCTGCTTTGACTTCTGTCCTCAGGAACTGCGACTGGACCTTCCAGGAACCTATAAGCTGCAGATCCACGAGGAAGACTCTTCGGCAACATTGTATCCAGAGTTCCTGCCAGCTTTCCAACATTTCCCCAGCTGTGCATCCTAAGAAGACTGTAACTTTTCAGCCTGCAGGAAAAGAAGGCATCTCCCTTGGGGTGAAGGCATCATTCCTCTGTAACTACAGGTACCTGGCTGCAACGACGACTGGCTGGGTGATCTCCCCTCATCCTGAGTGGCATGGGTCCTGCATCAGGAGTGGTGGTCCAGAGAGTCTCCCTTGGTCCTCTCTACCAGCTGTCACACTTTGGTGATGGTAAGTCCTTTCCACTCCATGCAAGACAGTACTCCCGTGCACCGCGTCTCTGCAGCTGCCAAGGCTTGATTGTTTCACCTCCAAAGGGAACTTCAGGCGATGTCTAGCTCTTGCCCCCAGCACTCCCTCCTGTAACTTCTGGACCTCTGCATGGTGCTCCGGCGATGTGAGAGCAACTTCTGTGGTGCTGCGCAAGGTGCTTCTGCGACTTTTGTGTCTCTGCCCTATGGGACAGCTGTGGATGCTGCCTCTATTCCTGTGGGCCTTCTGCTGCGTGGAGGGTCCCCTGTGACTCCCCCTCCTGGGTAAAGTTCTCCTGGTCCTTGCTGGTCCCCGGCAGCACCCCTTTTCCTCCAAACGCAAGTTTGCCTTTGTCAAGGCTTGTTGGCAGAAATCCTTCACCGACACACATCTGCAATCCAGCTTCCAGCGTGTGACAGCTTTTGCATGCATCAGGAACTCTTCTCCAGCTTCTGTGCTGCAGTGCTGACCTGTCTCCCTTCTTCATCGACCAACTCCTAAAGGTACCTCTGGTTCGGTAGTATATCCTACTCCCCCATGGACTCCACAGACACTTCTGGACTTGGTCCCCTCTATCCACAGATCTCCATCTTCGGTTTTCCACTGCTGGCTCCTTGCAGGCTGTTCCGGGGAGTCTTCATTTTCTTCTTTTCATCCTTTGTGGTGGTTTTGGGGAAATCAATCAGTGTTTTACTCCTGCATTCCTGGTCGCTAGGGGTTACTGCCTTACTTACCTGTGTGGTTTCCTAGTAGTCACAGCTCCCCTCTACACGATTTACTCACCTAGGTGTGGGTCTTGGGCTTGTGTTCACATTCCACTTATATGCATAGTGTATTTACTTACCTCCTATTGGAGGGTGGCCTCTCTAGTATTTTCTAATACTGTGTCCAAAAAATAAAGTACCTTGATTTTTCTACAACCAAGCGTTTTCTTTCTTGTGTCTGCATACTGTGTGACTGTAGTGGTGTTGCATGAGCTTTGCATGCCTCCTAGATAAGCCCGTGCTGCTCAGCTACAGCTACCAGAGAGAGCCTGGCTTCTAGACACTCCCTACACTACACTGAGAAGGGATACCTGGACCTGATATAAGGTGTAAGTACCATAGGTGCTCACCACACACCAGGCCAGCTTCCTACAATGAGTAGTTACCAAAACATTGCCTGAAATTCAGCACAAGGTCTATGAACAAAAAACACTTCAGCGTATTTGATCTGCTCTCAAAAACCACAAAAGGCCTCACCGTCATTACATAAACTTGGGTCAACAAACTCTCCACCCCCACATGCCACAAAGCCATCCAACCTCATTATGGCATCACCAACAAGATTAGTTAGGGAAAACTGAAGCAAACCTACCAGCCATTCATTGAAAAATAATAAAAATAACCCACATTGAAACGTCATCATGAACAATTGCGGATCCCTGCTGGTACGATATCACCTCACTTCTACTCGTGCTTGTGCCACCACCACCAAGCAACACAAACTTTAAAAATATCTTACTGTAGGGGGCCGGCTCTCTATATAGTGTGCAAAAATGATGTCACTGCGTAGAGAATCCAAGCAACCCCACCTTGGTTTCCAGGGTTAAAAAGCAGACCACCTAGTGCTCTGTTTTTGTGGTAGTGTGGGCGAGCAGTTAGGTTTACCTTGGAGATGTGCTGAGCATCTGTTGTACTCACAGTATCAATAAATGTGGACACACACTCGAAAGAATAACTTGAGGCCAATTTACAAAAATACTTCACATTTTTATAAGATTTTTAAGACCAAGAACATCAAAATCAAGTAAATAATTTATAGTTATGATTTTTTAAAGCTTAGCAAAAATGGGGGGTTATTACAACTTTGGAGGAGGTGTTAATCCGTCCCAAAAGTGACGGATATACCACCAGCCGTATTACGAGTTCCACAGGATATAATGGACTTGTAATACGGCTGGTGGTATATCCGTCACTTTACCGTCACTTTTGGGACGGATTAACACCTCCTCCAAAGTTGTAATAACCCCCATAGTCTTTTTCTGTATAATTCTGCACCACTGGAATCAATGGGAAAAACCTCAAAAATGCATATAAAATCAGGCAATGCCATCAAAAGTGTCACCTTCTATTTTTAGGTCAAGGTCATCGAGGTGTCTTGTAGGCCAGCCGTATCCATAACCCCGGGGTAGAATCTAAAACAATAATCATTACTTCAACCATAGTCGACAGATAAGGAACAACCCGACAGCCACTCTCCGATGTTCACAAACACTCAGAAGATTCTATGCCTGGTCAGCTGAAGCGTTGACCTGTGTCTAGCTTGTGTGTTATATCATAAAGTAAATTCATGCAAACCCCTCCTAGGCCTCACTAATACTGGACTTATAACACTGAGAGGTGCTGCAACAGAATGTGGTTCAAACACGCTGTGCAGTAATTCTCTTGTACAGCACAACCCTCCTAAGCCACATAAGACAGAACCACTACCGGTCATGTCTACCACCCAGTACTGTACAGTCCACAGCAACAAACCAACCATCACCAACTGAACAGGCAAGAAATACAAGAGATAAACCAAGAGCTAAAGAAAGCTCACACGAGCGAATCACACAAATTCACAGACTCAGGGGCTCATTCACAAGCCCCTTGAGGCGCAGGTGGAAAAAGTGACGCACCAGTGGGGCAAGGGGATTGCAAATTATCCCCTCAGTTTGCAGAAATAAAAACACGTACATGATGGAGTGCGAGAATTGATGGAATAAAACAAAGGGGTTCATTCAAAAATAAACCTTAAAGTGTGTACACTTAGCAAGTTTCCAGCAGCGAAACACCTGGGGCGTACTAATGATAGGATGCGCTGTCCCATTCTGCTTCATGGCAGTCACTTAGAAGGTGGCCCCTGCACTCTGAACATCGTGTTGGTGAGAGGTGGGCCATCTGTTTGAACCACCAGTCACCAGTCCACCTTTCACTGTAGGTGCAACCGGGACACAGTTTTAAAAGGGGGCAGAGATCCCTCTGCAGGGAGGTGCAGTGAATGGCTGCACCTGCCGGAAGGGAGTTTCCTGGGAGGTCCCTGGTACCCATGTGCCCCCTTCAAAGGAGCACCCTCGGTGTGTATTGACTGTGCTCCACCTCTATGCGGTGCACACTCACTGCCCCTCCTGAGTGTCTCTCAACCCCTCATCTGTAATATGGCACGGGTGCAAAGGCAAAGGATTCTGCTGGCCACTGGAGGACTCTAACTTACTTCTGCAGTGCTGGTCCAAGCTAACTCCATGCTCTTTTCATCTCTCCCTCCAGCCTATACCTGCTCAGGACCACAAAATGTCAGAACGGACAACTCTGTGAGATAACCAACTCAGGCCCACATTAGGAGTGGCCTCTTGATTCCAGTGGTGCCCGTCAGACATCTTTCCGGCACTATCACAATTATGAAATCCACTGTGTATCCGCGGATCTGTTTATTTTCACACAGAGATTTTGGCTGGTGGAAGCAATCAAAATCTACGTGTGAAAATCTTGGAGACAATGATGACAGCAGAATGGGACCCAGAATTGCCAATTCCCTCTGTAATTCCTCATTTCTTAGGGGACCCCAAGGGTCTAACTTGTATTGGTCTGGATTTTTCCAATCCCTGGTATCAGTATTCCATTGTTGAGAAAAATTCATCCATTTTCCAGGTTACTTCTAATAAAGACCTCAGTGTACTTTGACCATAAGAAATATTATAAAAAGACCTGCAGAGCTCATGAAAGCTGACCTGACCATAAACAGTGCGCCTCTTGAACACACTTCTTCATCCATCACACTGCTACGTGTCGCATCCTGTACTACGATAACCACACCTCAATGGTCATCAAACACTCATGAAAACACTTCCCATATAGCATCAAAACAAAGATCACTGCTTCCATCCACACTCCTTGAATGGTGTACTGTGCTACCCATGTAGGCAAGCGCTTCAGGGCCGTACCTTGTGGTAGTAAGCACTATATCAATGTTAAAACACAAAACAGCCTGATTCAAGAATAGCGGACAGGGTAATGGTGCTGAACCCCATTGATCCCCAAGTCTGGAGCCGTGCGCTGACCTTGGGGACCAGTTGTAGTTAAATCCAGCACCTTACTGTGCAAGTGCTATAAATAAATTTTTGGTTATATCTCAAGATCATAAGGTGCCAGGACCTCCTGCCTTTTAACATCTGCCTTTTAATAACTGCACACCTTCACTAGATATAAACAAAAGACATTCCTTTTCTAAGGTACAGATCTGTCTGTACAGTGAGTTTATTGAGTTTGATAACTGAATTGTATTGTAGGTGACTTCCAAACCCTCTGTTGCTTCCTACATTTAGTCTTGACTACTCAATCCTATTACCAATGGAGAACACACCAAAGAAACTGCCAATAAAGCATGAACTGCCTCAGATCTCAGACAAAAGGCCCCACATGCCCCAAGTGAGCATTAAGTGAGGGTCACGTGTGCCCCCGGTAAACTACATGAACGCTTCGTGTCAGCCACATGTGAGCCTCATGTCAGTCTCACATCAGCCTCACTGGTGCCTCGTGTAATTCTCATGTCAGCCTCACTGGTGCCTCGTGAGTCTCATGTCAGCTTCACTGGTGCCTCGTGTGAGCCTCATGTCAGCCTCACCGGGGCCTTGTGTGAGTCTCACTTCAGCCTCACTAGTGCCTTGTGTGAGTCTCACTTCAGCCTCACTAGTGCCTTGTGTGAGTCTCACTTCAGCCTCACTGGTGCCTCGTGTAAGCCTCATGTCAGTCTCAATGGTTCATGATGTGACCCTCATGTCAACCTCATTGGGCCTCATGTGAGCCTCATGTCAGCCTCACTGGTGCCTCGTGTAAGCCTCATGTCAGCCTCACTGGAGCCTTGTGGTCTCTCATGTCAGCCTCACTGGATCCTCGTGTGTCCCTCATGTCAGCCTCACTGGATCCTTGTGTGTCCCTCATGTCAGCCTCTTGTAGACATTGTGCTGTTGTGAGTTTTTGCTTCTCTTCACCCACAGCTACAGTCAGAGATCCCCCTTTGTGAGATCCACTGAAGCTGCTGGATGTTTCCAGTGTGATTATCATCAGGAGATCTGTGGTGTTGATTCCTTTTCTGCTGATCAGTCGCAATTGTGGAAACAACATCCTGACTTTTTATTTCTGTTTAAAACTGTATTTTTCATTGCATGAAGTGTAAAACCACTTATCCAATTAGCATCTTGAATGCAGTTATGTATGTATACATGCATGTGTGTGTGTGTGTGTACACGTATGTTTGCATGTATGTAAGTCTGTTTAGTGAGAACAATGGGTTGGAAGTTACCCTGAGCGATTGCCAGTGATAAAACTTAGGGGCAGATTTATGGAAAGTAGCGCAGCACCGAGTGCACCACCACTCCCCCTGCGCCCCTTAGCGCTCCCCTACCACCACCATGTGTGCGCCGTATTTAAAATACTGCGCACCATGGCGCAGGGTAGGAGGCAATAGCATCATTTCTCATGACGTTATTGATGCACTCTGCAGGAGTAGTGCCAAAATATTGACACCTGCAGAGTACCCAGGGCCTCATTCTAAAGAATGTAAGCCCCCTTTTTACGCCTGATTTTGAACAGAGTGAATCCAGACGTGGGCCAGCACTCACTGTGTCACTAGAACCAAGATACACCCGACTAATGAGCCCCGATCAGGGTGAGACCGGACGTGAGTCCCGCAACTCACTGTGTCACTAGAACCAAGATACACCCGACTGATGATGCCCGATCAGGGTGAGCCCAGACGTGGGCCCCGCACTCACTGTGTCACTGGAACCAAGATACACCCGACTGATGAGCCCCCATCAGGGTGAGCCCTGACATGGGCCCCACACTCACTGTGTCACTGGAACCAAGGTACACCCGACTGATGAGCCCCAATCAGGGTGAGACCGGAGCCATTGGACGGACGTGATAACTGTTCAGGGAATACTTTCCACAGGGAACGCTTTGCCACCGCTAAATTTGAAATGTTGTGATTTTTATATGGATTATGAATTAGAAATTTAAATCAGTTTTTTTATATTTTTACTAGTTTTAGTTTGGAAGGGCTGTGTGCAGTTGGGTTTTGTGGGTGCAGTAATTTCTTTTGTTCTTATATTGTCCCTATGTATTTTCACTGGGTTAATTTGCATTGAATTGGCCCAGCTTGAGGCACCATTTTGTAAGGGTTGCGCTTTAGTCTTTTTGCTGGTGCTTGAGGAGATAGCTTCCTCCTATACAAATAAGTTGGTGGACATGCAGCGGGTGTGCTGCTGGAGCACCAAAGGCAAGCTCGTCTGCATCTGTCCGCGTCCCAATCAAAGTCAACACTAGGAACCCTGCTGGTCCCAGGTAACAGGGGAGTGCGCAGGTGTCTTATTACGCTGCCATGGGGCTACTTGAAATTGGGAAGTAGAGGGCGGCCTGGGCCCATAGCCTGCTGTTGATATTGGATTTATCAATGACGATGCACATGACAACAAGACATTCCCATATGCAAACAATACATTTTCATAAATGAACAAAGTTGCATCACCGCTGTTAGGTTTCTCCATTTTCAACCCCAGCACATAGGTACGTGGTCAGGCAGGCTGTGCAACTGAAGCCTGAAGGTTAATGACTGACTGGTCACAGGTAGGGTAACACTTATCCAACAGCCAACCGCACAAATCATAGATCAAATCCCACAGATGGGAAGCTCCACTACAATGGTCCCCGGAGAATGGCCCCAATAAAGCACATATGGCCAGAGGGACGCATGCATTCCCAAATCACCATAAAGTTGGATGCCACATGCAGTTAGGTACACTTAGCCAATCAGGATACCGCACACACAACACATGCAGCGACCAGGCACCCCTCAGGCAGGACATCTGGACAAGTACTTGTTGACCCACATTGTGTCCACGGTAGGTTGTGGCCCACCTGCATTCCCTATCTAAAAATCTTATCTACTTGGCATCTGTTTGCATGTTTTCACCAAGGAAGGAATTTTTTATGACTTTATGGAACCCAGAGAATTGTATAAAAAGTGATTAAATTCTATGTATGAGAGACAGTCTTCAGAACCTGGTGCTGTAACTGCTCTCCCGGCCATAAGGTTTAATTAACTAAACCTTTTTCTATTTTGCCAGATGCCGCTTGTCTTTTGTTTTTTAAGGTCAGATCTAATTCAAGTAACATTTTGGCGAGACAGCCAGGAGCTGATTGGTTCTTTGAACTTGACTGAGACCAAAGGAAGGGGACCCGAACCGGACAGATTCACATTTTGCGCAAAAAAGAAAAGTGAGCAGACACTGCAATTAATTGATAGTTCTGGTGAGTCCACAGGACAGCGGTTCGTCCTGAAGCTGCCGCCCCAAGGGTAAGAGTCTACATCAGAACCTTAGTCCTAGCATTTGGCGTGTGGCAAACTAGAAAAAGAAAAAGTAAAGTTATACTTGAGAGGCCGAAGTCAACTTTTTTAATTGTCAGCAGTAGGAAAGGTGAAGTTTTTTTATTTTAGTTTGCTACTTTAGGGAGGCTGACCCTCTGAACCGCTGTCGGTGACACAGGTGGTATGCATAAGTCCCTGGGTGTGACATAGGGTCAGCATCTCTTTTGTAAGAGGTGTCTTTTCACTTGGACCGCTGGGCGTGATGCAGTCAGTACACATAGGCTCTGGGTGTGATATAGGGCCCCACCTCAATCTTCTTAGGCTATCCTGGTACTCACAGAGCCACCGGTTTCTTAACACAGGTGGTATTTGAAATAAGTGACAGGTGTGCTTTGCTTGGACCACTGGAAGTGACACAGATGGTGTAGGAGGCTGGCCTGGCTCATAGTGGTTACCAAGGGTACTTACACCTTGTGCCAGGTCCAGTTATCCCTTATTAGTAGATTAGTAGTGTTCTGGCAGCTTAGGCTGATAGAGGTAGCTATATCAGAGCAGCTTAGGCTGAACTAGGAGACATGCAAAGCTCCTACTATACCGCTTATATCATATAGCACTGAATCATAAGAATCACAATACTCAGAGTTACTAAAAATAAAGGTACTTTATTTTAGTGACAATGTGCCAAAGATATCACAGAGGATATAATCCCTTAGGAGGTAAGTAAAATACACAAAATATACACACAAACCAAAATCAGGTAAGTAAACAGTTAGAAAACTAGTGCAAACACTGTAGAATACAATAGGATGCAATTGGCCTAGGGGCAGCAAAAACCATATACTCTAAAAGTGGAATGCGAACCACTTAGGGACCCCAGCCCTAGTGTAGTGTGTAGAGGGTCACTGGGAGTGTACGAAAACACTAAGGGTGTCCAAGACACCCCACCCCAAGACCCTGAAAAGTAGGAGTAAAGGGACTCTACTTCTCCAGAAACACACTAAAGTTGTGATAGGAGATTCTGCAACGACAACAACTGACTGCAAAGCACTGAAGATGGATTCCTGGACCTGAGTACCTGTAAAGTAAGGGGACCAAGTCCAGAGTCACGAAAGTGTCCGGGGGGGGCAGGAGCCCACTAAACCCCAGATGAAGGTGCAAAGGGCTGCCTCCTGGTGGAAGAAACTGAAGATTCTGCAACAACGGAGGATTGCAGGAACTTCTCCTTTGCACAGAAGATGTCCCACGGCATGCTGGAGGGTGCAGAGTTGTTTCCACACAGAAAGACTGCAAACAAGCCTTGCTAGCTGCAAGAGTTGCGGTTGAAGAAAATGGGTGCTGCCCGGGCCCAGGAAGGACCAGGAGGTCGCCCCTTGGAGGAGGAGACAGAGGGGGCGCTCAGCAGCACAGAGAGCCCATGCAGAAGAAGGCAGCACCCGCTGAAGCACTTGAACAGGCATTCAAAAAATCTGAGCACGACAGTCGTCTCAACACTACAAAGGAGGGTCCCACGAAGTCGGTGGTCAACTCAGCGAGTTGAGCAATGCAGGACGGAGTGCTGGGGACCTCGGCTATGCTGTGCACGAAGGATTCCTTGCAAGAGTGCACAGAAGCCCTAGCAGTTGCAGTTCACACAGTACACAGGATTATTGTCTGGGGTGGGGAGGCAAGGACTTATCTCCACCAAATTTGGACAGAAGGACCACTGGACTGTCGGGGTCACTAGGGTCCAGCTCCTGTGTTCCAGGAACCACGCTTGTCAAGATGAGAGGGGACCCAGAGGACCGGTGATGCAGACGTTTGGTGCCTGCGTTAGCAGGGGGAAGATTCCGTTGACCCACAGGAGATTTCTTCTTGGCTTCCAGTGCAGGGTGAAGGCAGACAGCCCTCAGAGCATGCACCACCAGAAAACAGTTGAGAAAGCCGGCAGGATTAGGTGCTACAATGTTGCTGGTAGTCGTCTTGCTACTTTGCTGCGGTTTTGCACTTGTCCTGAAGCAGTCAGCGGTCAATCCTTGGCAGAAGTTGAAGAGAGATATGCAGAGGAACTCTGGTGAGCTCTTGCATTCGTTATCTGACGAGAAACCCACAGGAGAGACCCTAAATAGCCCTCAGAGGAGGATTGGCCACCTAACCAGGTAAGCACCTATCAGGAGGGATCTCTGACGTCACCTGCTGGCACTGGCCATTCAGAGGCCTCCATTGTGCCGTCACACCTCTGCATTCAAGATGACAGAGGTCTGGGACACACTGGAGGAGCTCTGGGCACCACCCCTGGTGTGGTGATGGACAGGGGAGTGGTCACTCCCCTATCCTTTGTTGAGTTTCACACCAGGGCAGGGGCTGGGGGATCCCTGAACCTTTGTAGGCTGGCTTATGCAAGGAGGGTACCATCTGTGCCCTTCAAAGCATTTCCTGAGGCTGGGGGAGGCTACTCCTCCCCAGCCCTTAACACCTATTTCCAAAGGGAGAGGGTGTAACACCCTCTCTCAGAGGAAATTCTTTGTTCTCCCTTCCTGAGACTGGGCTGCCCAGACCCCAGGAGGGCAGAACCCTGTCTGTGGGTTGGCAGCAGCAGTAGCTGCAGTGAAACCCCAGAGAGCTAGTTTGGCAGTACCCAGGTTCCATGCTGGAGCCCCGGAGATGCATGGGATTGGCACCCCAATACCAGATTTGGCATGGGGGGACAATTCCATGATCTCAGACATGTTACATGGCCATGTTCAGAGTTACCATTGTGAAGCTACATATAGGTATTGACCTATATGTAGTTCATGTGTGTAATGGTGTCCCCGCACTCACAAAGTCTGGGAAAATTGCCCTGAACAATGTGGGGGCACCTCGGCTAGTGCCAGGGTGCCCTCACACTTAGTAACTTTGCACCTAACCTTCACTAGCTGAGGGTTAGACATATAGGTGACTTATAAGTTACTTAAGTGCAGTGTACAATGGCTGTGAAATAACATGGACGTTATTTTACTCAGGCTGCAGTGGCAGTCCTGTGTAATATTGGTCTGAGCTCCCTATGGGTGGCAAATGAAATGCTGCAGCCCATAGGGATCTCCTGGAACCCCAAAACCCTGGGTACCTAGGTACCATATACTAGGGAATTATGAGGGTGTTCCAGTGTGCCAATCAAAATTGGTGAAATTGGTCACTAGCCTGCACTGACAATTTTAAAAGCAGAGAGAGCATAAGCACTGAGGTTCTGGTTAGCAGAGCCTCAGTGACACAGCTAGGCACCACACAGGGAACACATTTACGCCACAAACTATGAGCACTGGGGTCCTGGCTAGCAGGATCGCAGTGACACAGGCAAAAACAAACTAAAACACAAGTAAAAATGGGGGTAACATGCCAGGCAAGATGGTACTTTCCTACAGATGGTACACAGAACCCCTGGGTGTGACATAGGGGGGATTCAACCTGGAGTGGGCAGGGCTAAGGTATTACGGACTGGCAGTTCCCCTGATTTTATTGGGCCTCGTCAGCATTTACCCTGCCTGTTGGAATGATGTCTCTTCGATATTATGATGCTGATAAACCAATGTGACTTTGTTTGTCTTAAATGTTGAATGTTGTGTTTTGTCAATGTTTAATGTTTTAATGAAGAAATTGCTGATTTGCACAAATTGTTGTTTGATGCCAAAGTAAGGCTTGCTATTGTGCCTCCAAATTTCAAAATTACAGTGAATTAACAATTGCACTTTTTCCTAGGATGGTTACTCTTCATGCATTTGTTTGTTGAATGTTTATTTTGATGTCTCCGTGAATAACATTGAGCTTATTAGATCTAGGAATCCCCGGGTGTATATCCTTCCCCACCAGATCAGGATTGGTAAACCCCTTGTGTATATAGTTCCCATTACTGGAGAGATCTAGTAATACTCTTGTACATATTTTCCTGTCACCCGAGTACAATTTAAAAGCCCATAAAGTTAGAAACTTAAGAAAGAAAACCCTTTAAAAGTAGAGAGAGCTAGCCCTCGCATAACTGAACAATCCCCTAAAGAACGTAAACTTAGTAGAGTAAATGTCCCCTGAATATACTACCCAAACACCGCCATGGATCACCTATAGAACACATGTAGAGTAAGTTCCAGAGTCAGGCCAAAAAGCTTAGCAAACTCTGCATGAGTAAAAATGAACATACTACGACTTACACCTTCCTCTAGCCAAACACTAATATAATCGCACACACAAGGCTATACGTACAAACAAAGCATACAGGGCAAAGAAAATACAAAAATGAAGCACTGCCAGAGCTCTGGGCCATTTTAGAGGAAGTCCAGGTCAATAACCTTGACCTTCACCAGTAAGCAAGGCGTCCACACCGTCCCCATCATTTGTAGGTATGGAGGTACTCTCCCTGATGTCTCAAGTCCCTGCTTTCGGGTACCCTACCCCACCAGTTGAGGGAGCTCAAAGTGCCCCTACCGAACAGCAGGCTGTTAGGTTCAGGCATGGCAGACTGACAGGTCAACAAGCCCCAACACTGCCTGCACCACCCCAGGTCAGCAGTAGAGTGCCCGAAGCTCAACCTCCTCAGTCCATCGAGGTCAGTGGACCAGGCCTCAACAGCTCGCAGAACACCCAATTCCGCCGGTCCCGGGGAATGAATGTGGGTGAAAGGGAGATTTATAGCATTCGTGGACAGCGGAAGAGAGCGAGAGAAGAGGTCCCAGTCCTTCAAGATCTGGCAGTGAGGAGGGAGCCACAGGGAACGCCCATGTAGCCAAGGAGACCACAGAGAGCAAGAATGAGAGCCGGTCTCAACTTAGTAAAACAGCGCATAGCTCAGGTGGCAGTCTGCATAGGAGTTAGAAGAATGGTGTGAACTAAGGAGGGAGAGAAAGAGAGCACCCTGGAAACCCAAAGAAAGAGTTGAGTAGCACGCCCTTCACTTGAGGAGAGCGGGAGTAGGCACAGAGCCTGGCTCATGGTAGAATCTGAGATAGAGTCAGAAGGGAGGCCTTTAACTGGGGTTCATGCCTCGTACATGCGTCAGCAAAGGTAAACCAACCCCAAGAGACATAGTAGCTCAGGAGGAAGGCAAACATCTTCACCTGATCTTTTTGCCAACTGCTAGCACGTTGGGCAGAGAGAAGTGATCAATACGATCACTATGATCATTGGCAGGAGGTCACTCCCCAGAGAGCAGCGTTGGAGTGCCATTGAGAGGGAAGCCTTTCTGTGTTCTGGTCTCTGAAGAAGTTGAGACCATACTTGTTTGGTACTCACTTCTTTGTACAAACTGACCACAGGCCTTTCAGATGGCTAATGTAAATGAAAGGGTAAAATCCTAAACTGCTGAGGGGGTCCGTCTCCCTACAGGGTATGGACTTTACAGTGGAACACAGACCAAGGACTCACTACGCCAATTCAGGTGGCTTTTCACGGTTTTTCCACTTAGACAGTGAAAGCTCTCCTGGGAAAAGTTAGGCCCTCATTCTGACCCTGGCGGTCGGTGATAAAGCGGCGGCCAAGCCGCCAACAGGCCGGCGGTCTAAAATATGCAATTCTGACCCTGGCGGGAACCGCCAACACAGCCCGCCAACTTAACACTCCGACCGCCACAGCGGTACAAACAAACAGCGCGGCGGTTCCCGCCAACAGCCCGGCGGCAGACAAAGTACCGCCCACCCTATTACGACCCACCAATCTGCCACCTTTTCCGGGGCGGGAGCACCGCCGATAAGAACACGGCGGAAACAGACTACGAACGGGAAAACGCTCACCTCTACGCACTCCACGCGAGATTCCGGCAGTATGGAGCCAGAGTTACAGGTCATCCCCGCACTCCTATTCCTCCTCATATACCAGGAGCACGCCCAGCGGCGCGGAAGACATCGGTGAGTACTGCACCTACGACACAGGGGAGGGAAAAGATTACCGGCACACACCCACCCACCCACACCCACTACAACACACACATCAATGCATTTCCACAGATCACTGTCACAACCCACAAACCACCCCCCTCCGAAATAATGCAAAGACCAAAAGAAGAGATCATAAACGGGCAGATATATTGAAATATGTACGCCATTAATCCCAAAAAATAAATAAACTATGTACAAAATATATACAGCTACTAAATGTAGTCCAACCACTGTCCGTGGATCACAGGGGTCCTGTGCAAAGGGGCAAGGCCCAGTCCCACGACAAGAACTCCACGGAGAGAACACTGCAGGGGCATCAGAAAGAAAATAGGACAGGCACCTCAGGGGGAAGGGAAGGGGGGGCACCTCAGCCACTTGAGTACACGACGCCAGATCCACGAGGGGACTCCATGACCACTGGGCCATCCTGGGGAGAGCAAAGCCACAGTCCATACAGTCCATACAGTGGGTGGCCTGCCCACTGGGCCATCCTGGGGAGAGCAAAGCCACAGTCCATACAGTCCATACAGTGGGTGGCCTGCCCACTGGGCCATCCTGGGGAGAGCAAAGCCACAGTCCAAACAGTCCATACAGTGGGTGGCCTGCCCACTGGGCCATCCTGGGGAGAGCAAAGCCACAGTCCATACAGTCCATACAGTGGGTGGCCTGCCCACTGGGCCATCCTGGGGAGAGCAAAGCCACAGTCCATACAGTCCATACAGTGGGTGGCCTGCCCACTGGGCCATCCTGGGGAGAGCAAAGCCACAGTCCAAACAGTCCATACAGTGGGTGGCCTGCCCACTGGGCCATCCTGGGGAGAGCAAAGCCACAGTCCATACAGTCCATACAGTGGGTGGCCTGCCCACTGGGCCATCCTGGGGAGAGCAAAGCCACAGTCCATACAGTCCATACAGTGGGTGGCCTGCCCACTGGGCCATCCTGGGGAGAGCAAAGCCACAGTCCAAACAGTCCATACAGTGGGTGGCCTGCCCACTGGCCCATCCTGGGGAGAGCAAAGCCACAGTCCATACAGTCCATACAGTGGGTGGCCTGCCCACTGGGCCATCCTGGGGAGAGCAAAGCCACAGTCCAAACAGTCCATACAGTGGGTGGCCTGCCCACTGGGCCATCCTGGGGAGAGCAAAGCCACAGTCCATACAGTCCATACAGTGGGTGGCCTGCCCACTGGGCCATCCTGGGGAGAGCAAAGCCACAGTCCATACAGTCCATAACAGACCCCACTGCCACTGGAGGAGGCAAGTTGGCCAGAGGACATCCTGCAGCCCTGCCCGAGATAGATCCTGCCCTGCCACGTCTGCCAAAGGGCCAGCGGTTCTTGCCCTGAAGGGCCCAGTTCAGCGGTTCTTGAGACGGCGGGGCCCAGTTCAGCGGTTCTTGAGACGGCGGGGCCCAGTTCAGCGGTTCTTGCCTTGAAGGGCCCAGTTCAGCGGTTCTTGAGACGGCGGGGCCCAGTTCAGCGGTTCTTGCCTTGAAGGGCCCAGTTCAGCGGTTCTTGAGACGGCGGGGCCCAGTTCAGCGGTTCTTGCCTTGAAGGGCCCAGTTCAGCGGTTCTTGCCTTGAAGGGCCCAGTTCAGCGGTTCTTGAGACGGCGGGGCCCAGTTCAGCGGTTCTTGAGACGGCGGGGCCCAGTTCAGCGGTTCTTGAGACAGCGGGGCCCAGTTCAGCGGTTCTTGCCTTGAAGGGCCCAGTTCAGCGGTTCTTGAGACGGCGGGGCCCAGTTCAGCGGTTCTTGCCTTGAAGGGCCCAGTTCAGCGGTTCTTGAGACGGCGGGGCCCAGTTCAGCGGTTCTTGCCTTGAAGGGCCCAGTTCAGCGGTTCTTGCCTTGAAGGGCCCAGTTCAGCGGTTCTTGAGACGGCGGGCCCAGTTCAGCGGTTCTTGCCTTGAAGGGCCCAGTTCAGCGGTTCTTGCCTTGAAGGGCCCAGTTCAGCGGTTCTTGAGACGGCGGACGGTCTATGGCCAACTGCTAAATGCCTGGTGGTGCCCTCCTGGGCAGCGGGGATGGTGCTCCTTCACTGCCCACCTGGGCTGTGGGTGGTGGGGCCCTCCTGGCCAGCTGGGCTGGGTCCTCCCTGGGCAGCGGCTATGGGGCTGGTGGGCTCTCCCGGGGCAGCTGTGCCGGTTCCTCCCGGGGCAGCGGCTATGGGGGTTGTGGGCTCCTCCTGGGCAGCAGGCCTGCTGCCTGACCTCTCCAACTTGCTGCCCTTGCCCTCCTTAGTCGTCGGCCTGTGGCCCTTTCCTCCCTTTGGAGCTGTGGCTGGTGACTGTCTCTGGGTGGTGTCCGGGGGGGATGTAGAAGGCGGGCTCCTGCGGCGCCCCTTCCGCCTTCTGCTCCTCTTCCCAGGGGGTGGGCTGGCTGTCCCCTTGCTGCTGGGCGAAGATCCAGACATGCGGGCTGGCGGGCTCCAATACCCCTGCACCCTTGTCAAGGGGGCTGCAGGGCTGGTGGTGGCTGAGGTGCTCTTCTTACCCCGACGAGAAGGAGGGGGGGGCTCAGGGTCAGGAAAGAAGTTAGTAGTGGCGAGGAAGAGCTTCTTGGGACAATGGAGAGTGGTAGGTACAGTGGGAATGGGAGTGGAGGGAGAGGATGTGGTTGTAGGTGAGTCACGTTTGCTGTCTTTGGGTGCAGGTGCAGGAGGGATAGGCTGTCGTGAGGTGGATGGCTGTTGGGTGGGTGGGTGGCTGCGTTTGTGTGGTGTGGAAGAGGGGGTGACAGACACAGTGGGAGAGGACACAGGGGACGTGTAAATGGCAGTGGGGGTGGTGACTGCACGTGTGCGGACTGGAGTGGAGGGTGTGCTGGTGATGGAAACACTGGCTGATGGTGAGGTGAATGGAGGTGTGAGTGTAGACGTCACAGGGAGGGAGGAGGGAGACGAGGAGGTGGGGGTCACAGAGGTGGTAGTGACTGTTGGCATATCTGCATCGGAATGTTGCGTGTGTGAATGTCTGCGTGATCTGTGGTGCTTATGTTTGGATGAGCTTCTCTTGGGTGTTGAGGTGTGTGCAGGCTGGTCTGATGGTGTGGGTGGGACAGGCAGAGGAACAGGAGACTGGGAGGAGGGAGTTAGTAGAGGCAGGCAGGAGACAGGGACAATGGCTGCCGTCAGTGCTGAGGCCAGAGCCTGGAACGATCGCTGATGGGCAGCCTGACCCGAATGAATGCCCTCCAGGTACGCATTGCTGCGATGAACCTCCCTCTCCACCCCCTGGATGGCATTCAAAAGGGTAGTCTGCCCAACAATGAGCGTTCGGAGGAGGTCAATGACCTCCTCACTGAGGGCAGCGGGGGTAACAGGGGCAGGGCCTGAGGTGCCTGGGGCGAAGGAGATGCCCGGCTTCCTGGCAGAGCGGGCACGGGGCGAACGCGGAGGGGCTGCTGGGAGGGCGGAGATGGTGCGCTGGGTGGCGGCTGTACCTGTAATGGCGGGGGGCACGGATGGTGCCACCCCCGCAAGGGAGCCCCCTTCCGAGGACGTGTCCGTGTCGCTGCAGGGTCCAGTCGTCCCCGTCGTGGAGCTCCCCTCGCCCTCCGTCTCACTGGTCCAGTCTGACTCTGTGGCATGGCCCTCCTGGGCCATGTGAGATGCAGCTCCCTCCTGCCCCGATGCCACTTCTCCTCCGCCTGATGATGCTGATGCACACAAGCACAGAAAGACAAACAAAAAGGGGGGGGGAGTGAGAAATAAAGGGATATTGATTACATGGATCTCCGGTACAGTTAGCGGACATGACAGACACAGATGCCCCCTGCACTAAGTTGCGCACTTGGGGTCCGCTACGCATTCCGTGGAACATGCCCTACACGCCTAGAGTTGACAACTGCACCCATGGATGACAAGGCCCAGGGATGGCTGTACTGACACACTACTGAGGGTGGTGGCTGGGGACACAGGGGCTTACGGGGGTGCCCAGCCTACAGATATCGCCCTGGCCTAGGGGGACCCACAGCCCTCCTCCCCCACCCAGACACCTCCACTGCGCAACAACAGAGTAGATAATGCTTGGACTCACCCCCTTGTGTCTGCTGTGCTGCCCTCACGCGCCCATCCAAATCAGGGTAGGCCACCGCCAGGATCCGGAACATCAGGGGGCTCAGTTGACGGCAGGCACCCCGCCTACGTTGGGAGGCCATCCCCAGCAGAGACTCGGCGGTCTTCTTGGTCCCGCGGCGGATGTCCTCCCACCTCTTGCGGCAGTGGGTGCCCCGTCGATGGTGGACCCCCAGGGCCCGGACTTCCTTGGCGATGGCACGCCAAATCCCGATCTTCTCATGGGCGCGGACCTATGTGACACGTACAGGGAGGGAGAAATACCACGTTCAAGTTACTCAGCATTTTCCTTTCCAGTGGCCCAACGCCCCCCATCCCCGCCAGGCCCCCCGCCAGGCCCAACATGCCCCCCATCCCCGCCAGGCCCCCCGCCAGGCCCAACATGCCCCCCATCCCCGCCAGGCCCCCCGCCAGGCCCCCCGCCATGCCCCCCGCCAGCCCCAACATGCCCCCCATCCCCGCCAGGCCCCCCGCCAGGCCCCCCGCCATGCCCAACATGCCCCCCATCCCCGCCAGGCCCCCCGCCAGGCCCAACATGCCCCCCATCCCCGCCAGGCCCCCCGCCATGCCCAACATGCCCCCCATCCCCGCCAGGCCCCCCGCCAGGCCCAACATGCCCCCCATCCCCGCCAGGCCCCCCGCCAGGCCCCCCGCCATGCCCAACATGCCCCCCATCCCCGCCAGGCCCCCCGCCAGGCCCAACATGCCCCCCATCCCCGCCAGGCCCCCAAGCCAGCCAGTGGCCCCAAATCCAGATAGAATTAAACTCACTTGTTGGTCTGGAGGACCGTAGAGTAGCGCATACTGGGGGAGGACCCCATCCACAAGTTTCTCCAACTCCTCTCCAGTGAAGGCAGGGGCCCTTTCCCCAGTCGCAGCAGCCATTGTCCCTTCCAGACCGAGGTCACAGCAACACTTGCAGTATAGGTCCTCTCCTGTGAAAGTTCAAGTCGCAAGTGGATAAGTAGATAGAAAATGGCGGTCACGTCCGCGGCGGTGCGTACCGCGGCGGTGCGTCCCGCCACCGCCGGCGCCCTTCGCCATTGGCTCCTGAAACCCATAGGCTTCAATGTTAACCAATGCGGCTTCGCGCCGCGGTCTTCGCCCGCCGCCCGCCGCGGTGTGCCACGCCAGCGCATTGACCTCACATCCCATTGTCACACTTCACAGGTCAGGCAGCCGCCATTTCCAGGGCCCACATGGCTCAATTTCAACTGCGTCACACAGGCCTAGGCCTTGCATAGCCACTCAGACACGCCATTCACTGCATAGAGAATCGTATACTGTGCTAGCTGTGAGTACGTACCTGTGGGTTGCCTGACTGTGTGCTCCATGTTGTCCTTCCTAGGCACCGTCCGCTGGGTTGGGCGAGGAGACGGATGAATCCTCCCGTGTACCGACCGCTGGTGGACCTGTCGACAATGGAAGAACGCCACATTATCCTGACCTACCGTCTTAACCGTGCCACTATCCATGAACTGTGTGCCCGGCTGGAGCCCGACCTGATGTCCCCCATCCGCCAACCCACAGGGATTCCCCCTCTGGTGCAGGTCATGTCAGTACTCCATTTCTTGGCAAGTGGGTCATTTCAGACAACCGTGGGAATTGCTTCCGGGATGTCTAAGCCCATGTTTTCAAAGGTGTTATCCAGAGTGTTGTCTGCCCTGATGAAATCCGTGAGGAACTACATCATTTTCCCTGAGGTGGGCGAACTGGCTACAGTGAAGGGTGATTTCTACGCCCTTGGACATATTCCCAACGTAATTGGTGCCATTGATGGGACCCATGTGGCTTTGGTTCCCCCAAGAGACAGGGAGCAGGTGTACAGGAACAGAAAAAGTTACCATTCAATGAACATCCAGTTGGTGTGTTTGGCTGACCAGTACATCTCGCATGTAAATGCCAAATTCCCAGGGTCAGTGCATGACGCCTACATCCTGAGGAATAGCAGCATCCCTTACGTGATGGAACAGCTACAGAGACACCGTGTATGGCTAGTGGGGGACTCTGGGTACCCCAACCTGTCGTGGCTACTGACCCCAGTAAGGAATCCCCGGACCAGGGCAGAGGAACGGTACAATGAGGCCCATGGGCGTACTAGGAGGGTGATCGAACGCACCTTTGGCCTCCTAAAGGCCAGGTTTCGCTGCCTGCATATGACCGGTGGATCCCTAATGTACTCACCTAAGAAGGTGTGTCACATCATCGTGGCCTGCTGCATGCTTCACAACCTGGCTTTGCGCCGCCAGGTGCCTTTCCTGCAGGAGGATGGTCGAGACGGTGGTGTTGTGGCAGCGGTGGAACCTGAGGAGAGTGACGAGGAGGAAGACGACGGGGCTGAAACAGACAACAGGGACAGAATCATTGAACAGTACTTCCAATAGGACACAGGTAACATTTCAAAGATAATTTAGTAAATGTTAACTACTCTGCAGCATCTCTGCTGCCTGTCTATTTGCCCCAGTGTATGATGACTGAGTTTTGGCTTTTCCCTCCCTATTTCAGATCTGGGGTCCCCACTACGAGTCCTGTGCTTCGTTTCCCCATGGACTACAGCTTTGTGGCAGCTGTTTGTTGACTTCACCATGTACAAGGACATATTTGCACTGTCATGTCAATTACAATCTATTGAAATCACAGCCAGACTCCTGATATTTTGGTGCAAAATAGGTGTTTATTGAAGTGCTCAAAATGGGATGGGTGGTTTCAAGTGGGTGGGGGCTATGGTGAAGGAATGTCCATGGCAGAGTTCAGAGTAACAGTCACACAGGTGCATTGTCCAGAGGCCTGTGGAGAGATGGAGCATGGGCAGTTCGAGGATGGACAGGGTGACAATGTGGGACAGTGGGATGACATCAGGTGGTATCCATTGCTGGCGGGGGTCTTGACATCCTACTCTGTCTTGCGAGATCTCAGGGCCCTCTTGCGGGGTGGTTCTTCTCCTGCAGGAGGTGGGGGTCTGGTGGGCTGCTGCTGTGCGGGGGCCTCCTGTCCACTAGCGCCGGCGGAGGTGGATGGCTGTTCTTGGTCCCGGCTAGTGGCAGGGGCCCTTGGGTGTTGTTCAGTGTCCGCCCTGCTGTTTACGAGGTCCTGCAGCAGCCCTACCATGGTAACCAGGGTGGTGTTGATGGCTCGGATGTCCTCCCTGTACCCCCGATAGTGTTCCTCCTGCAGCACCTGGATCTCCTGGAACCGGGCCAGTACCGTCGCCATCGTCTCCTGGGAGCGGTTGTATGCTCCCATGATGGTGGTGAGGACCTCGTGGAGAGTGGGTTCCCTGGGCCTCTCCTCCCCCCCCTGTCGCACAGCTGCCCGCCGAGTTGCCCTGTTTCCCTGGGCCTCTGCCCCCTGGCCGGTGTGCCCACTACCACTGCCCCCAGGTCCCTGTTGTTGTTGGGGTGGTGGGTTATCCTGGGTGGCCTGTAGTGGTAGACACACCGCAGATTGACGCGCCCTGGAGACAGAGGCATGGGCCCGCTGGGTGGGAGCTGTGCTGGTGTTCCCAGAGGGGTTAGGGTCTATAGTGGCCTGTGCCTGTGTGAGGGGAACCGACTGTCCAGAGGTCCCCGATGGTCCGGGCTGGTCATCGGTGTCCAGATCGACAGAGCTGCTGTCATCGCTGACGGCCTCTTGGGTGGGGGGTGTGGATAATTCTGGCCCCTCCGCCGCGGTGTGTTGACGGTCGGGTCCTGCAGGGGTATAGAGGTATGGTTATAGTTTCAATGTGTGGCATATGGGTGTATCTGTGGGTTCCCGTGTCCCCAAGTGCTGGCATTCGTGTGTGGGGGCTTTGGTGAGGGTGGCTTGTGGGGGGGATGTGTATATGCATTGGGCATGCTTTGGTGATGGGTGTCCATGCTTAGTGGACGCATGCAGGCCTAGGTTTTGGGATGTGTGGGTTGTGATGGTGAGACATTGGCGGGGAATAGGTGTGCTGGGGGTGGGGGTGAGGATGGTGGTGGGGGTGAGGATGGTGGTGGGGGTGAGGGTGGGGGTGAGGGTGGGGGTGGGGGTGAGGGTGGGGTTCGAGGATGGGGGTGAGGGTTGGGGTCTGATTTGGCATGCAGGTGGGGGGGAAGCAGTATTGAAGCTTCAACTTACCAGTATCCATTCCTCCGCCGACTCCTGCGAGGCCGTCAGGATGCAGGATGTTCAAGACTTCCTCCTCCCATGATGTGAATTGTGGGGGTTGAGGTGGGGGTCCTCCGCCAGTCTTCTGCACGGCGATGTTGTGCCTGGATACCATGGAACGCACCTTCCCCCGTAGGTCGTTCCATCGCTTCCTGATGTCTTCCCGATTTCTGGGGTGCTGTCCCACTGCGTTCACCCTGTCGACAATCCTCTGCCATAGCTCCGTCCTCCGGGCAATGCTGGTGTATTGTATCTGTGTGCCGAACAGCTGGGGCTCTACACGAACGATTTCCTCCACCATAACCCTGAGTTCTTCGTCTGTGAAGCGGGGTTGTCTTTGGGGTGCCATGGGGTGGTGTGTATGATGTGTGGGGTGGAGTATGTGTATTTAAGTGAGTTGAGTGTGGTGGTGTGTGTTGTTTTGTGTGTGGATAGTGTGTGGGTGATGGTGTTGAGTGGCTGTGGCTGTTATGTTTTGGATGCTGGTGTCTCGCTCTTGCCTTCTTTACGAATTTTTAAGCGTAGGGGTTTGTGGGTGATGTGGGTGGGTGTTTTATATTGTATTGTGTGTGTGGGAGTGGTGTGGGTATGTGTATCAGGTGTGTGGGATTCAAATCGTCCAATGTGGGTGAGTTTTGTTCGTTTGTGTGTATTCTGACCGCGCCGGTGTGTCCCGCCAATGGAATACCGCGTTTGAATGACCGCCACGTGGATTCGTGGGTCGTAATGGCATGGGCGTATTTCTGTTGGCGTGGCGGTGGAGGTTTGGTCACCTCCACCTTTCCGCCGACCGCTGGTCTGGCGGTCTGTTGTGGCGGTCGGATTTTCGGAGGTTTGCCTTCTGCGGGTCAGAATGACCGTGGCGGGTTTCCGCGACCGCGGCGGGATTATGGAGGATTTCTGACCGGCGGTAGGCGCCTTTTACCGCCGAGGTCAGAATGGCCACCTTAGTCTCATTCCCTTAAAGTGATGGGGATTGTGTAGGAAAGTGCCCCTTTTGACATGGTCACCCCTACTTTTTACCCATTGGTACTGAGGTTTTTGGACTGAGGTGCCCTGGGTTCCTTCTAAGCAGGCCCCCAGTGCCACTGCTCTTTCCCTAAAAACAGGTAACAATGTGTACAATTAGCACACTCCTTTGCTATGTAACTAGCTAGTAAGTGGTACCACTAGTACAAAGGCCATGGGTTTGGGGAGAGGGACCACAAGGGCTGCAATACATATTGTACCACCCTCAGAGGCCTCCCCTAAAACAAGATGCATGCAGCTGCCACCGAGGTCTGCATGTCCTGGTGCAAGCCAGGCAAAAGCACAACATGGCACATCCATTGTGTATCATGTCACCAATCCTGCATCTGAATGTATGACCCTTGTCATATGTATCTAGTCACCGCTAGAGAAGGCCTCGGAGCCCTAAGGTAGGGTGCATATTATTTGATGTGTTGTCCTATCTTCATGAGCAGATATGACCCTGTGATGCCCAGCCCCATTGCGGATCATTGCAAGTGAAAAGGGACGCCATCTTAAGGTATGTGCTGGCCACTTGACGTCCTGAGTGACTCAGTCACATTATGGCTTCACTGAAACCTATGTTGTTTGGTATCAAACACCTCATCTTAATAAGTCCAGGCTGATGCCAGCCTCAGATTTATTATGACATACAACCAGAGTGCTCCTTAGAGATACCCTCTGAACCCCACTAGTCTCAGAGTGTATTGGCTGACTGTTCTAGACCAGCCTGCCAACCCCAGAAAGGTTTTTGACTCCCTGGAGGTGAGAGCCCATACTTTTAGAGGTCTGAAACAAAGCCTGCTCTGGGTGGATGTGTTGTCACCTACTCCAGCAGGATGGCTTTCAGAGCTGTGTACTAAGGCCAGGGTCTTCAAAGGCCCTACCACCTATGGTATGCAATCCCTGGCTCCCCCAGCCCTGGCTGTAGCCACCCCCTCCTCTGAAGCCTACTTGGTACCAGGACAGGCAGGAAAATTAGCTGGTCAGTAGGTGTGTACCACCTCTGGGCTAACCACACCCCTAACGTGGGCAACCCGAGGTGGAAACTCGGGGAAGGGTTCAACCATCTTGTTTTTGGTTGGAACAAGCCTTCTGGGATAGGAATTTGCTCACTCCCCACAGAAAGTTGTCATACGGGGGGTGTAGGCACCGCAAGGGTAACTATCCGATTGGTTGCTGTCCTACACACCCCTAAACACCACTAAATAACCCTAAATTCAGTATTTAGGTGGCTCCCTGACACCAGAAGACAGATTCACTGGACCCAAGAAGTAGAAGTACACCGAAGAGCCCCCAGAAGCAAGAACAGAGGAACAACTACTGGCTTGGCCCCAACACTGCCAGCCTGCCTGCATTCCTCCACTAATGCACCAAAGATGACTTGTCCTTCAAATGCTATGCCTCCAGAAGCCTAGGTGGACTGTTTGCACTTCAGGAAGCACCAGGATCTCCCATGGAGTAGTGGAGCTACTTCCCTGAACCCAACAGGCACCCAAGAAGACTCCAAAGCGCCAAAACCCTGGAAAGAACCACTGCACTCCTGCCCCCTAGCCCGAGATGAAGTGAGCCAATGGTGCCAGCATGGTCCCCTGACTCTCCAGGACATGAGCCCACCTTGAGTGATTCAACAGTGGGCTCCCCGATGCCACCTGCAGCTTCTTTGTGCAGACCCTTCTCTTCCACGACCGTCTTCGGTGATAAAGACCCAAAATATCAGATCACCTCTGCACCCGACCAACCTGAACTAATGAGAAGAGGACCAAAGGTGTCCCTACGTCCTCGAGCATCAGAAGACTTGAGCCCCTTGCTGGTTCAGTCGGACTGGCCTTCCAGTCCCCACGTGCAGCCTCTTTTCTCCAGCACCATTTTCTATTGAAATCATCGGGGTACCCGACCTCGAAAAGCATCTCTGCACCCGGCTGCCCCAAAGCCTCCCAAATTGACCGGTTGGTGCTGTCTTGGACATATCCTTGCACTTACCATAACTTCTGAAGATGGTCCTGTAAGTCGCTTTTGAGTACCCATATGCAATATGTGTGTTTTACTCCATAGGATTGCATTACAGCTCAAAAGACACTTGAAGTATTTCAATTGTTTACTGCAAACTGCATCAGTATTTATTCTGGTAAGAGTATTCTGGTGTTGAAACATAATGTAAACAAAGTTTGTATTTTCTACGCAATTGGTCTCGAGTTCCTTCCTGAGCATGTGTCTCATTTATTGCCTTTGTGAGTACAATAAATGCTTGTAGTGAATCCTAGTTTGTTTTAATAGGGACACAGGAGTTAGCTTAGCCGTTGGCTTGCAGAACTCGTGCCCCCGTCACCTAGTGACGTTTTTAAGATGGCTGCCTTGTTTTGACTTAGGCTCATGTTTTGATTTCCCTTACCAGTGCCACTGCACTAAGGCGTCAAGACCAGGTGACAAATGCAAACAAACAGAAGGTGTCCACTTTAGGTACTTTCCCTCTTCACGTTTTCGAAGGGAATTGTTTATAATTATTACTATCCCAAGCACGTCTTGTTATCTATTGTTTGTGAACTAACCGACGTCAGGGGTCTAGGCATATCAGTATATATACTCCTCACTTTATCAGATAGATAGAGGGATTCCAACCAGATGCCATCGCTGCTATCGCTGTGGCGCGGCGCCTTGATACTGACCCAGTCTTCGTGTTCCTGCGGAGTCTGAGCTAGAGACCTCACTCCAAGGTAACAAGGGTTTGGGGCTCTTCTCATGGACATGGAATTGGCAGATTGAGGTTTAACATACCTAGCTCTCTTCTGGGTTAGAGGTTAGGCCTACAGACTGGAGTATTAGGACATATCACACATTTCATGAGATCGAATGATATTGCAAGACGGTGGGGGTCTTTGTATTAATGATTCTCGTCTTTCCCATTCTGTTTCTTGCATTGTTCATTATCCTTCTCATTGCAGCCCATGCAACTTATCGTAGATTGCAGTTTTGATTAAATAAATATTATTTATCCTTTTACTACATCTTCTTCTTTGCCTGTGTGTGATTGAGTCTTATTGTTGATGTGAGAAAGGGGTGCTCTCCGTTTAACAACGAAATCCCCTGAGATGTCATGCTTTTGAGTCTATGCGTCAGACTGCCACAAATCACCGTTTGGGGTTTAGGTGAGGTGCTGCTTGTGAGCAGGAAGGGTTGGGACGACAGTTGAGTTTTGTTGTAGGATTGGCATAGTTGCCTACAAACATAGGTACTGTCATCCTAAATCAGCAGTCTTGTCTAGAGCAAGAGTCAAACTACGACATGCTCAGCACTACCCTCTTCATAAACCTAACTGCTCGCCCACACTACCACAAAAGAGAACTTTTGGAATTGTCATTTGTGGACTATCGGCATGGTGCCCACATACATTGGTGCACTACATAAATAGCCAACTTCATACAAGGTGGATCTTAAGTCACAATGCAGAAAATTCCACTTTTAGGAAATTGGCATTTTCATGTCCTAATAATTTGGTGCCTGCAGCCTGTATCGTGGGTCACATGACTAGGTGGAGCTGGTCTTTATGGTGGTCTTTGGGTGCTGTCAGGATGGACTCTCTCTGTGAGAATGAAGGAGAGGAGTTGTCACCCACCACACTTGCACATCGCAATGTGTGCCTCAGTACAACTCAAAAAGGGTTTCATACTAGTCTTTTGTGCCCCTAGACATGCTGGGGTTGGGGCAGGGAGGCAGGAAATTCCAGACACCTCTGTACGTGGGAGGGCACGAAATATTTCTCCCACTTCACAGTATGCACCAGGTATAAATAGTGGACCCTCCGACCCAACTCTTCAGATCACTTCTGGACCTGTGGACTCTGCTAGCAAGAAGAACTGACCAGCTGTGAAGTCTACCCTGCTGACCTGCTTGCTGACCCAGGATTGCTTTGCTGCCCAAGGCTGGTTGTTGCTACACCAGGACTCTTCTGCTGCTGTGAGCTGCTCTGCTGAGTCCAACATGCCTGTGTGAGAAAGGGTTTTGTTGCATGGTTAGCCACCCACTTTTTGCCTGGAAAATTATGTGGTTTCAAAATTGTAAGTGCCGTGGGCCCCTGCTGAACAGTTTCACAGGGCCAGATCTCTGTTCCCCAAAACTGTACTATGTATAGGCCCTTCAGTCACCCCAGTAAGTCCCTAGTAAATGGTACCCCTGGTACCCAGGGCATGGGTACTGAAGAGGGCCCCACCAGAGCAGCATCACCAATTGTGCCACTCTGAGAGGCCCCACACCAGCCTCATGCAAACTGCCATTGCAAGTGCATGACAAGGTGTACTTAAAAGTTACAAACTCAACATGGCACTCGCCAAGTGTGCCCTGTCCACTAACACTGCATGCATTATAGGTAAGTCACCCCTCTGGCAGGCCTTGCAGCCCTAAGGCAGGGTGCACTATAATGCACGTGTGGACATATGTGTGCATGAGCAAATATGCCCCTGCTCTGCATTTACCAAACCTAAAGGTATAGTAAGTGTACAGGGAAGCCATAACTAATCTATGTGCTGGACACTGGCCAGCATGAGTTCCCCAACTACATGATGGCTACCCTGAACCCTGGGTTCTTTGGTAATAAACAACTGAGAATAATAAATCCTCACTGATGTCAGTGCTGAATTTATCATACCATATACCCAGGGGCCACCTTAGAAGTGCCCCCTTTAAAACCTACACCACCCTGACACAGTTGCTGGCTAGTCAAACCAACCTGCCACCACCATACACGATTCTTGATCCCTGGGGTGAGAGCTCCTGCTCTCTGGGACCAGAGATGGCCCACAGGACATCTCAAAGACCTCGACCTTGAAACAAAAGGTGACACTTCTGAGAGCATTGCCTGATGTTATATGCAATTTTAAAGTTTTCTTCCATTGATTCCCATGCGCACAGAAACAATACATTTTCTAAACCTTGAAAAATCATAACTAACCATTTACTTACCTAATTTTAATGATCTTGGCCTTAAATATTTGATAAAAATCGAAAGTATTTTCGTAAATAGGTCTTGAGTTATTTTTTAGAGCGTGTGTCCACATTTATTAATACTGTAAGTACAACAAATGCTCGTAAATCGTTTATGCACAGTATCTAATGAGCCAGACTCTAACAGCCTGTGAGGACCCAGAACTCCAGGAAATCTCTAAGAAGCCTTGTTATCTACACCAAATTTGACTGCGCAAACAGCAATGGAAATTGCAACAAGAATGAAACAAATGTCGGTATCAGATGTCAAATCACCTTCACAAGACGTACTAGCCGTAAGGAGTGAATACAAAAAAAGGAAATAGAAAGGACGACTCGAAAAAGTCTAATAAGAATGAAAATGTAAACAGAAATTTAATTACAAACAACTTGAATGTTACAGGTAAGGAAGAACTTCCCACCAACGCAATGCCATTGTAAGTACTTCCCACCTAGGCACTGCCACTGTATTTCTGGCTTTAAAGAAATCATGTGCAAAACGTAGAAAGAAGAGACACTTTGCAAGGGTGTGTAAGTCTAAAGGCAAGGCACCATCTAATAAAATACATAATATTGAACCAAACAAACATAAAGTAAATGAGACTTCTTCTAGCTAAGAAGATGAGATACTCACTGTTAATGACATGAATACAAGTTAGCCTAAGGAGAGTATAGGTAACACAATATTGTGTGAGAAAAGAATAAAAAATTTAGGGTTGGCAATAAATGGTGCAGATGTAAAGTTTATGGCAGATTCTTGATCTCCTTTCACATTAATAAGTGAAAGGAAATGGATAGAAATGTTTGACAAGCAAGGTATACAACTGAGGAAATCAGCCATTCGACCAGTAGGTTATGGGGGAAAACCTATTGATGTAGTAGGAGAATTTGAGGCACAGTTAAGTTTCAGGAATAACACTTCACAAGGTGTAGTATATGTTTCCAGAGATGAGGCTTGTCTACTGGGGTGGTATGACAAAGGGAATTTGGATATTTTCCTAAGCGGGTAATACTCAAGAAGGATTACACACAAATTTTGACAGTGGAAACAAATATGTGGGAACAATATTATCCTGAAGTCCTTCAAAAAAACTTACGGTTATTTAAGGGATTCATGCACAAAATAAAAGTAAAAGATGGTGTAAGTCCTGCTGTGCATAAGGTTCATAGAGTGCTCATAGCGTTATAGGAGGAAATGAGGAGTGAGCCAGACAAACTATGCAAACAGGGAATAATAGAACCAGTTAAATCATCGGACTGGGTACCACCGATTGGCTTAGCTCTTAAAGCCAATGGTTCCATTAGAATGTGTGTAGACTTACAAGACCTAAATGACCAAATTTGGGTGGATCGTTATCCCTTAACCAATATCATGGAAATGCTATCTACACTTAAGGGAGGTAAAACTTTTACTTTGTTGGCTATGACATATGCATACCATCAGATATCTTTACATCTGGACTCTAAGCATTACACTGCATTCATCACCCCAGAAAGCTTATATCAATTTAGATGTATGCCTTTTGGGTTAGCTTCAGCTGTGTTCCAAAAAGCAGTGAACGTTTGTTTAAGGTTATAGTTGGTGTGGAGGCATTTCAGAATGATGGGTTGGTATATGGAGAAAATCAAGCTTAGCATGATGAGAGGCTGCACCAGGTACCGTCTATACTAAAGAATAAGGGACTAACTCTTAACATAGAAAAGTGTGGGATGAATACTACCACTAAGGAGTAATTAGGGTATAAGCTGCCGGCCAAAGGTATTGAACCAAAAACTAGTTTGGTCAAGGCCATTGAAGTCCTTTGTGCACCAGAAAACAGGGACCTTTTATGGGTCTAATCAAATTTTACACTAGATTTGTTCCAAAAATGTGTAGAAAAGAAACACAACTTGAGATGCCTTTTTAAAACAAATATAGATTTGTATGAGGTAATGATTGTGAGGCAAGAATTCAATCTTATTTAAAAGGAGATCTGCACGCAATTCCATTAAAACACTTTGAAACAAGAGATCAAACTATAGTTATGACTATAACTGTATGATGCTAGCCAGGGGCAGCCCTTATGCAACTCAGAAAATAAAAGGAAAAGGTAGGTGCATTTGCATCCAGTAGTTTGAGGGGTGCATAATCTACTTATTCTGTGATAGAACGTAAAGCCTTAGCATGCTGGTGGGGAATTTCAAACAGTATTTATGGGGTTCACCATTTTTAGTAAGAGTAGATCACAAACCTTTGGTGCAAATATTCACTATCAAAGGGGGAGAGAATGCTACTCCAAAAATTGCTAAATGACAATACAGACTTCAAGAATAAAACTTCAATGTGGAGTATGTGCCAGGAAGGAAGAATGTGATTGCAGATTGTTTATCTCCTTTACCAACAAGTGAAAGTGACGTAGGAAGGGATAAATCAGAGGAGGATGACATGGAATATGTATGTTCAGTGGAAAGTAATTCTGAAGGTGCCATTACCGGAGAAGAGAGAATGGACACCAGTGAGGTAGATCAGGAAATGAAAGATGTGAAGAAGGACAGTTGTCAAGGTTGGTCAAAGTGGAACTCTAAGAGCGATGCTGGGGAAAGGTACAAGCATGTTTTGGATGAGTTATCTACTGTGAATTGTATTTTATTTTGTGCCAACATGATGGTGGTGCTGGACGGTATCAGGTATAAGGTACTCACTTTAGCACATGAAGGACACATAGGCCATCATTACAACCTTGGCGGTAAATCCCGCCTACCACCGCGCTGAAGGCCGCCAACATACTGTGACCGCGGTGGAATTCCGCTACAGGTAGTACGACCCACATCTCGGAATCCCCCACAATACAGACATCCACACAAGTCTGCCACACAAAAGGTCAGTGATAAACTGGCGATACCAAAACCCACACCATCACGCCAACAGGAATACGCCCACAATATCACGACCCACGAATCAACGCAGTGGTCTTTCAACCACGGTAATCCATTGGCGTACACACCGCCACGCTTAAAATACACACACACTTACAAAACATTGGAAAATTCAAAATACACACACCTGATACACATACACACACCACACCCACACACTCACAACACTATAAAACACACACCCACATTACCCACAACCCCTTACAATTTCTTTTTTTGAAGAAGAAGCAGAGAGAGAGAACAGGAAACACAAACCCAGCATCCACAGGCACACAACACCATCACTCATACAACAACCATGCACCTCAAACAACACGCCCCAACACAACACATCACACAGCACAACAAACATCACCTCACACATTACCCATTCCACATCATAGCACCTCAAAGACACCCCAGGTTTTCAGAGGAGGACCTCAGGGTCATGGTGAAGGAAATCATCCGATAGAGCCACAGCTTTTTGGAT
Source organism: Pleurodeles waltl (assembly GCF_031143425.1). Lineage (NCBI taxonomy): Eukaryota > Metazoa > Chordata > Amphibia > Caudata > Salamandridae > Pleurodeles > Pleurodeles waltl. Next base: position 6,986,564 of record NW_027150076.1, read on the forward strand.
CACAGGTGCAGCACACCTCCATTGCTAGGAAGATGGAGCTATTGTGGAGAATCTTCTGCAGGGTCAACGCAGTGGGACAGCATCCAAGAGCACAGGATGACATCAGGAAGAGGTGGAACGACCTACACCTCACATATGCCCCACCATCACAACCCACCCATCCCAATCCCAAGCCCTGCATGCAACACTTCTGCATAGACACCCATTACCAAAGCATGTCCAGTACAGATACTCACCCAGGCCCCAAAATCACTAATCACACAAGGGCCAACACAATAATGCAAGCACAGGAGTAGTGGGTAACTCACCCATTACAGAAGGTGGCACACACATATACAATAACTATGCATTTACACCCCAACAGGACCCCTAGCCAATGTCACCGAACAGGAGGTGCCAGACATATCCAGTCCACCCACAGAAGAAACCCACAGTGATGACAGCAATTCTGCATGCCTGGATCAAGATGATCAACCCGGCCCATCAGGGACCTGTGGACAGTTGGTTCCCCTGCCACAGTCACAAACCACCACACACCCTCCCCCTTCAGGAAACACCAGCACAGCATCCACCCAGCGGGCCTATCCCTCTGTCCCCAGGACACGTCAATCAGCACTGTGTCCACCACTACAGGGACCCCAGGCAAACCCACCAACCCAAGACAATCAGGGACCTGGGGTCAGTGACAGTGGGCACACGGTTCAGGGGACAGAGGCACAGGATAATAGGGAAACTGGGAGGACTGCTGTGTGACAGGGGGAGGACAGACCTAGGGAACCCACTCTCCACGAGGCACTCTTCAACATCATAGGAGCATACCATCATTCCCAGGAGACCATGGGCACGGTACTGGCCAAGTTTCAGAAGACCCAGCGGATGCAGGAGGAACACTACCTGGGGATCAGGGAGGACTTGAAGTCTATCAACACCACCCTGGTCACCATTGCAGGGGTGCTGGCAGACCTGGCCAACACCATGAGGGACACAGTGGCACACAAACAGGCCCCTGACACTAGCCTGAACGATGAACAGCCCTCCACGTCCACCGGTGCTAGTGGACAGGAGGTCCTGCCACAGGACCAACAGGCCACCAGCACCCCACCCCTTGCAGAAGGAGAACCAGCCCACAAACGGTCCCTGAGATCCAGGAACAAGACAGAGAACATTGCCAAGACCCCCACCAGGAAATAACACTCTCCTGATTGTCACCCTTTTGTCCCACCCTGACAACTTTGAACTGCCATTACTCCACTTCCTATGCCCCCTTGGACAATGCGCCTGTGAGCCCAATAGACTGGACTCCACCATGGACATTCCTCCACCATCACCCCAGCCCATTGCACAGCCCCCTCCACTTGTTTGCACAGAAATAAACACCATTGAATCACAAATCAATCTGAAGTCAGTCTGTACTTTCACAAATGTGTAATTGCAACCTCTCAGAAATATAGCAATGTCAATGTCAATACCAATGTTAGACAGTTGTTGGGCAGCGGAAAACATAGCAGAAGGCAGAAAGTGGGACCCATATCTGTGAAATGGAAAGCCAAAGTGACATGTCAGGGTTCATACACAGAGGTAAAAAGGCAGATTTATGCAATGGCCTACAGTAGTATGATATGAGCGAAGCAGTGCCATCCTGTTACCTGTGTCTCACTGGAAGTATTGCATGATGATGTTGTTTCGGTTGTCTCTATCTTCTTCTTCTGCCTCCTCTTCTTCACTGTCCACAGGCTCCACAGCTGCCACAAGACCATCATCAGGCCCATCCTCATGAAGAAAAGGCACCTGGCGTTGCAAAGCCAGGTTGTGAAACATACAGCATTCCACGATGATCTGGCACACCTTCTTCGGTGAGTAGTATAGGGATCCACCTGTCAGATGGAGGCACCGGAATCTGGCCGTCAGGAGGCCGAAGATGCGCTCTATTATCCTCCTAGTTCACCCATATGCCTCATTGTAGCGTTCCTCTGCACTTGTCCTGGGATTCCTCACTGGGGTCAGTAGCCATGACAGGTTGGGGTAACCAGAGTCACCTGCAAATATTGAGGGAACATCCACCAACCCTTAGGGAATCACCCATACCCAGACACCTATGTCAACTGTGTTGGGACCTATTAGCCACACCAGGGGGCATATTTATACTCCGTTTGCGCCGATTGTGCGTCAAAAATTTTGACGCACAATCAGCGCAAACGTTGCTACGTATTTAAACTTTGACGCCCGAGCCCGCTGGTGACAAAATTCCGCCGTGTGCGTCATTTTTTGGATGCGGCAACCCGTCCTGCGTTAATGATATGCACGGTAGGCGTTCCCGTCCAAAAAATGGCTTAAACGGCCGTGCGTCGTATTTATGCTTTTGGGCAAAAATGACGCACGGCTGGGAGGCGGAGCCAGGAAATTATGCACAGCCCGATTTGCATCAAAAATTAACGCCTGGGTCAGGGCAGGCATTAAAATGGGGCAAACACACCTGTATTTAATCAGAACACACAGAACAAACAGCAGAGCAGCAGAGCAGCAACAGGGAGCCATGGAGGTCATTCTAATCCAGCGTGCACGCAGACGCAGAGCCCAGCAGCAACAACAGCAGCTACAACAACACCAGCAGGGACCCCAAAGGCAGCGCAGAAGGCAAAGGAGGATATTCCACCCAAGAACCACCCTTCAGGGCCTCAGGGAACACGACATCATACAGAGGTAACGGTTGAACTGGCAAGCCATTCAGCAGCTGCTATGAAACATTGAACAGCAGTTGGCCCCCACTTTGGTGACACCCCACACCATACCAACAGAAACAAAGCTGCTTGCCGTACTCCACATGCTGGCAAGTGGCTCTTTTCAAACAACTGGTGCCCTGGTAGGCAGAATATCACAACCATCATTCTCCGCATTTCTGCCCAAAGTACTGGATGCCATCATTCGCCTGACACCCCACCACATCTGTTTTCCTAACACACTGCAGAAGCAGCAGGAAACTAAACAGGGGTTATACGCAATCAGTGTCTGCACACATGTACGCCTTGTGCCACCTGCTGCAACTGAACACCTCTACCGCAACAGTAAGGAAACACACATTCAATCAATGTCCAGGCCATAGTCGATCACCAGGGATTGATCACCAACATCGTGGCTAAATATCCTGGGAGTGTACATGACTCATTCATCTTCCGTCACTGCACCATCAACCGACACTTCCAGGATGGACGGTATGGCAATGGACTACTTGTTGGTAAGTACAAAAACCTACTTACATACACACTGCACAGCATCCCTCTAGGACAAACAACACATACACCACAACAGCAACATCTAGACAGGAACACACTGAGGTCCTTACATCACTATCCATGTTTCTTAAGTCACCATTGAACCTGTCACACATTGGATTTTACTGTACATCCTAATGTGAAGAAATTAATGAGTGTGGTTTCCAAAATGTCACCTTGCAAATTGTAAGTGTCCCAATGACCTTTACATTAATACATTGCATAAGCCTAAAGGTATGGGATGTCCAGGGTACTTTGATATGGACGTGTTAACAACACTTATAATTTAAACTCTACATGGAACTATTAACTCACCCCAAGTGAAGACACAAGGACACCTGTATCACAAGTCACAATGCTAGGGAGGGCGCACTGAAAATCCCAAAACATACTGATGACAAACGGTTAGCAGACAAACACTTGCTCAGCCAAGGAAACAACACAATGCAGATGGTATATCCTACAAGTATAGGATGTCACATCAGTACACAAAAGAGTCAAAGACAACACAAGACTACTACTGCCATGAAAGGTCTTTTCAATAGTGCCAGCTACATCAACATGATCCCATTCTTTTTCTCTTCAGCTGATCAGGGGTATGGCATCCAGCCATGGATAATGACACCATTTGGCAACCCGAGTACTGCTGCAGAGTGTGCATACAACGAGGCCCATAAGAGGACACGCAGCATTGTCGAGCGGACCTTCGGCATCCTCAAGTCAAGGTTCCGCTGCCTCGACATCACTGGTGGTAGCCTCCTATAGTCCCCCGAGATGGTCTGTAGGATCATCCTCACATGTGCAATATTGCACAACATTTGTGTCAAAAGGAACATTCCCCTCCTGGAACCAGACCCATACATGCCTGAAGACGAGGAAGAGGAGGATGCTGCCCTGCAACAGGAGGGGGAACAACCAAACACGGCTGCTGGAGTGCGTAGGCGCCACAGATTGTGAACAATTGTTTTTAAATATTATCACCATCACCACTTAATGAACTATTGTAAATAAACACTGATAACAAACACCACATCATGGTCTGGCTATTCATTTCGGCACACCTTTAGCTCTAAATATCAGAAGAAGAGTGTCGCCTCATGGAGCATTAATGATATAACAATCAGGACACAGAAAAATACACTACAAATGTGATGCCTATCATACAACGGTCACATACACACACAATGTAAATGACTGACATCCTGTACAGTTCACCTTTGAAGGGCAATAGCTGAGGACAACACCTATTACACACATACATGTTGGAAACATGGTTCATCGCAGCAGATGGCACACAACTAAAACATCATCACTCAACTAGGGGAAAACAGGCCTCATACATCAGGCAGTTGACATGCTTTTGCTTCAGGAACAGGAATGTATGACCAGACTCTTGGCAGCAGTAATTCCAACTACATACAATCTTTGGAATGACTATCTGTCACTAGAGTTACACATAAGCAGAACATACACAGCACAAGTGCCACACATATGAAAAGCATCCAGCACATCACATCCCATCTACATGTCAGCCCTTTTCTAAAAACCTTACACATCCATGCGCCTGGTCACACCCCACCTGTCTGAAGAGGTCCCTGGAATGCTGATATGTGTACCCTGAGATTCCCTCATCTACACACACACACTCACAAGAGTCATCCAGTGTGCCACACCCTTTCCTATGCCTACCATTGTCATAGTACCATCTCACTGCATGGAAGTCAGCTCAAATAATACACTGGCTTGGAGTTTTTAAGGCCTGGTATCACCTGTAGATTGCTTCCTGTGTGAAAGGTACTGTAGGCCATTTTAAAGCAAATCTCATCCGACAGGACTTGTGAGACACTGATGGAGGCCACACCAGTGATCCCCTCCATGCACACCACCCACATTTACATGCCCCGTCCCTGCTGATGCCTCCTACAGCATAGATGTTGTCATTTGGGCAATTACACCATCAAGCATTGCTACTAAGGTTGCCGTGTAACACTTTAACAGGGTTCATGTGTCACCTTCAAAACAACACAGGACATACACAGTGTGACATGTCAACTGTCTACTGCTCCCTCTGACCAGTCCTAGTCAGACCACTGATCATGTCATTTGTCAAAGAGCTGGCTCCTGATTGACCCAGCATCCTGTCAGCCTGACTGGCATCTGTCCATGGGTCACCCTAAAGATACCCGGTGGCCACATATGGACCACACTTGCTGTCCAAAACCTCTCTTTCCTCAGAGGCTAATTTGTCATTTGCCTCATCAATGTATACTCAAATACATTGTATTGCATCATCTGACTGTTATTTGTATCATATTTGTGACAGTGCCCTTGAATAGCTAAATCATGGCCCCATCTGTTGTCTGGGCCTCCTTAATTCCCAAACTAAAAAGTGTGACAGTGTACCTGGGCCATAGCCTTTGATGGTGTACGTGGCCTCCAGCAGAACCAGCAACCTCAGAAAATGTCCATGAAAAGTCGACACATATGAGGACCCTGACAGTTCACACGCTGAGTAACATTGTTCAAATAATAGAGATGGCTCGTGTGTGGTGAATACCAGCCATTTAATTCTGCACAGAGGCTATGATGTTTCCTGATGCATTTCCATCCACAGAGGCCAACTTGAGTACAAATGTGGCAATGACACATGCCGGATTCAGACACCTGAGACATTCTCTCACTCAGCACACCACGGTTGCCCAGTTGAAAGTCTCATTACACGTCTTCAGTGACAGGGTGGGACCATCCACGTGTAGGTTACCATGTCCTCAATGACTTTAGTCACATTTAGCTACAAACGATACTCATTAGATACACGATTAGCTGCCAATAACTTATGATGAGACCTGGACGTTACAGTGACAACATACACCTTAACAGTTGATACTGGATCAACATTGGACCACACACATGTACATGTACCATCCAATCAACAAAATGGTTGCAAACAGCCTATCACAGTAGTGTCCCAGTTGTAACCTAGCAGGAAGATTGAAACATGCCACTAAACCAGGTAATGCATAAAGGGCCACATACATCAAAAACCTATTTGCTATCATGACATAAGGAACGTTGAGAATTTTCTATTAAATCAATGCTAAATGGTATGTCAGAATTCTCTAAAGAAGTAATAGGGCAAACTTCAAATGGGCATATGGTATTAAAGATTTGCAAAAAGAGAATCATACTCAATTTGCATCTATGGGCCTGCTGCCAATGGTTTAGCATTACAGAATTTGGGAAAACCTTTGATAAATTTGCAAGTCAGGAACAGCAAACCCCAGGGTGCTGGGGGCCTAAGTTCCCCTCTGCTGCATCCCAAATAGACATTTTTTACGCACATGTGAAGCACACACATGCATAAGGGGCATGTGTGCCCTACATGTCAATAGTGAAACATATTTTAGCTACATTAACTCGTAATTAGCACATGGTAACCCCCAAAAAAGGTTTAGGCGACAATTCCATTACCTAAATGGCTATTTTGCTATTTGGATTAGCTTGATACATGTGCTCACAAATTAGCTAATGAAGACATCCTGTTAGCTCTTTCATATTTTGAAAGTTGCAATCAGCAATTACCTACATGTGTGCGCAATTATGAGTAATATCCATTATGGCCAATCATTACTATTGCACTGTGAATACCTTCTATACATCCTATAAGGGACATTTGCTATAGCTTACCCCAGTGTTTATCACTTAGCACCGTTTGGTCATGCAAAATTCCATTACTCATTTGGACAAATGAAATACATAATTGTCATTATGCGTCATATTTTCGCGCATACAGCTTATGAGTCATAATTTTTGACGCACAGGAGTGCAAATAATGCAGAGTCATTTTTTTTTTAATAAATAGAAATAATATTTGGCTGTGGCTTAATTTTCACCTCTGGAACTGTAAATTATGCCGCAAACAAATATTATTTACCAATTATTAAAAGTGTTTTGACTCTGCATTATTTGCACTCCTGTGCATCAAAAAATATGACGCACAACATGTATGCGTGAAAATATGACGCATAATGGAAAAAACCGGCGGTAATGTTATGCAGGATGTGATGTAATAGGATATCCTGTTTACAGAATCTGTACAGTGGGTGTACTTTCACTTTCACTTTGCAGTCTCTGATTATTCTAGACTGTGTGGCTGTGTGCAAAGTGTTGTCCTGTGAATTTGTGCTTTTGTGTCCAGAGTGCCATCTTACTTGTTGTTTTGTCATCAATATATTGTTGTAGAATACTGTCTGAGTGTGTGTTGTATAAATTTGTCCAGTCCAGTGTTGTATTTATTGTCTGTGGGAGTCTGTTGTGGGTACTGTTATATAGGGGATAGTTGGGCTCTTCTATTTGTTAAGTTTTCTTTGTATTTCCTCACTCAAACGTTCCCCATTTCCCCCTTTTGTTTTTTTTTACTACTACTTTTTCCCCTTTTTCTGTGCCTAAATGTCTGGTAGGCCACGTCTTTCCAGGATGGGTGAGGAGGAATTGGGGGGGTTCATATGGCTGGTTTGCCATTTCCTCCCACTGATGCTGGAGGCTGTGGGTAGGGTGATACAGGGGTATCACACGGAGGCCCGAAAAGTCCGATGGGGGAAGGTGCGCCATCACTTGATGCGTCTGTATGGGAGCCAACGGAATGAGCATCAACTGAAGCACCGCTGGGCTGACCTGATCTCCAGGGAGCAAGATCTGCTGGACCACCTGGGAATTATCATTGGTGGCCATGTTGGTGAGTACAGATCATGTAAATGTGCACAATTAAAAACTGTGTAGTGACATGAGATGATTGGTACCCAATCTGCCAGATAAGTAGCTGACTGTGTGTAATGGTAGGGAAACATACAGGGTAATTGATGCACTATGTGAAGGATGACAAATGCTAGCAGTCAGGCAGCTCATGTTTTCCACACTTACAGGTTGCTTGTTGCTGAATGTAATGTAGTGCCGCCTTTGTGTCAGACAAGCGAAACATTAATGACGCAATCAGGACTGGCCATCTTTTCCTTTGTCCTGCGTTTGCAGTCATGCCAGCGTTTCTTACACTCGGTGACTGTCCTGCGTACTTCTGCCACACTGTTAATCTTGTCAACAATTTGTTGCCATATGGCCTCTCTCCTACTGATTGGCAACTGTGAGGTGATAAACAGTTGGTGCTGGTGTTCTGTCACCTCTTTAACCAGGATTTCCTGCTCCTCTGCACTGAAGCGACACTTTCTTTTTTTTCTATATATGTCCTGGTTCTTGTATGGATCGTCCTGGCTGGTTCCTGGTCTGCTGTCATCTACCTGGGGTCTGTAGTGGCATCTGGGATCCATTTTGGCTCTCCTCTGGTGCACTTGCAGTGTTCGCAGGTATTTTTGACGCTATTGCGTAAAATAACGGCGCATATCCGGGTTGCGGTGTCGTGAATCGACCCACAGTCATTTCTGCTGCGTTAACGTTGTTTTCCTTTACGGCTTGACGCCGCGGTGTGTGTCAAAAATAATGACTCCCACCTGTTGATTGCGCCGCCGTGCGTCAAGGTATAAATTTGACGCCCGCACAGTGCTATGAAATGCCGCTAGCCGGCGGTAAATGTTTTGACGCAAAACTGCGGCAGCGCAGTTTTGCGTTAAAAAGTATAAATATGGCCCTGGGTGCCTCTGGAGTTGCCCCATCACATAAGGGATGCTGCTATTCCTCAAAATGTAAGCATCATGCATTGAGCCAAGATACTTGGCATTCACATGGGAGATGGACTGGTCTGCCAAACACACCATCTGCACATTCATAGAATGGTAGCTTTTGCGGTTTCTGTACACCTGTTCATTCCTGCGTGGGGGAACAAATGCCACATGTGTACCATCGATGGCACCAATGACGTTGGGGATATGTCCAAGGGCATAGAAGTCACCTTTCACTGTGGGAAATCCTCCACCTGAGGGAAAACGATGTAGCAGCGCATGTGTTTCAGCAGGGCAGACAACACTCTGGACAACATGTTAGAGAACATTGGCTGTGACATACCTGATGCCTGGCCACTGTTGTTTGAAAGGACTCACTGGCCAGGATATGGAGTACTGCTAACACCTGCACTAGAGGGGGATTACTGTGGGATGGCTTATAGCTGACATCAGGTCTGGCTCCAACTGGGCACACAGTTCATGGACTGTGGCACGATCAAGTCCGTAGGTGATAATGATTTGTCTGTCTTCCATTGTCGACAGGTCCACCAGGGGTCTGTATACCGGAGGATGACGCCATCTCATCACCTGCCCCATTGGAAGTGCCCTATGTAGGAGAGGGGTGAGCAGAGGGTCATACACCACATAGGTTTCACAAGGTTGTTTAGAACAATCGTGATGTAATCAGTGTGTGGCGCTGTCTGTCCGTATTCCTGGCCCAAAGTGCTGTGAGGCAGTTAGTTGCCCTGCCATGTGCCCCCCTGAAATGGCGGCTGCCTGACCTGTAAGGAGGGACAAGGGGAAATGAGGTAACTGCACTGGCGTTGTGCAGCGTCGGGGTAGGCGGTCGAAGACCGCGGCGCAATTCAGCATTGGTTATCATTGGACCCTATGGGTTCCAAGAGCCAATGATGATGTACGCCGGCGGTGATGGTACACACCGCCGCGGACGTGAGAGGAGAGGACCTACACTGCAAGTGCTGCTGTGACCTGAGTTTGGAAGCGACAATGGCTACAGTGTCTGGGGAAAGGGCCCCTGCCTTCACTGCGGAGGAGTTGGAGAAATTGGTGGATGGGGTCCTCCCCCAGTACACGCTACTCTACGGTCCACCAGACAAACAGGTGAGTACAGTGCGAGCATGATGCATGGCACATGAATATATGGAATGTCATGGTTGGAAGAGACGGGGGCAGAGGCCCGCATGTGAGGATGGTGAGTGTATGTTTTTCTGGGCCAGGGTGGGAGGTTTGCGGCCAATGATTAAGAAGAACTGGACAGGGGAGTAACATCCATTCTTACTTCACTATTCCTCTAGGTCAGCGCCCACCAGAAGAAGGGGATTTGGCGTGCCATCGCCAAGGAAATGCGGACCCTGGGGGTCTACCATAGACGGAGCACCCACTGCCACAAAAGATGGGAGGACCTGCACCGCTGGAGCAAGAAGACGGCGGAGGCCCAGCTGGGGATGGCCTCCCAATGTGGAAGAGGTGCCCGTCACACCATGACCCCCCTGATGTACCAGATCCTGGCGGTGGCATATCCTGAGTTGGATGGGCGCTTGAGGGCATCACAGCAGCCACAAGGTGGTGAGTACAGACTCATTCAGCTGACTCTGCACGCTTAATGAGGTTTCTGGGTGGGGGAAGTGGGCTGTGGGTTCCCCTAGGCCAGGGCAGATGCGCCAAGGTAGACCTATTGTTTTACAGGCTCAGTGCCAATCCAACCCCAAAAGTGGTAGTGGCCCTCTACACCTAGTCAGGCTCCGGTGGGTTCCTGCTGTGCATCAAATGGGTCAAGGCAGAGTCCCCCATGAACTGTTAGTGCATGGGCTAGTGCATAGGGCTGCTCCCTGTGGGTTGTGTCCGCCAACTGTAGCGGTGTTGTAGGCATTGACCATGTGTCTCTTCTGTCTTTTCTCCCCTTTTTGTTTTGTCACCCTGTCCTTGTGTGCATTAGCATCATCTGGCGGAGGAGCATTGGCACCGGAGCAGGAGGGAGCTGCAACCCACATGGCCCTAGAGGGTGAATTTACGGAGTTTGAAGGCACCAGTGGGACGGAGGGCGAGAGGAGCTCTATGACGGGGACAAGAGGAGACACCAGCGACATCGACTCCTCCTCTGATGGGAGCTCCCTTGCAGTGGCGGGCACCTCTGTGCCCACCACATCAACAGGTACAGCTGCCACCCCCTTCTACCACCACCGCCCTCTCAGCAGCCCCTCAGCATGTTTCCCGTGCCCACTCACCTAGGAGGGTGGGCATCTTCTTCGCCCCAGGCACCTCAGGCCCTGTCCCAGTAAGTCCTGCTGCCCTCAGTGAGGAGGCTATTGACCTCCTGAGATCCCTCACTGTTGGGCAATCAACCATTTTGAATGCCATCCAGGGTGTCGAGAGGCATTTGCAACAAACAATGCATACCTGGAGGGCAATCATTCTGGTGTGGCAGCCCAACAGAGAGCATTTCAGGCTCTGGCCTCAGCACTGATGGCAGCCATTGTCCCTGTGTCCAGCCTCCCCCCTCCAACTTCTACTACCCAGACCTAATCCCCTGTACCTCAGCCTATCCCAAGCACACCATCAGATCAGCATGCACACTCATGAACACACAAGAGTGGACATGGCAAACATAAGCACCACACATCCCACAGGCACTCACACAAGCACTATTCCCATGCCAGTCAGTCAGTCAGTCAAATAACTTTATTCGGCAATTGCCATAAAAGTACAAACCAAGACACATTTCCCAATCTATAAATAGTAAAATAAAACTTTGAAACCATTACTGGAAGCACCAGATGAACATCCAATCTGAAACCCCTTAACATACATAGATAAATATACTAGACATGATTAAAAATCACAAAGTCAGAAAAGTACAAATGTTAGCGTTAAAAAGATATACTATACGTACATAAAATATTTAAAAAGGAGTAGGCCTTTTCCTAATACGTAAAGACGCTGTGACAAAGTCTAATACATGGTGACAAATTTGGATATTAGGCAATCTCTGAAGGTATAGCAGGGCTTCCTTATAATGAATAGGTCTAAAAAGACGTAACGTGGGTAAAATAAAGGCCCCTCTAGGTGCAGCATATAAAGGGCAAAAAAGAAAAAAATGCAAAGTGCTCTGGGTTGATTTGGAGTCACAGGGACAAAGTGGTAAATCCTTTTTCCAGAAACATGGTTCAGGGAAAGCTACCTTAAAATGAATTAGATTAAGTCTAAAAAGTGTTAAAAAGGAAATTATTCTAAAACTTGAAAACCAAGACAAATAGGGTTCAAGGCATGGAACAGTCACAATCCGAGAATAAGAATCGAAAGATTTCAATTTCAGGGAACTATAAAATCTCAGCTCTGATATGTGCTTGGAATAAGTAGACTTCAAAACAGACCTAGAGTTTGTGGTTAACAGATGGGGATCATCAAACATATATCTAAGCCCTAGGTTCTCAAAGGAGTTTTGCAGAAACATAAGCCAGGGAATCCTATTTGAGTAAAATAAAACCCCATCGGGGCCGGGAGCTTTTCCCTGCCTTGATCTATTAATAGCATTTTTGACCTCGTGGAGGTCAAAAATAATGTTTGGGGCCTTAGTTTTGGAATCTAAATTGAAAAGTGCAGAAGGATTTACATGCGAATTCTCATAGGTTCCTGAACAGAAGACTTTCCTAAAATGAGTTAACCAGACATCCTCAGCAATAAGACAGTCATCGGCCAAAGAGTGGTGACCAGAAAAGTATGAGTGATTAATCACTTTCCAAAATTTAGAAGTGTCCTTCTGCTCAGATGCAGCCAAAAGATCGCCCCAGGCCCTGGACCTAATTTCTGATTTCCGTTTGTCAATGGCAGCCTTATAATCAACTCTGGCTATTTTAACTAATTGACGGGAGAGAGGAACTGCTTTAAGTGCATCTTTGAGTTTTTTGTGGGCTGATGAACACGCGGAGTCGAACCATCTGTGGGCCGCCGGCCCCTTCGCAGGCCTGTCCACCGCCAAGGCGCGTGAAATGTCAGTGCTTAAAAATTCAAATTCACGCACTATGCGGTCAGAATCTAACTGCTGGGAGAGACACATATGAATCGAGTCCGACCTACTTCTTACAATTTCCTGGTTAAAAAGTTTTGGATCTATTTTGTCCCATTTTAAACGTATGCCACAGTTTGGATTATAAACAGTAGCAGCGCTCAAGCTTTTATTATTATTGGGTGCCTGAATAATTTTTAGGTCCAATATAATACTGAGGGGGTTATGATCGCTCGCACAGTGGGGCGTAATCTTGAATTCTTGAATTACGTAAAAATCAGAGGAGCTGATAAGTATGAAATCGATAATACTCCCCCTCAGATTCCCTGTAAAGGTTGGTATATTGCAGGCGTCAGGGGCCAATTTCTCGGTAACATGGACCAAGTCAAATTTACAAGTAAAAAGGTTTAAGGCATCTCCTTCAGATGTATGGTTAAAATGAATTACTGACTCTCTGCCCTCAGCAGGAAAGGCACACAGGTCCATGTGTTCTTTGCTGCACAGAGGAGTGTTGAAATGGCCCACCCATATAATAATTAGGTCACTATTCTGCAAAGCATGTGAAAAATCTATAAAGTCCGTTACCTCTTCCAAATGACCCATAAGGAGGCCCCGAGGGATATTGTTATAAAAGTTTAAAATAAGGATATCCTTTTGGCCACAAATAGAGACTAGGACAACCATAAAATAAAGGGAAGACCAGATTAAAGACACTTTTAAAAGCGGGAGATGTACGGAAACGAGAACTAAGAGGCCGCCACTAGCTCTCCCCATCTGGGAGGTTAATGCCGGCTGACACAAAGAGGTGAAACCGTTCAGGAGGAACGTATCTTTGGACCAGGTCTCCTGTAGACAGATTATATCGTAGGAGGAAATGAAGCTCTTCCAGTCCGAATTGTCAGATTTGGATCGCAGCCCTGCTATGTTCCAGCTAAGCAGAGTTAATGGTCTAGACACAGGACATGACATTAGAACTTTAGTATTTATAGGAGCTTTCAGGTCCAAATCAGGCTTTCCTGTGTCCCAGATACATTCAGCGTGGACATTCCCAGCCTTTGGTCTCTCCTTTTTAGAAGAACAGGGGTGGGTCACCGATAGTCAATCGTTCACGTCAAGGTGACTGAGAGTCGAGAACCGGTTGCTAGAGGGTACATTTACCTGTAGATGAAGCCTTTCAAACTCTGGTCTGCGAATACTAGAATTTGTGACAATGCGGTTTGGTAGGAGCACAGGGTCGTAAAAATGATACAGGGGATGTATTTGAATCCTGTTAGTTGACATTTTACAGTAGTCCAAATTGGTCAAAAAATTGTCTACTGAACGAGGATTAGCAAAATTTAAAACAACATAGTCTCCCTCCTCCAATACTTTGGAGTTTCCTACCCTCCTCACTCTTCGGGCCATGAGAATCTTATCATTGTGGAAACAATTGGATTTGAAATTGAAGTTCAACCAGTGACCAGCTTTTCTAATTAGGGAGTGGGTATCTTCTTGTTTGGAGCACTCCAGAGGAGGAACATTTGAGAGAACCAGAACGTACGGGTTGCAGGCAGGTGGTAAATGTAAAAAGTCTGCATGGTTAGTAAGTTTAGTAGGATCTTTGTCATGCGTCCTAGAGGAATAAACTTCCCTTATCGGCCCTGATGCAGGGTTGTCAGCAAAAGGTCCTTGACCAGAGACGGTTTGTGGATCAGGCAAAAAATTACTTACTCCTTGGGGTACCAAAGTAGGGGGAGGAGTAGATTGATGTGCTGGTTCGGGGCTATGAAGTATTCCCGTGCATAAAGGACCTGGTTTTAAAAAACTAGATAAAAACCTGGTCACATCGTTACAAAAGCAATCGAGCTTCCTAGCGATGAAGGTGGAAATTTTTGCCTCAAGAGTTGCGCAAAAGGATTTGAGTGTCAAGTCAATAAAACTAGAAAGATCTTCAGGAGCATCCTTACTCAGAGGGCATTCGGGGAAGGAGACCAGGGTGATTGGGGGTTGGTCACTATGGGCCAGGGAGGTAGGTAGATTCTTATTGGAGCCCGGGGCCTTTTTTGTATTTTTGAGCTTTTTCCCGGCTCTCCTCTTCTTCAAAGGGGGAGAATCGGCCTGAGAGCAAGAGCTTTCAGGAGGAGGAATAGCTAAAAGGAGAGAAGAATTAATTTGGTCGGTAGTGGGGAGTATATCGGCGCCCAACTGGCTGGTATTCAGAGGCGAGATCAGTGATGAAGGACCAGTCCTGGGAAAAGTGGAAATATGGATGGTAGGTTCCAAGGGGGGGTGTTGAACAGTACTTTGGACAGCCCCAATCCTTTCTTCTACATGTTCAAGTTCGGATTCAATGGCCCCCATCACAGAAGATAAATAACTAGTAATGGAGGACTGAAGGGAGCTGGACCCGGCTTCCCCCTTGTGAACATTAGACTTTCTTTTCCCCATATTTGATAACAAACTCACACAGTATCTGAAACAGCACCCCGATGGAGATTCCACAGGCAGAAGAAGTAGACGTTAGGGGGGGGGCCCAGCCCGGCCTCTTCCGGTTGATGACGGGCGAAGGACGGGCCCGCCCTTGGCCCGGGCTTTGCCCGGGCGCCGCCCGCGCAGCGGGAGCGCGACAGAAATATAAGGGCTCCTGCCCCTCCTCCGCTCACGGCGCTTCCCGCGACGGCGGGAGCACGATTTCAAAATTAAAGGGCTCCTGCCCCTCCTTCACTCACAGCGCTTCCCGCGACGGCGGGAGCGCGACAGAAATATAAAGGGCTCCTGCCCCTCCTCCGCTCACGGCGCTTCCCGCGACGGCGGGAGCGCGATTTCAAAATTAAAGGGCTCCTGCCCCTCCTTCACTCACAGCGCTTCCCCTATTCCCATGCAGACACAGCAACATCCACTGCCTCCAATGTGTCCCCCTCATCCACATCCTCCTCCTCCCTCCCAGTCTCGTCTCCACTCACACCTGCATGCACTACATCCTCAGTCACTACCTCCATCACCACACGCCGCTCACGTGCAATCACCACCCCCACTACCATGCACATGTCCCCTGTGTCCTCTCCCAGTGTGTCTGTGAGCCCTCCTCCCATACTACACAAACGTAGGCATACACCCACTCAACAGCCATCCACCTCACAACAGCCTCCAGCCCATGCACCTTCCCCAGACGTTCACCTCCTACAACCACTACCTCTTCCTCCACTCCTAAACCCCCTCCATCTTCAAGTCCCAGCGTGTATAAAAAACTTTTCCTGGCTAACATTGACCTCTTCCCTACACCCCCTGTGCCAGGATGTCCAGATCCCAGCCCAGCACCTCAGCCACCAAATTCTCCAGCACTGTGGTCCCTGCAAGGGCAGGAACATCGAAGGCGGCACCCATCAGGGCTGCTAGTTTGCCACCTAGCAAGGTCAAGGATCAGCCCATTCCGCCACCTGCCGAGGTGAAGAAGGTGCCCACATGCCGTAGGGAAAAGCCGCACCAACCACCCAGAAAGGCCTCCTCCAAGCCAAAAGGGGGCAGTGTCAAGGTCCCAGCAGCCACTTCCAAGGTGGGGAAGGGACACAAGGCTAAAGGGAAGTCAGCACAGGGCACAGAGCCTCCGGATGAGGGACTGGTGTCACCCCTTCTGGCAAACAGAGCAGCAACCTGTACGGCGGTGGACACTGCCACCTGCCCCGCCACCTGCACCGCCACCTGCACCGCCACCTGCACGTCTGCTGCCTCAGCAACAGTCCCCAGCATCATCCCCAGTGGGCAGCCATCCGAGGCTGCAGGAGACATCCTGCTGTCTCCCTCCACAGGTGCTGACACATGCACCACCGGCAGCATCTCCGCCACAGACCCTGCCGCTGCCACCGCCACCAGCAAAGCGACGTGCACAGACAGTGCCACCACAGCTGACATGGACAACATTCCCAGTGGACAGCCATCCGAGGCTGCAGGAGACGTCCTGGACCCTGCACAGCATATGTGAGGCACCACAACCAGCACTGTTAGTACCAGCAGTTGGCAGGCAAAGTCGCAGCAGGGTGGAGTGTGTCTCTGGCTCCATGGAGTATCATGCTACCTGTTCCCATGCAGTCTCGTGGCATACACACCCAGGTGAGGGAATGGGACCTGCCACACAGCATGTGCAGCACTCTGAGCACCATGCCCCCTCCAGAACCAGTGGAGAACTGCATCCACTACCCTGGTCCTTGGCAGGATGAAGCACTCTGGGCACAAAGCCCCCTCCAGAACCAGTGGAGAAGAGCATCCACTACCCCAGTCTTTGGCAAGATGAAGCACTCTGGGCACAAAGCCCCCTCCAGAACCAGTGAAACATGTCACACACTGGAGAGACTGTGGCTTTGCACTCCCCAGGATAAAGCAGTGGGCAAACCACCCACTTGAGAGACTGTGGCTTTGCACTCCCCAGGATAAAGCAGTGGGCAAACCACCCACTTGTGAGACTGTGGCCTTGCACTCCCCAGGACCAATCTGTGGGCATGGAGCCCCCTCGTGGAGTCAGTGGTGTCGTCCCTTCATCCGGCTGAGGTGCCCCTCCTCTCCTTCCCCCTGAGGTGTCTGTTTATTTTCGACCTGATGCCCCAGCAGTGTTCTCTCCATTTACAGTCAGGTATCATGTGTGGGCTTCACCCATGCATTTTGGGACCACTGGTCCACGAACGATGATTGGAACACTAAATGGACTTGTGTAGTTGCTGTACATATTTGTATATACTGATCTGTTACAGACCTGTTTCCATATCTGAATTTTCGATTACACTCGTTACAATCATTTCATTTTGTCCTTGCATTCTTCCAGGGGGTTACGGGCTGTATATGTAATGTTGCGGCATGCATTTGTGTGTATGGTGTTGTGGGTGAGGGTGGGGGTGTTGCGTGTTGTGTGTGTGTATAGCACTCTCTTTTTCCTCCCCCCCTCCCCTGTGTGCTAGGTGCAGTACTCACTGTGGTCGTCGCCGCTGTCTTTGCTGCTCCTGGAAGAAGAGAAGGTAAACCAACATTGGTAGCACCTGAAGTTCGAGCTCCATGGCGTCCTGGTGCCTCGTAGGGTGTCGAGAGGTGAGTGGTTTCCGTTCCAAAGACTGTTTCCGTTGTGCTTTTGATGGCGTTGGTACCGCTCCGGAAAAGGTGGCAGATTGGTGCCTTGTAATACAGTGGGCGGTACATTGTGTTCTGCCTGTCTATTGGCGGTTACTGCTGCAGTGTTTGTTTCTACCATCGTGGCGGTCGGAGTGTTAAAGTGGCTGTCTATGTTGGCGGTTTCCGCCATGGTCGTGATTCAATTTTTTTTACCGCCGGCCTGTTGGTGGTATTACCGCCGCTTTAACACCGACCGCCAGGGTTGTAATGAGGGCCATAGACATGAGAGCCATGAAAAGAAGAATTAGAGAGAATTCCTGGTGGAGATAGGAGTGTGGAGCATTATGTAAGAGATTGCATGAGTTGTGCCATTGGTGATAAGTCTCAAGTAACTGTACCAAGTCCTGTGAAAGAGTTGATGTTCCTGATAAGGCATGGAGCACATTAACAAGTTATATAATCGGTTCTATGGTGTTACATGGTGGAACTCCAGAGTTTGGCATAGTTGCTATAGGATAGTATAGTCGTTGGCCAAAAGTAAAATTTGTAAGGGTCCCAAGTACCATAAATATCATAAAATACTTAGGACCAGATTTAAGAAGGCCTCGTGCCTCCTTGCGCCACATTAGCATTACTGTTTTTATGCCAAGGAGGCAAGTTTCGCTGCGCCATAATGACAAAGTGGCGCAATGCATGCATTGTGTCACTTTGCGACCCCTTGCACCACATTATTCCTGCGTCAGGCATATTATATGCAAGGGGGGCGTTGTGGCATTAGGCGACCAGCAAAAATGGCGCAGTGAAATCTGCAAGATTTCACTGCACCATTTTTGCCATTATTTGTAATGCCTGCTCAAGGGCAGGCGTTAACGAGACGCACCCATTGTAGTCAATGGGCCTCCTTGCACTTTGCTACACTAGCATCAACATTTTTGACGCTAGTGTAGTAAAGCGCCACCATAGCATCAGAAGTTTTGATGGTATTGTCCTAAATACTGCGATGGTGTGTCATATGTTAAATACGGCACAATCATGGTGTCGTTAGGTGCCGGTAGGGAGGTGCTGCAAAAGTGGCACATCAGAGCTGATGCAGCACTTTTTCATAAATCTGGGCCTTAGAGTCCATCTTTGCCAAGGAAGGCATCCCTGATGAACTATTAGCAGATAACGGGTGCCAATTCACATCCATTTAATTTGAAGAATACTTGAAGTGCTTAGGGATCAGACACACCAAAACTTTGTTATATCACCTGTTAGGAGATTTAATAGAATTATCAAGGAAAATGTACAGTTGTCCAAAGTCAATGGTTTAGATTGTGAGTTGTAACTGAGGAAATTGTTGTGGGCTGATCACACTACTGCCAATGCTGATACAAATGTGTCCCCCTTTGTACTGTTGAGGGGCTGTGTGCCTGCGTCCAAAATGCTGAGAGACTGGATGTGTAAGTTTAACATATCCAAGTAAAAAACTGAGAATGTTGATAAGAAAAGAAAACAGGCACAGAACGAGTATAAGTGAGAGTAAGAGGAAACTGAGAGTAACCGCAGGAGATTATGTAAGAGAGAAGAGTTCAAGGATCATTACTAAGGGAGAATCCACAGAACCCAAAGAGTGTGAGAAGTGTGGAAACATGTGGTAAAGTTGGAAGATGGCAAATGGTGGAATAAGGATGAGATAGTAGTAACTCTTAATGGGGAGAAGAAGGGAAGGTTAGGTGCTACGCATGGACTGCAGGAAACCAAAGGGGAAAACTGGAATGCTTGAGAAAAATCAAATTACCTGTTAGGTTCCGTGACTATGTTATGTGGTAGCTATATTAACACTGCAATTTAAATCCATTGGAATTATAGCTATGTATATTTATATATATGTATGTAATTCACATGCATTAATATTATGTATTCGTGATAGTTACCATATATGATTCTATGTTACATATGTTAGCTTTTTAAATTAGTGCATGAACTGTACCTTTAACAATTGTTGGGATTATATTTTGTTGCAAATGTAAAGGGGAAAGATGTCTTGGGATGCTAAGTTATGATGTAAGCATGGAATGCAGGTGTAGAATGTAAGATGATGGAATTCCCCCAGTGGAATGTAGATTGAAGATGGTAAGGGAATCAAGAGTGTAGTTAGCCAGTGGGCGAGGGAAGAGTCGTCGCTTCACTTCTGTGCCCTGTTGTCATTGGAATAAAGGATCTTATCTTACCTGGAGTCCGAGTCCTAACAGTGCTCTGTGCCTCTTAAAGCTTGATTTTCACAAAACCTTTAAAACGGCATAATATCGCTTCTACTAATTGTATTTTTGTTGTTTTGGTGTCAAATCATTTTTAAATTTTACTCTATTTTTCAAAATTGTTGTGGGATTTTCTTGTGTTGTGTTTTCACTGTATTATTGTTTGAAGTACTCATTGCCTCTAAATTAATCCTGACTGCTTTGTGCCAAGATACCAGAGGGCTGAGCACAGGTTAATTTGGGGTTTTCTTGTGTTTCACCATGATTGGATTTGTGGTTGCTGCTTGAGTAGGTTTTCACCCCTCTCAACCTGTAACCCAATTTCTTAATCAATCAATCAATCAAAAAATTTCTTAAGCATGCTACTCACCCAGTAGGGTCTCAAGGCGCTGGGTGGAGAGGAAATGTTACTGCTCGAAGAGCCATGTTTTGAGGTGCTTTCTGAAGAATAGGAGGTCCTGGGTCTTGCGTAGGTTGGTGGGGAGGGAGTTCCAGGTTTTGGCGGCGAGATGGGAGAAGGATCTGCCGCTGGAGGTGGTGCATTGGATGCGGGGGACTGTTGTGAGGGCACGGTTGGCGTAGCGGAGCTGGCGGGTCGGGATGTGGAATTTAAGTCGTTCGTTGAGGTAGGCCGGTTCAGTGTCATGGAGGGCTTTGTGAGCGTGGACTAGGATTTTGAAGACGATCCTTTTGTTGATGGGCAGCCAGTGTAGGGATCTGAGGTGGGCAGAGATGTGCTTGTGGCGAGGGAGGTTGAGGATGAGACGTGAAGCGGCGTTCTGTATGCGCTGGAGTTTTCTCTGGAGCTTGGCTGTGGTCCCTGCGTAGAGGGCGTTGCCATAGTCCAGTCTGCTGTTGACGAGGGCGTGGGTGACCATTCTTCTGGTTTCTATCGGAATTCACTTGAAGGTCTTGCGTAGCATGCGGAGGGTGTTGAAGCAAGAGGATGATATGGCGTTGACTTGCTGAGTCATGGAGCGAGACGAGTCTAGTATGAAGCCGAGATTGCGTGCGTGGGTGATGGGTGGTCCTAGGGTGGCAGGCCACCATGAGTCGTTCCATGCTGTCTTGTTGGGTCCGAAGATGATGATCTCGGTTTTTCCTGGGTTCAGTTTGAGGTGGCTTGCTGTCATCCAATTAGCAATGGTGAGGAGTCCGGCGTGGAGGTTGTTCTTGGCGGTAGATGGGTTCCTCGTGAGGGAGAGGATGAGCTGGGTGTCATCGGCATATGAAATTATGTTGAGGCCGTGGGGACATACGATGCTGGTGAGCGGAGCCATGTAGATATTGAAGAGGGTGGGGCTGAGTGAGGATCCTTTGGG
Organism: Pleurodeles waltl; assembly: GCF_031143425.1. Classification (NCBI taxonomy): domain Eukaryota; kingdom Metazoa; phylum Chordata; class Amphibia; order Caudata; family Salamandridae; genus Pleurodeles; species Pleurodeles waltl. Next base: position 7,008,161 of record NW_027150076.1, read on the forward strand.
TACTCCACATATTGTCTTGGTGGCTTTAAACCGGAATGGAGGGAGGCAAACTCTTTGGGTTCCTTCGTAGAGGAAGGAGGTGAGTCAGTGCACGGCTTTGTGGCGAATTCCGGTGTCGAAGAGGCGTGTGCGGAGGGTTTGGTGGCATACAGTGTCAAATGCTGCGGAGAGGTCTAGAAGGATGAGGGCAACGGTTTCACCCTTGTCAAGTCTGGTCCTGATATCGTCAGTGCAGGTGATGAGGGCGGTCTTGGTGCTGTGCTTTTTGCAGAATCCAGACTGGGAGACGTGGAGTATGTTGTTGTCCTCCAGGAAGCGGGACAGTTGTTTGTTGACTATCTTCTCTATGACCTTCACGGGGAAGGGAAGTAGAGAGATAGGTCGGTAGTTTGTGAGGTCTTCGGAGTCTGCTTTGGGTTTTATGAGCAGGGCGTTGACTTCAGCGTGTTTCCAAATATCTGGGAAGGTTGCGGTCTCGAAGGAGCTGTTGATGACGGCCCAGAGCTGGGGAGTGATGATTTGGTTGGCCTTGTTGAAGACATGATGGGGGCAGGGGTCTGTTGGGGAGCCTGTGGGATGGAGCTCATGGTTTTGCTGGTTTCTTCATCGTTGGTGGGGGTCCAGGTGCTCAGTAGGTTGGTGCGGCAGGGTGCTGTGGGGTTGGCTGCGTCGGTGGTGGTGATGATGGGTGGCGACGATACGAAGCTTTCCTGTATGTCTGCGATCTTGCAGTGGAAATAGCTGGAGAGGGAGTTGTAGAGGTCTTGCGAGTGCGGAGGGTCAGTTGCGTAAGATTTGGGTTTGGTGAGTTCTTTGGTAATGGTAAAAAGTTCCTTGCTGTTGTGTGCGTTGTTGTCTAAGCGTTCTTTGTAGAAGGATCGTTTGGTGGTCCGGATGAGCTGGTGGTGTTTGCGCATGGCTGATTTGAGGGTGGAGAAGTTGCTCACTGCTGGTTATTGGCACCAGGCTCTCTCAGTTTTTCGGCATTCTCGTTTGGAGGTCTGAAATTCTGCGGTGAACCACGGAGCTGTCTTGTTGATGCGGGTACTGTTAATTTGTTTTTGAGTGGGGGGGAGGAGTTAGCGCACTCGTCGCACCATCATGTGAGGTTGAGGGCGGCGGAGTTGGGGTAGTTGGTAATGGGTGATGTAGATTGGGCGAGGTTGGAGATCTTCCCCATCATTGAGAGAGGAAAATGAAGCCATTTATCAATGGGTCAATCAAGGGTCTCTAATGCCACCCCAAAGGTTATCCTAATCAATTCAGTGATATTTCTTGTAAATGTTACAATTGTTTAACTACTTCAGTGCTTCATAGTGGGTATTCTATTTCATCTGATTTAATGTCATCCATCAAGAATGTTCCCCAAATCTGATGACTTCTCCCAGACCAGGGGCTTGATTGACTTCAGAATTCTGCACATATAGCATAACTTCATCAGAGTACAAGGATACTATTAGAGATTTTACTACTATGTAAAGACCTCGATGTGAATGAAAGTCACGAAAGAAACATTTTTGTTTGGAAAGGATGAATGAAGAGGATATTTTCTCCAATCTGTGAATAAACAGAATAATGCTTGTTTAATATGCATCACATTTTAAATTATGTTTTAGTTATATTGGTTAAAAAATTATTTCTTTATCTTAAAAATAATGATAAGTCAGATCATCTTGACGTACATGTCTCTCTGCAACTCCTGCAGCATCCGGTCCTGGAGGTGGCAAATGAAGGGGCATTTCTTCATTCTCCTCTTCTGAATCATCACTTCCTGCCTCTATGGGTCGACTCCTGTGCACAGCTAAATTGTGTAGGAAATGTCAGTCATTGTTTCCTGCCTCCAGGGTAGACTCCTGCACAAAGGCGAAGTTATGTAGCATCCATAAGTTATCACTTCTTGCCTCCATGTGTCGACTCCTACGCACAGCTAAGTTGTGTAGCATTGCATATTGAAGGAGGCTGGCACCATAGGAATCAATGGAGGATCTCCTTTAAAAATACATTTAAAATCATACAGTTGAATTACCAAGTTCTTCTTTTGCAGGTTTGACGAGATCATCAGTGGTCATACTGTGCCAGCTGGAGAAGTTTGGGCGGCTCCCGGCTCCGACAGGAGCAGCCGGAGAAAGTCTGAAGAGCTGATGCAGGGCCACTGCGAATGACCTCTTGGAAAAGCAATGTACTGGTAAGTTTAAAGATGGATACTTGGGGTCCCCTTGGAGTGTTGAGGTCGCAAGATGGTGGGGGCCCTTAGGGCACAGCAGATTCTTTGGTGCAGGGCACAGGGTGGGCAGGTGGGGAGTGAATCCATGAGCCAGGAACTGTGCACAAGGATGTTTTCAGGAACAGGAGGTAATTTGGTTCAAGGGCCGTTTGCAGGACAACATGGGCACTCTGGTGAGAGGTCCAGGATGTTCCTGAGGATCCTCGACTGAGGCTTCTTCCTGGGCCTTTTCCAGCCCGGGGGTTGTTTTTCTGGATGTCCAATGTTGTCTGACCGATACCAAGGGTATTGGCACGGTTTGGCTGCGGGAGGTCCCAGTGCCACCACACTGGCAGGGCTTGTTCATGCAGTTGTCAGGATGCAGATTGGTCCAGCCACAGAATCCGGTTTGGGAGTTAGCAGCTGGTCAATGAAATGACCCTCACTGCCTTGCGGGTTTCTTTGGGTTGTAGTAGAGGGAGTTCTCATGCAATTGGCAAAGCCTGGAGATCGTTCTGGGGTTTTTGTAGAGTTGTTCAGTTGTCTAGCAGCTCCTCAGCGAAATTGTCGAGTCCTGGGTGCAACAGGCAGGGTTTGGCACCTTTTCTTTGGTGCAGCAGGTCCACAGTCCTTGTGCTTTGGTTCTTCTTGGTGCTGGCCTTCTTTTTGTCTGTCAAATCTGAGTTCCTGGTCTAGGGATGCCCACTAAATCCTAAATTTAGGGGGCATTTTAGGGGGACCCCGGAAGTAAATGGGTCCTCTACCTTAGGATGGCTACACCCACTAAGTGACCACTTCCGGTGGGCAGAGGTCACATCCCTATACCTGGTTGGCTATTTTCTTTCCATCCAAGATGGAGGAAAATGAAATGGAGTGTCCACCTCGCACGCAATACCTTAGGGGTGATGCATGCTAGGTGGGGCCACTCTTCCTAGCCTTTGTGTATTTTCCCACCGTTGCTCCCGCCAAAAGTGGGGGTTTGCAACGGGGGTGGCCATCCGCCAGGTCAGTGCACATTCCTGAGGAAGGGGTGTTAGCACCTCCACCAGGAAGGGCATTTGTTTGCGCCGGATTTGCGTCGTTTTTTTTTACTCAAATCCGACGCAAAACGAACTCCATATTTATACTCTGGTGTTAGACGCGTCTAGCGTCAAAGTTCATGGAGTTTGCGTCATTTTTTTGCGTGGACACCTTCCTTGCGTTAATGATATGCAAGGTAGGCGTTCCCTACTAAAAAATGACTCCGAGGCATGTGCGTCGTATTTATACTCCCGGGCAAGAATGACGCCTGGGAGTGGGCGGGTCAAAAAAAATGACGTCCAGCCGCGTTTGCGTCATTTTTTAACGCCTGCTCAGGGCAGGCGTTAAGGGACCTGTGGGCTCGGAAGGAGCCCAGAGGTGCCCTCCCATGCCCCCAGGGACACCCCCTGCCACCCTTGCCCACCCCAGGAGGACACCCAAGGATGGAGGGACCCATCCCAGGGAACTTAAGGTAAGTTCAGGTAAGTATTTAAAAAAAAAAAAAAATTGTGGCATAGGGGGGCCTGATTTGTGCCCCCCTACATGCCACTATGCCCAATGACCATGCCCAGGGGACATAAGTCGCCTGGGCATGGCCATTGGGCAAGGGGGCATGACTCCTGTCTTTGCTAAGACAGGAGTCATTTCAATGGGGGTTGGGAGTCAACAAAAACGGCGCAATTCGGGTTGAGGCGAAAATTTTGCCTCAGCCTGACTTGCCCCATTTTTTGACGCCCAAGCTCCATATTCCCCTACGCCGACGCTGCCTGGTGTAAGTCATTCTTTTTGACGCACACCAGGCAACTCTGCCGGCTAACGCCGGCTAACGTCATTGAATAAATACGGCACCCGCATGGCGCTTCAGAATGGCGTTAGCCAGCGTTACATTTTTTGACGCATAACTGCGTTGGCGCAGTTCTGCGTCGAAAAGTATAAATATGGCCCTGGATGTCTGGTGGTGGCAGGCTGGATAGAACCAGTCAGCAACTATGCCAGGGTGGTTAGCCTTTGCAGGGGGCACCGGTAGGGTGACCCCTGGGTACATTTTATAATAAATCCACCACTAGCACCACTGGGGATTTATCATGCTGAGCTGTTTGATACCAAACAACCCAGGGTTCAGAGTGGCCATCATGTAGCTGTGAAACTCGTACTGACCAGTGCCCAGCATATGCATTTAAAATGGCTGCTCTTTTCACCGACTATGTCCCAGGTTTGGCTAGGACACAGTGGGGGCATATTGCTCAAGCAGCTATGCTCTCACATGCCAAAGGAAGCATATAAACATTAAAGAGGGTGGGGCTTAAAGAAGATCCCTGAGGAACCCCACAATTTAGAGGCAGGGTATCTGATCTGTGGTCACCCTCAAATACATGGAAGGTTAAATTGCTGAAGGATGACTGTAGCCACAGCAGTGCTTGGCCAATCACACCAGTCTATCCAAAATGACCTCATGTTTGACCGTGTCAAAAGACGCACTGAGGTCAAGGAGGATGATGACCACATGATGGCTTCACTGAAAATTCGGTTGTACTAATACATGCACCCAGAGGGCAGCTTAGAGGTGCCCCCTGAAAAACTTACTGTTTGCCTGTGTGCTAGCTGACTAGTTTCAACTAGTCTGCCACCAAAAGACAGGTTTCTGACCCCAAAGGGTGAGAGTCTCTGCTGTCGGGTGGTCAAGCACAAAGCCTTCCCTCAGAAGGAAAATCCAACACCATCGCCCGACCCCAACTATCACCACTTACCCCTGAGGTGAGGTGTCTCATGTGGACACAAAATTTCAAAGTCTGCCATACTTGGAGATAGCAGAACTTTGGGACAGGGTTATGCCCAGTCCCCACAGGAAGTAGTCATATAGGGGGTGTAGTGACCCCAGGGGTATGTGGCCCATTGGCTCCTATCCTACACTACCCTAAACACTACTGAATTCAGTATTTAGGGGAGCCCTTGGCACCAGGAAATCAGATCCTGCTGACCTGAAGAAGAAGGACACTCCAGAGATGCAAAAGACAAGAAATGAAGACCAATGACTGACTCGGCCCAGCCCTGTCAGCCTACATGCTGACTTTGACATTTGCGAGAAAGACGCCTTGTCCTCCAGCAGCTGAAGCCTTCAAAAGCCAGAAGGACTGCAAACCTTCACCCCAGCACAAGGAACTCCTGTGGAGAAGCAGAGCTCAGGACACCTCTCCACCCATCTGCCCCAGACTGAGGGGAAGAGGACCAAGGGTGTCTCCACGTTTCCGAGCTTTGTGAGACTTGAGCCTACTTGTTGGCTTGATTGGACTGGACCCCTAGTACATGGCTGCAGCCTTTTTCTGCAGGCCCCATCTACACGACTGCTTCAGGGACAGAAACCTGATGTCTAAGAACACCCCGCACCTGGCAGTCCCGGCCCGAGGAGAAAAGGACCAAAGGTGTCCCCACGTCCCCAGACACCTCAAGATTTTAACCCTCTCGTTGGTTCACTTGGACTGGACCCCTAGTCCCTGCTTGAAGTGCCTTTCTGACCGGACCGATCCCCATGGTCTTCAACGGGGCACCCAAAGCTGAACTATACCTCTGAACACGGCTGCCCCAGTGCTGCATAAGATGACCTTCAGCCCAGGACCCTGCCCCATACACACGCTAAGTCTGGAAGATTGGTCCTGTCAGTCACAGCTGAGTCCCTGTTTGCCATATTTGTTTTTCCTCCATAGGATAACATTGCAGCTTCAGAAAATTACAGTGCCAACTTTTCAAAACTGTAATAACATTTACTGCAAAATGTACTTACCAGATTATATTGATTCTGGTGCCTAGGCATATATAAAGATACTTTTTAGTTTGGTAAATTGGTGTGGATCTCGTTATTGAGTTGTGTGTCATTTATTGACTGTCTGCCTACTGCACATGGCTAACACTCCTCCTGCCCAAAAACAGATATGATAAATATGCACTTTGATAAACTAAGCAAACGCTGCAATTTTAACTAAAAAAGATGTACCTTTAGCATCTGCAGCAGTAACATGAGACCTGCAAAACTCCTAGTCTGTATCCAAAGTTCAACAACTCCTGCATACTCAGTCCCAGACACATGCTGCTGATCTATTGCATACTATATTTCATGCTTCAGAAACAAAATGTATTGTCCATGTTTTTAAAACTGCTGGACCTGGTCTGCTGACTTGGTTTAAAACTATTTTTGGATTAATTCCCTCTTTCTCAGTTCTTTACTTTTCAGTCTGTTTGGTAAAATATCAGTTACACTTTTGTAGTTGAATGTGAAATTCTTATTTTTTACCTAATGAAGAAATAAAATTAACATAAATGATCAACATAAATGATCTGCAAAACTTGTGTTCTGGTACAAAAATTGCTTTAAATAGGTTTTATTGACTTTACTCTGGAAGAACCAGCTAAATTGCCCTATCGATGTCTGGAAAGTAATTCCACCAATAAGTGTGCATCAGGCAGCCAGTAGTGCAATGCAATTACCCATCATTAAAGATGTGATGTACTATTCCAGACTTGTGCTGCCACACGTGGTGACACTAACTAGCATAACACCACCAACAGTTTCACCATACTCAGATGCAATCAGCATTGATCTGCAACTATTCCAGCAAGTACCGTTACATCTTTGGTCCCATCTTTGCCATCTTGTTCATACATTGCCTTCAAATCTTGTTTTTTTATTAGATCATGGCTGCATCATTATCAACAGAACAAGCAAATCTCTATTCTCCTATTACTTTCAAACGTTTGTCAGTTTGAAAAGCTTCCATATGTTCTCATGATGGTACAAATTTATTTGTTGGGTCAAATTATGTTTTTTGATGTTTGCACTGAGCTGCATAGTCTACTTATGAAAAAAATGTTTTCATGGTTTTTATCATTGGAAAAAGTTTTATATAAATGATTGTCCTGAGCACAAAATGATTAATAAATAGAGTATTTAAGTTTAGGACACAAAAAAGTATGGAACACTGCCTTCATTCACCTATTAAGGTACGTGGGTGAGAGGAAGTCCACCCAAGAAACTCAAATAAGGTCTTGGGGGTGCTAGGTCTAGCTTAGATGGATGAATCGAGGGGTTCGTTCATAAATGGAGATTTACTATTGCCACTGGTCTGTTTATTTTTATAGTTACAACAATACACATTTTATGCATTAGAATCGAACTTTGATTTTAATAAAAGGGTAAAAGTATATTTACATTGTGTATACTCTTGAGTGTGTTTATTCTTGATGAAAAGTTTGGGAACTCATTAATAATAACAAATACTCCTGTGAGTTTCACAGGACTGATCATTGCCCAGGACACGCCATCCTTATAATGTGTGTGTGGGTTCATGTGTTGTAGCCCACCTGGTTGTCTATTATCATGTTGCTATGTTTACTCAGTCTGGTTGCCAGAGGGTCTGGAGACCTGCACAGCCTACAGCTCAGGGCCAATTCTGGATAAATCCAGAAAATGTATCATTGGTACATTGCACATGGGGCCAGATCTTTCAGTAATCCTGGATAACACAAACAAAATGTTTTACCAATTCTTGCTAATAACATACAAGGCCATAGCAGTATTTGTTTCTTCCCTCAGTTCAGACAAGAGATCCTTCACTGCTGCGGGCTGGCCAGTCAGTTGAATAGTAAAACGTATTCCCTACTTCGGTGCCAGTGAAGTTGAATCTGATTTTGAATTAGTTATATAATGGCACAACATATCACATAAGCGGTAAACTTTAGGGCACCAGTAACACAACTCCTTATGGAAAGGGGCCACAGGAGGGGAGGTAATGTTTGCTGTAAGTGCTGCTTTTCATTTTGAAATATGTTTTTCATGTCTACACTTCGATACTGTAGATCCGAACACTGCAAATGTTTGTACATACGGAGCGCTGCTTTCCCGCCTAATTAGGAATCTTGTTGCGACTTAAAAATCCCATTGGTTTAACAAGGGCGCCAAGCATGATTTTGTGAACAACTACTTCATGTATTACAGAAAATGAGAATGGCAACCTTAAGTAAATAAAGGGGCTTTCTGGTTTACTGTTCACATGGTCTCTCTTCTAATGTCAGTATGTTGCCTTGGTCTGTGTTGCCAGATAGTCTTGAGAATCTATAGCTCGGAATGTATTGTATCTAAATCTAGAAAACGTATCAATATGAAGGAGGCGTCATATATTAAGTGATCAGTCTGTAGCTTGGTTATATTAGCTCTGGGATGGAGGTGTCACCCTTTCCCTGCTGCTTTAAAAGGATAATGTAAAGGCAACATAAACTGTATGTGACTCCCCCCATCCTTTAGCCCTGAGGGAAGACCTCCCTCTCCCTCCTTCCCTTCATCTCACTCTGTATCATGACCACTACGGTGTTTTCCAGATAGGTTTCTGCGATACAATTTCAGCTCAAATAGATGCACTCACATATCAGTCCTATGTCTATGGTGCTCCAGGTGCGCAGCCAGTACACTTCTCGATTTCAGTAAAGTTTTCCACTGTACTACTACATTGTTTCTATGGACTGGAACTGAAGACTCCTGACAATACCCAACCCAGGAAACCGGCGAAATGTCCAAGGCTACGGTCTCTGTGCTACACACAGGAAGCACTTGCCCCTCCCCTGCTTTTTGTTTCTTGTGCTTCACACACGGGGCTGCTGCCCCGCATTTTACATGGTTTTCCTGTTCATTTTGCCTCTTTCTTCTTTTCCCACAGGGAATATGTTACACTGCATAATTTTCCATGTTAAAGGTTATGTATGGGGAAAATGCAGTGCAATTCCAAACATTCTGCCCTTGGAAGACCCGGGCTAGCGTGCTCTGATCACTGGGTGCCACTCAGGGCAGCTGTTTATGCTCTAACATTTTCCTTTAGCAGCCACTACTCAATCAACCAACACCATGGAGTCAATGTCACTTCCACTGCGCCAGCCTGCAGAAGTGCACGCAACGAGCTCTCTGCACATTCACAAACAAGGCAACTAGCCGCACTCCACAAACTACTCTTGTGCAAGGCCGGTCTTTTGCACGTGTGCACAACCTTATATACTGGTGACCCCTTGGCACTGGAATAGCAGAATCACACCTTCCACTTACACTACTATCCTGTCCCTCCAGGATGTGGCTGGAGTCAGATACAAGGAGACGCTACATGAGATAGTTTACTCTGTACCACAATGACCTAAAGGATTCACTGCATCCTCAACAAACGTTTATGAGAACCAATTGGCTTTGTATGAGAGTCTGAAATGTTCTAAAATGACAAATTAAAACCAGTGAGCAATATTCTTAATACTTCAAATCAAACACAGCAAACACAGCTACCGTTTACAATGTAACAATTAAATGACGAAACAACAAATGAAAATAACACATCTAACCATAGTGGTTCACAATACATTAGGCAATACAACAATGGAAATGTAAAATGTGGACATGGACATAATCCCTGACACAATCTGCAACAAAATCCTCACTTGCATTAGTACAGTAAAGAAAATACTTGAAGTGGCCACTGATCCCTATATGCAACAAAATCTATACTGTGTAAACAGGATACGCTCTAAATGTGCCAATGCAGCAGGAACAATCGTGCCGCCCGCTGACTTGCTGTTGACTATAATACAGTATCATAGCTTCAGTTGAGGACCCTAATTTCTGGCAGCTTTCACTTAGTGCCCTACGTGTCTCTGCATTGCCCACACCTGTGCTACCATTACTACATAGTTCATTCTTGGAGATCAACGTGTCACTGCAGATCCGGGGCTAGCTACGAGCCACAGCAAGCTCCCCACACGTGCCCAATGTGGGTGGTGACTTTGGCACTGGAGTCTGAGTGCCACCAGAGCAGCCTCGCACAAAGCCTCACACCAGGTATGTGTATGTCCCTTGTTTCATGATCATCGATGAGTACGGGTGGACCTTGTGTGTGGGCAGGTGCGGGGATGAAGGAGAAACACAACATTCACATTATGCTCCATGACTGCATGCACAGTGCAGCTGCTTCCATCTAATGGTTTGGAGACAAGCCTCGCTCACTGATGCCACAGGGTCCAGAGTATTCAGCCTATATTGGGCAACCAATAAACTCAGTGAAGGGAAAGGTCCCAGGGACACAGGTGTTAAACTTCATAAGTGGTCTCTGGAAACATTAACAGTGCAAATTATACTTGTAACGCTTGCAAAACTCTAAAATCACAGTGGTAGTGCTCACTACACACTAGAATGCCTCACATCTGAGCGACTGGTGGTGGAAGAGCTTCAGAGTAGCATAAGTTTCTCCCCATCCCTTCCCGGGATAGAGAAAACAGGCACTCTGAACGTACTGATGGGTTTTAAGTATATTCAGTCTTTTCACCACATGAAAGCGGCAGGCAAACTGGTTTACTAGCAAAGGTAGAGTGTATAAAATAAGATTCTTGGGGACAGCTCCCTGCAGGAGTGTCCTTAGTCTAATTGTCAATCTCACTCCTCAAACAAGAACAGGACCACGACTGATCTCACAAAACACATCACAGGATGCAATGAAATAAGCTTTGTAGTGTCTTTAGCTGACAGTCTGCTCTGTTTTGTAATATATTGTAATGCTTTTCTCAACAGAATAAACCTTCTCAAAGCTGCATGAATAGCGTAACATTTTAAGCAGTTGAAATTTCAGAATAATTAGGTTCATGCCACCTTTGTATGTTGTTAGAATCTGCACAGCCATGTATTCTGTTCTGATCTATCAGCCTGGAAGAATTGTACAGACGTTTTGCACAACTGGTTTGAAGATGCTGATTGGAAGCAGATGTCCCTATTTTTAGTGATGAATCGAGTTTTTATTTTTCATCCTCAGGTGTTTTTTGATTCTTATTTCTTCTACAAGTTTATTTTTTTCAATTGTCCAGGTTTTCAGTACTTTTGTTGTTGAGTCCTAGAAGTCATGTCCCTCAAGATATTTTGGTCCACACTTGGCAACATGTCGTCACCACTGGATACATTTCATGTTCGTCTAAAAAGTTAAATTTGCAGTGAAGCAATACTTCGTGAAATTCAATGCTTAGTGAAGTGAAGCTGAAGGGCCCACATTCTGTTTGGAGATGCTGCAAATTTGGGAGTTTGCCCTTAAATTTAAAGCTCTTCAGACATTCAGGGGAAAGTGAGGACCTCAGCCTTGATGTTCTCTTAGATGTTGCAGATCTCATTTCAGCTGTAGAATCTTAGATGCCTTTTGGCAGTGCTTTGAGAAGGCTTTTGTGTGTTTTACTTGATGTTGCTGTTACTTGATGTTGCTGAGGAGTCACTTTTTCTATAGAGCTCTCTTCATATCCTGTACACAGTCATTGCGTTCTCATGTGTGTATTTTTTGGGGCTGTACAAGAATTGACTTTCCACTAAAGCACTCGCTGCCAACAGTGCAGTGATTAAGGTCTCTCTTCTGTGTGTCTGGTTTGATGGCGTACAAGGGTTCCCTTAAGAGTAAAGGTCTTGCCACACACACTGCAGCTATAAGGCCTCTCTCCTGTGTGTATGAGTTGATGGAGTATTAGGGTTGCTTTACGAGTAAAGCTCTTGGTACACACATTACAGCTATAAGGATTCTCTCCTGCGTGTAGTCTTTGGTGCTCTATAAGAGTTCTCTTTCGATTGAAGCTCTTCTCACACACAGTACAGCTATACGGCTTCTCTCCTGTGTGTATTCTTTGGTGGTCTACAAGATTTCTCTTTCGATTAAAGCTTTTCTCACACACAGTACAGCTATAAGGCTTCTCTCCTGTGTGTATTCGTTCGTGGTCTACAAGAATTCTCTTTCGATTGAAGCTCTTCTCACACACAGTACAGCTATAAGGCTTCTCGCCTGTGTGTATTCTTTCGTGGTCCATAAGAATTCTCTTTCGATTGAAGCTCTTCTCACACACAGCACAGCTATAAGGCCTCTCTCCTGTGTGCATGCTTTGGTGGTCTACTAGATTTCCCTTTCGATTGAAGCTCTTCTCACACACAGTACAGCTATAAGGCTTCTCTCCTGTGTGCATTCTTTGATGCTGTACCAAGTGTGATTTTCCAGGAAAGCTCTTCACACACTCCTTGCAGTGATACAGTCTCCCTCTAGTGTGTATTCTTTGATGGTTTTGAAGATCTACCTTGTGCATAAAGCTTTTCTCAAAGATATTACAAGGAGTTTTTTCTTGACATATAAGAGTCTCCTTGTCAGCAAACCACGTTTCATGCTCAGTGCAGGGATATTGTCTTAATCCTGTGTGTGTTTCTTCATGCGGTAAAAGGTGCGTCTTTCCAGCAAATGTCGTCTGACATTCAGCAAAGGGACACGCTCCTAGGCCGGTGTGTATCCTATGGTGTTTTCTTTCGTTAATTTTGTGAGCAAAATTCTTCCTTCCTTCAGACACTTTATGTTTCTCTTTACTATTCATACTTTCTGTCTGCGGCTTCTGTGCTGAGGAATGAAAAGAACACAAATTACACATGGGAAATATTTCTTGAAAAAAATGTGTTGTTATAATATGTGAAAGGTGGACAGTTATATCTAGGGAAGTAGGAAAATGTGACTACGTGTAACCAATAGTTTGCTGCTATTGGTATTGTAGACCACATGTGGTGCACTATCCCCATGTCACGTTTTGGGTTATAAATAATAGAACATGTTTAGTTCAAAGACTGAGCTTCGATTTGGAGAACAATGCATAATCCCATAGCTGAAATGCATAACACATTAGCACGCAGACTCCAACTTAAATTATTGCTTTTTTCTCCATCAGAGTAGGTTTGTCTGCTTATATGTATGTGTAAAATAATAAATAAACTGCTTAATTAAACTGAGAAAACTATACACTAACATGGATGTAGTGGCTTAAAAGACAGACACGTTACTCTTGATTAGACAATATTAAAATCTCAACTGGACACAATGGGTGCTCTAGTTATATATGTAGTAATATGTTATTTTTATAGTACAAACGTAGCCTAAAAGCTGCAGACCGCTGTACAGGGACAAAGACAAAGACAAGAATACATTTTTAAAGAGGTGAGCCCTCAACTCTTTTTTAAACTGGGACAGTGTTGGGGCAGCCTTGATGACTATGGGGATGCTGTTCTAGACGAAGGGCCAATACTGTAGATGGAAAAGGCCTGCTAACTTGTTTTTAATTAGTTTGCAATCTAAGGGTGTTCTCTAACCTCGCATTCATAATACTCAAAACTATGAGCTGATATTAAGGAGAATAAGAATGACGAATAACTTCATTGAAGGAATGACTGATAGACTGACCAAACATGAGGAATAGATAAAGGCTAAAAGAGGAGGAAATTCCTAATGGTAAAGTAAGACTACGGCACTGGAAGAGTCTTAACCTTTGGAATACGATATGGTGAAGTAAGGAGAGAGGTTAAAATAATATCAACACAAAGACAACAGGAACTTCTGACAGTGGAGTCAAGCTCAGAACGAGAATCAAACTAAGATGACTTCTCTGGCACCTCCGATAAAAAAAAAAAAAATACCTAGGACTTCTTTTTAGCCGTGTACAGGTTACTGAAAAAAGGATGGACAATGGAAAATCAGAAAAGAGGAAAAACAAGAGCAAGGCAACAAATGTACCGAATCTCCTGAAACATGGCTTATATTTCTCCTCCAGTGGGGACTTCAGTTACAGTCCCTGTGGAATTTACTTACTTCTGTTTCTAAGGAAATTAAAGCTATCTACGGCCCATTGTAGGAAGTTGGCTCTGTATGTACTATTTCAAAGTAAGAAATAGCATGCACAGAGTCCAAGGGTTCCCCTTAGAGGTAAGATAATGGCAAAAAGAGATAATTCTAATGCTCTATTTTGTGGTAGTGTGGTCGAGCAGTAGGCTTATCAGAGGGTAGTGTTAAGCATTTGTTGCACACACACAGGCAATAAAGGGGGAACACACACTGAAAGACAATTCCAGGCCAATAGTTTTTATATAGAAAAATATATTTTCTTAGTTTATTTTAAGAACCACAGGTTCAAGATTTACAAACAATACTTTCAATGAAAGGTATTTCACTTAGGAACTTTGAATTAGCAAAATAGCATATACAGTTTTCACACAAATGGCAATAAGCTACTTTAAAACTAGACAGTGCAATTTTCAACAGTTCCTGGGGGAGGTAAGTGTTTGTTAGTTTTACAGGTAAGTAAACCACCTACAGGGTTCAAAGTTGGGTCCAAGGTAGCCCAGCTTTGGCAACCCCAAAGTTACCACACCAGCAGCTCAGGGCCGGTCGGGTTCAGAGGTCAAAGTGGTGCCCAAAACACATAGGCTTCAATGGAGAAGGGGGTGCCCCGGTTCCAGTCTGCCAGCAGGTAAGTACCCGCGTCTTCGGAGGGCAGACCAGGGGGGTTTTGTAGGGCACCGGGGGGGACACAAGTCAGCACAAAAAGTACACCCTCAGCGGCACGGGGGCGGCCGGGTGCAGTGTGCAAACAGGCGTCGGGTTTGCAATGGAGTTCAATGGGAGACCAAGGGGTCTCTTCAGCGATGCAGGCAGGCAAGGGGGGCTCCTCGGGGTAGCCACCACCTGGGCAAGGGAGAGGGCCACCTGGGGGTCGCTCCTGCACTGGAGGTCGGATCCTTCAGGCCCTGGGGGCTGCGGGTGCAGTGTCCTTACCAGGCGTCGGGTCTTTGAACCAGGCAGTCGCGGTCAGGGGGGGCCTCTGGATTCTCTCTGCAGGAGTCGCTGTGGGGGGTCAGGGGGGCCAACTCTGGCTACTCACGGGCTCGCAGTTGCCGGGGAGTCCTCCCTGTAGTGTTTGTTCTCCACAAGTCGAGCCGGGGGCGTTGGGTGCAGAGTGCAAAGTCTCACGCTTCCGGCGGGAAACGTGTGTTGTTTCAAAGTTGCTTCTTTGGTGCAAAGATGCTTCTTTCTTGGAGCAGAACTGCTGTCGGGAGTTGTTGGTCCTTGTAGATGCAGGGTACGCTGGACCCTGTGGAACGCGTCGCTGGAGCAGTTCTTTTGAAGTAGGAAGACAGGCCGGTAGAGCTGGGGCCAAAGCAGTTGGTGTCTCCGTCTTCTCTGCAGGTTTTTCAGCTCAGCAGTCCTTCTTTGTCTTAGGTTGCAGGAATCTATCTTGCTGGGTTCTGGGAGCCTCTAAATACTTGATTTAGGGGTGTGTTTAGGTCTGGGGGGTTAGTAGCCAATGGCTACTAGCCCTGAGGGTGGCTACACCCTGTTTGTGCCTCCTCCCTGATGGGAGGGGGGCACATCCCTAATCCTATTGGGGGAATCCTCCATCTGCAAGATGGAGGATTTCTAAAAGTCAGAGTCACCTCAGCTTAAGACACCTTAGGGGCTGTCCTGACTGGCCAGTGACTCCTCCTTGTTTTTCTCATTATCTCCTCCGGCCTTGCCACCAAAAGTGGGGCCGTGGCCGGAGGGGGCAGGCAACTCCACTAGCTGGAGTGCCCTGGGGTGCTGTAACAAAGGGGGTGAGCCTTTGAGGCTCACCGCCAGGTGTTACAGTTCCTGCAGGGGGAGATGAGAAGCACCTCCACCCAGTACAGGCTTTGTTACTAGCCAAAGAGTGACAAAGGCACTCTCCCCATGTGGCCAGCAGCATGTCTGGTGTGTGGCAGGCTGCTAAAACTAGTCAGCCCACACTGGTAGTCGGTTAAGGTTTCAGGGGGCATCTCTAAAATGCCCTCTGGGGTGTATGTTACAATAAAATGTACACTGGCATCACTGTGCATTTATTGTGCTGAGAAGTTTGATACCAAACTTCAGTTTTCACTGTAGCCATTATGGTGCTGTGGAGTTCGTGCATGACAGACTCCCAGACCATATACTCTTATGGCTACCCTGCACTTACAATGTCTAAGGTTTTGCTTAGACACTGTAGGGACATAGTGTTCATGCACATATGCCCTCACCTATGGTATAGTGCACCCTGCCTTAGGGCTGTAAGGCCTGCTAGAGGGGTGACTTATCTATACCTATAGGCAGTGTGAGTTTGGCATGGCACCCTGAGGGGAGTGCCATGTCGACTTAGTCATTTTATCCCCACTAGCACACACAAGCTGGCAAGCAGTATGTCTGTGCTGAGTGAGGGGTCCCCAGGGTGGCATAAGATATGCTGCAGCCCTTAGACACCTTCCCTGGCATCAGGGCCCTTGGTACCAGGAGTACCAGTTACAAGGGACTTACCTGGATGCCAGGGTGTGCCAATTGCGGAAACAAAAGTACAGGTTAGGGAAAGAACACTGGTGCTGGGGCCTGGTTAGCAGGCCTCAGCACGCTTTCAAATCATAACTTGGCATCAGCAAAGGCAAAAAGTCAGGGGGTAACCATGCCAAGGAGGCATTTCCTTACACCCATATAATCAGACCTAAGCCAGTGAAGATGGGAACAGGTGAGTCCAATCCCAAAAAACATAAAACGTGCTTAAGTGACATTGATAACATAATAACATTGATTGGTCTAGATATGGAAAACGTATGTGCAACGGATGCGCGGGAAGCCTTGCTAGAACTGTGGCTACAGATCGATCAGGCAAGTCTCAGTGGCTTCAAAAAGAAATCTACATATAATTCCTCACTGCCTCAGGACAACTGGGACGTCTTGAGTGACTTGGTCACCAAATACTTGTTCAAATTCCTCACAGTAAAGGAAAGAAGGGACAAATCAGATCTAACTTGAGTAAGGAATGAAGGGAGGCCATTAACACATTACACTATGACAACATCATTATTGTAAAGCTGTCCAATAAGGGGGGAAATGCAGTTTTAATGATTTAATGATTGATTGCAATTATGATCAAGAGGCTTTTCGACAATTGTTTAATAACGATTGCTATAAAGTGTGTGATGTTGACAAATGTTAACCTGATCAGACAATACCATGACTATCTGTGGAAGTGGCAAAATCAAGGTTTGATCAATTATGATGGATTTTTATTTCTGGAAAACACTTCCTCTCTACTGTACCATGTTTTACCCTCTACTGAAAATATATAAGAGCCCTACTAGACCGCCAGGGAGGCCAATAGTGTACTCCAACAACAGCTTACTGTTACTTCGTTCTGATTCTTGTGGGGTGCTCCCATTGTATCGTAGAGATAGTAGAGATTTTTCTTTGTACTATATCCAATACACACACAAGATTTAAGAGCATGCAAACACGCTTTCGGCCTGATTTCCAATGCCTTTGGTATGTTCCTGTTTGTAATTAGTTTTAGGGAGAATTTTACATGCCTACAACACCTTTCGTTTGTCAAAATTGTTTTGATATATGGAATATATGTTTCCATATTTATTATAAAGTAGCATAAAATACCAAGATAAAAAAATAGAGATCTAGCAATGATATCTTTATTTAGAAAATACTTTATCATTTGTCAACAGTGATCTACAATATCCAGGATATTCACTTAATTTTCAAATACACACAATATGATGCCAAATACTCATTTTTTATAAATATTGTGTCAATATACTTTTGTTCCCAATCCAGTTGAGGAATAGAATCAGGAAAAGTAGGTAATAAAAAAGCAAGTAAGCATGTCACTTATTGTCTAATCATACCTCAAGGAAGGCGATTATACAATGGCGTCTTAATTCCAGGTTCATAACTAACGACTTTACAATTACTTAAACTGAGCTCAAACAATTTGAAACTCTGAAACTTAATAAAGAATTAGTAAAAGCCTCAAGAAAGCCCCAGACTTGCGTGCAAAAGCAGGGGGTGAAGCATGTGTTGGTTACACCTTGCTTAAAAGCTGACAATATTCTGAATAATAATTATCACATTTCAGGATACTAGAACTGGATTGGAAACAAATGTACATTATATCAGGATATGTCACAAAATGAATATTTAGCATCAAATTGTCTGTATTTGAAAACAAAGTGGATACTCTGAATATTTGAAATCACTGTCAACGGATAATAAAATATTTTCTAAACAAAGATATCATTGGTGGATCTCTGTACATTTTTTATCTAGTTTGTCACTGTACACTTTTTGCAATAGACCAACATGACTATACACTTATGATTATGACCATGATATGCGTTTGCCTAAACAACAATATTTTCATATTTAGAGATAAATATTGCAGATAAACCTCAGGAACAGCAATGGGCACCTGCTTCCCTCCAGCTATGCACATTTATTCATGGTCTGGTGGGAGGAGCATGTGGTCTGGACATCACAAAATGAAGACATGACAAACGATGTACCAATTGTGATCAGGTATATAGATAATCTTTTTGTGCTGTGGGATGGAAGTAGGGAAATGGTTGAAAGATTCATCCAGAGATTGACAAAAAAGATCTCAACCTAAAATTCTCTTGTGAGATCAGTAATAAATCTATAAATTACTTAGATATCCCCACTGAAGGAGAGAAGGGCACATTGGTCCCAAGCCTACAAAGAAAGAAAGAAAACTAAGGGGAAGTGCATCCTCAGAAACTGATAGACAGTATGCCCTCTAGTGAAATGTGAAGGGCCCGTAAAAACTGTGATACCCGAGAAGCATATGAGAAGGAATTAAAAAACATGATTCAAACATTTAGAGAAGAGCATACTCCAATAAAGCCCTACAAAACCAAAAACCAAAAACAGGGATAAACTAGAGTTTAAATCAAACGCAGCCAAGGAGGGACCTGACAATACAATAATGTTCATCACTATATACAATATGAGTTCCACAGAAGCAAAAAACAATTGGAGAATGTTAAAAGCTGATCAGATGGTTGGGCACGATATTACTTTGCATCCCTCCATCACTTATCATAAAGTACCATCCCTCGAAAAACCAACAAGTCCATAGCTATATGGGCAAGTCCAGTGAGAGAAAGTGGCCATTTAACATAAAGGGTTTCAGAAAGTGTGGAAAATGTTAGGCTTGCAAATCAACTGTCAACACATAAGGGGCCATTCAGCCTAATGGGAAGGAAAAGCTTATTATCAATCAATTCACAACCTGTAGCAAAAACTTCTGTCTATATGTGTTAGGATGTACATCTGCAAGTGATGGAGCACATGACAGCCATCAAACACCCTGGACCAAAATTTCTCGGTGGCTAGACATTTTGAGGAATGCTATGATAGGAATGTGGACTCACTTAGGCCCATATTTATACTTTTTGATGCAAACCAGCGCCGGCGCCATTCCTACGTGCCATGCGGGGAAAATGCTGGGAAAATGAGGGTTGTGCGTCAAAAAATGGTGCAAGTCAGGTTTGAGGCAAAAATCAGGCCTCAAACCGGACTTGTGCCATTTTTTGACACGCAACCCCCACTGAAATGACTCCTGTCTTAGCAAAGACAGGAGTCATGCCCCGTTGCCCAGTGGCCATGCCCAGGGGACATAATGTCCCCTGGGCATGGTCATTGGGCACAGTGGCATGTAGGGGGGCCCAAATTAGGCCCCCCTATGCCACTTTAAAATTTTTTTTAAAAATACTTACCTCAACTTACCTGTACTTACCTAGGATGGGTCCCCCCATCCATGGGTGTCCTCCAGGGGTGGGCGAGGGTGGCAGGGGGTGACCACAGGTCCCTTAACGCCTGCCCTGACCCAGGCGTTAAAAAACAGCACACATCAGGCTGTGCGCCGTTTTTTTAAGGCCCGCCCTCTCCTTTATACTCCAAACAGTGTATAAATATGCCCCTTAGTTTCTTTGGCCTTGACAGGATACAACCTGATATCAGAGAAGGTGACTGAGAGAATAAATTAAGGCAATTTGAATCAAGATATATTTTAGAGCTGGGTACCAATGAACCCATGGGCCCGAATAAAGATGAGGAATTACACATACATATATGATGGATACTGATGTTGAAAGTACACTTGTGTGTAAATGAGCAGGGATCTGCATACTTTCCCACCACTGATACACTCTAGTACACATGTTAAAAAACAGCTTTCCCTTACAAGTTTAATAATATATATATTTTTACATATCTCATTTTGCTTAAAGTAAGAAGGGGGATGGATACCTGCACAAAGCAGGATTGATAATTGTCAACATGAAAGCACTAGCGATTTGTCTTAAAATCAGTGATGTTGGATTTTTTAAATAGGGCCCACTGGGGCAGTATACATTTATACGATTGAGGAATAGAGCACACTATGGCCTTGAAACCGAATATACCAGAGTATATGACTTAGTATAAATATTATCTATACAAGGGACAGTACAGTATTGACAGAAACCATATGCCCACTGGTGCAGTCTCTCTGATATTACAGTATTCCAGCTTGCATTGTATTATTATACCCACACTGTCAAGTTCCAAGAGATATATTCATAGATGGGGTTCTACTCTTAATCATAGGAACAGAGAATTGAGTAATATAATATGAAACTTACCTGGCATTGTCCTCAATCTAATGGCAATGCAGAAAGAAGAACATTCAAATCGGCCCTAAGAGGCTAACCACCAAATGACCTAGAGCACCAACTGCACCACTCTGGTAGACCGCATTGATGCCCTCATCAACAGAAGCAAATAAATTGTTGCCATTGTGAAAGATTTCACCTCACCATCTGCCGCCTCCATCACCCTCTTGCAGGACATCCGCAACAATCTCTCTCAATTCATCAGTAACACAATCACCACCATTTGAAGCAACTTCAACCCACAACCGAAATCAACACACCTCGCCAACTTCTCCCGATCTTATCCAAAGAACCAATGTTAACCACATGACCCATCATTACCAAAGAAGAAACTGCTGACAGAAATCCATCCACTCATAGGCCCCGTCGGACCCCTACTCCCGCCACGCCTACTCTAGAGGACTGCAGCCTATCAGTGCTATAGTCACACCCATTCAGAATGCCTCCACTTCTTCCCAGATGCTTGGAAACACGAAACTGTCCTCCCATTGCTGTAAAAAACACTAAGCTGACCCTTCAACGTTCGCCAACTACAGACCGATGTCCTTGCTACCAATTCTGGCCACGATTTTTCAGAAAATCCACAAAAGACACCTCACTAAATACCTCAACAACCATTAATTGCTTGACACCACTCAGTTTGGTTTAAGACCCAACCACAGCATGGAAACTGCCCTCATCCCTGCCATGGATGACATTCACATGGCACTTGTAAGACCCGTGGTTAGTCTCCATTTCAGATTTCTGTTTTAACTTGACTTCTTTTTCTGACGCAGATTTTTACATGTTTTCCATTTACACGAGTATGTGCTGCATACACATTTATTCTTGCTAGCCATTGTCTCCCTGTAGTCTGCACATTTATTGCAGGGACATACAATCAGAATGTGATGTCCTTGTTTCTTTCTGTGTTCATTAGGAGACACCTGGTTTACACTAGACAAACCTGCTCTGAGAGGAACACTTCCTGATGGGATTATCATGGAACCACTCATAGCTGTGAATGAGTTACAGTCAGGCCTTCACCCTACAAAGGAAGATAGCCTGCACACTAATTGGGTTCCTGACACCTAGAGATCAAGGTGTGGGGGTGAGACTATCCCCATAGATCTTGAAGAGGTTACTCCCGCTATGCTCGCATTAGTAACAGATAAGAGTTTTTTCTTTTGTTTGTTTAAGATACAGTGGTCCTGTGAACCACTGCCTTCTCCTAAACAACATTTTTGTTACATTCACAAATGTTACCATTTATGAATGCTTTACCACTACACTTCAGTAGTGGGTAAATTATGTTTTGTGACTGGAATTCAGTCGCAAAATGTTATTGCATACCATTCCAATTTGGTATTTGGAAGGTACACCCATTCCAAATACCGAATCAGTATTTGGTTGCAAACGAAAACTGCGATTTGGTAACATGCTAAGGAACTGCAGTTTGATACATACCAAAATGCTTTTTTGCTGTTGCGAATAAGAAGATTTTGTTTGCAACTAGAAAAAATCTTGATACATGTGGCCCCAACAGCTGTCTAAAGTTGAGTGCAGACGACATTGAAATTGTGATGTCTGGTCAACATAGCTAGGATTGACACCTACCACCCATGCCAAGTACCTCGGGACCATTATCGACAGCAAACTTGACATGAGTGCCCAAGTTAATGCTATCCATGCCTCTTCCTTCCATTCCATGAAGATGCTGAGGAAAATTATCAAATGATGCCCAATCAGCACCCAGAAAACTGTCATGCATGCGCTGGTCACAAGCAAGTTGGCCTATGAAAACACCCTCTATGCCGTGGTCAACAAAAAACTCACCAAAAGGCTGCAAAAATTCAGACCCCGGCAGCCAGAATCACTCTCGATGTCCCATCCCACATTCACATCACACCACCCCTGAAAGAGCTCCACTGGTTCCCCATTCACAAACAAGCACGATTCAAAGTCCTCACCCACACTTTCAAAGAATTTACAAAGAGAACAAGGCTAAGGCACAGGAATACCGCACTCACCACATTAGTGGGTTATTGTTACTCTAAATATTGTGGTGCTCGAGTCTTGAGGACCAGACTTCTTTGTCTTAAGACCCGGAGAAAACCCCATAAATTTAAACCAATATGATCCAGCACCCAAATCTAATTGGTAATTTACACTAGATACACAAATATCATTCAAAAATCAAAATCAAAATGCACAGACTCCCAAAGTTTTCATCATACAGATCATTTCTTGGTTTATAATTTTTCATTTAAAATCTTTATTTTCTTCTTTGACTTTACTATTGCCTACGAATTTCGTCCATGAGGACTTCTTCAGGGCTACAAAACACATCATATAAACACATTTCAAAATCATATACATGAAAAAATATATACATCCAAATAAAAAATCCTTATCCAAGAGACACATAAAGTGACAACAGAGCTACATACATATGCACTTAACAATTGTATAATAACATCTAATATCACCTTCTTTCTAGATGAAAAATAATTTCATCAGATCACAAATAATAACCTTCGCCCATGAATATACTTTAAGCTTCAATTCACTGTACAAAATATATACTATCAAATAACATTGTGAGGCATAGTTGTATGAAACGCTCCAAATGGGTCGCACATAATTCTATATGTCCCATCAGAACTAACAGGGATTTTGAATTTAATCATTAAAGCAGTTCTAGTCACTTTCATATAGGAGGGGATGCAAGGATCAGCTATCAATCAATCAATCAATCAATCAATCAATCAATCAGGTACTTGAAAAGCGCGGCTTATCACCCATGGGGTCTGAAGGCGCTGTTGTGGGAGTGCTGATCACTTGAAGAGTAAGGTCTCGAGATCCTTCCTGAATTGCTTCAGCGATGCTGCCTGTCTGAGGTTGAGAGGGAGTGTGTTCCATGTCCGGGCTGGGAGGTAAGAGAAGGATTTGCCTCCGGCTGTGCTCTTCCTGATTCTGGGGATGGTGGCGAAGGCAAGTTGGGAGGAACAGAGTTGCCTGGCGGGGGTGTAGAAGGTCAGGCAGTGGTTGAGGTAGTCTGGCCCGATGTTGTGAAGTGTCTTGTAGGTGTGTGTCAGTAGCTTGAAAGTGATGTGTTTGTTAACCGGAGTCCCTGAGGTGGGCAGAGATGTGGCTGTGGCGGGGGATATCCAGGATGAGTCTGTCTGCTGCGCACTGGATTCTCTGTAGTCTTGCTTGTAGTGTCTTTGTGATGATGGCGTAGAGTGCGTTGGCGTAATCCAGACTGCTGCTGACAAAGGCGTGAGCGACCATCCTTCTTATCTCAGTGGGTAGCCACTTGAAAATCTTCCGAAGGAGAGAAAGAGTGAGGAAGCATGACGATGAGACAGAGTTGACTTGTTTGGTCATGGAAAGTGTGGAGTACAGGATGATGCCCAGGTTGAATGCGTGGTCGTGGGGGTAGGGTTGTTTCCTAGGGTGATAGGCCACCAGGAGTCATCCCAGGCAGAGGGGGTCGGGCCAAGTACGAGGATCTCTGTCTTGTCCGTATTGAGTTTGAGGCCGCTGGTTTCCATCCAGACGGCGATTGCTCTTATTCCTTTGTGGAAATTTCTCTTGGCTGCTGATGGGTCGTCAGTCAAGCAGAGGATCAGTTGGGTATCGTCAGCGTAGGAGACAATGTTTAGCGCGGGCTGTCTAACAATGAGTGGAGTCATGTAGATGTTGAAGAAGGTCGGGCTTAGTGAGGATCCATGGGGTACTCCACAGCAAGTTTCTTTGGGTGCCGAGGTGAACGATGGGAGTCTGACGCTCTGGGTTCTTCCAAAAGGAAGGATCAAATCCATTCCAGTGCTTTGCCGCGGATGTTGGCATCATGGAGTCTGGTGCAAAGGGTGGGGAGGGAGACTGTGTCGAATGTGGCGGAGAGGTTGAGGAGGATGAGGGCGCTGTGTCTCTGTGGTCCAGTATGGCACAGATGTCATCGGTGGCTGCAAGGATGGCTGTTTCGGTTGTGATCAGGTATATAGATAATCTTTTTGTGCTGTGGGATGGAAGTAGGGAAATGGTTGAAAGATTCATCCAGAGATTGACAAAAAAGATCTCAACCTAAAATTCTCTTGTGAGATCAGTAATAAATCTATAAATTACTTAGATATCCCCACTGAAGGAGAGAAGGGCACATTGGTCCCAAGCCTACAAAGAAAGAAAGAAAACTAAGGGGAAGTGCATCCTCAGAAACTGATAGACAGTATGCCCTCTAGTGAAATGTGAAGGGCCCGTAAAAACTGTGATACCCGAGAAGCATATGAGAAGGAATTAAAAAACATGATTCAAACATTTAGAGAAGAGCATACTCCAATAAAGCCCTACAAAACCAAAAACCAAAAACAGGGATAAACTAGAGTTTAAATCAAACGCAGCCAAGGAGGGACCTGACAATACAATAATGTTCATCACTATATACAATATGAGTTCCACAGAAGCAAAAAACAATTGGAGAATGTTAAAAGCTGATCAGATGGTTGGGCACGATATTACTTTGCATCCCTCCATCACTTATCATAAAGTACCATCCCTCGAAAAACCAACAAGTCCATAGCTATATGGGCAAGTCCAGTGAGAGAAAGTGGCCATTTAACATAAAGGGTTTCAGAAAGTGTGGAAAATGTTAGGCTTGCAAATCAACTGTCAACACATAAGGGGCCATTCAGCCTAATGGGAAGGAAAAGCTTATTATCAATCAATTCACAACCTGTAGCAAAAACTTCTGTCTATATGTGTTAGGATGTACATCTGCAAGTGATGGAGCACATGACAGCCATCAAACACCCTGGACCAAAATTTCTCGGTGGCTAGACATTTTGAGGAATGCTATGATAGGAATGTGGACTCACTTAGGCCCATATTTATACTTTTTGATGCAAACCAGCGCCGGCGCCATTCCTACGTGCCATGCGGGGAAAATGCTGGGAAAATGGGGGTTGTGCGTCAAAAAATGGTGCAAGTCAGGTTTGAGGCAAAAATCAGGCCTCAAACCGGACTTGTGCCATTTTTTGACACGCAACCCCCACTGAAATGACTCCTGTCTTAGCAAAGACAGGAGTCATGCCCCGTTGCCCAGTGGCCATGCCCAGGGGACATAATGTCCCCTGGGCATGGTCATTGGGCACAGTGGCATGTAGGGGGGCCCAAATTAGGCCCCCCTATGCCACTTTAAAAATTTTTTTAAAAATACTTACCTCAACTTACCTGTACTTACCTAGGATGGGTCCCCCCATCCATGGGTGTCCTCCAGGGGTGGGCGAGGGTGGCAGGGGGTGACCACAGGTCCCTTAACGCCTGCCCTGACCCAGGCGTTAAAAAACAGCACACATCAGGCTGTGCGCCGTTTTTTTAAGGCCCGCCCTCTCCTTTATACTCCAAACAGTGTATAAATATGCCCCTTAGTTTCTTTGGCCTTGACAGGATACAACCTGATATCAGAGAAGGTGACTGAGAGAATAAATTAAGGCAATTTGAATCAAGATATATTTTAGAGCTGGGTACCAATGAACCCATGGGCCCGAATAAAGATGAGGAATTACACATACATATATGATGGATACTGATGTTGAAAGTACACTTGTGTGTAAATGAGCAGGGATCTGCATACTTTCCCACCACTGATACACTCTAGTACACATGTTAAAAAACAGCTTTCCCTTACAAGTTTAATAATATATATATTTTTACATATCTCATTTTGCTTAAAGTAAGAAGGGGGATGGATACCTGCACAAAGCAGGATTGATAATTGTCAACATGAAAGCACTAGCGATTTGTCTTAAAATCAGTGATGTTGGATTTTTTAAATAGGGCCCACTGGGGCAGTATACATTTATACGATTGAGGAATAGAGCACACTATGGCCTTGAAACCGAATATACCAGAGTATATGACTTAGTATAAATATTATCTATACAAGGGACAGTACAGTATTGACAGAAACCATATGCCCACTGGTGCAGTCTCTCTGATATTACAGTATTCCAGCTTGCATTGTATTATTATACCCACACTGTCAAGTTCCAAGAGATATATTCATAGATGGGGTTCTACTCTTAATCATAGGAACAGAGAATTGAGTAATATAATATGAAACTTACCTGGCATTGTCCTCAATCTAATGGCAATGCAGAAAGAAGAACATTCAAATCGGCCCTAAGAGGCTAACCACCAAATGACCTAGAGCACCAACTGCACCACTCTGGTAGACCGCATTGATGCCCTCATCAACAGAAGCAAATAAATTGTTGCCATTGTGAAAGATTTCACCTCACCATCTGCCGCCTCCATCACCCTCTTGCAGGACATCCGCAACAATCTCTCTCAATTCATCAGTAACACAATCACCACCATTTGAAGCAACTTCAACCCACAACCGAAATCAACACACCTCGCCAACTTCTCCCGATCTTATCCAAAGAACCAATGTTAACCACATGACCCATCATTACCAAAGAAGAAACTGCTGACAGAAATCCATCCACTCATAGGCCCCGTCGGACCCCTACTCCCGCCACGCCTACTCTAGAGGACTGCAGCCTATCAGTGCTATAGTCACACCCATTCAGAATGCCTCCACTTCTTCCCAGATGCTTGGAAACACGAAACTGTCCTCCCATTGCTGTAAAAAACACTAAGCTGACCCTTCAACGTTCGCCAACTACAGACCGATGTCCTTGCTACCAATTCTGGCCACGATTTTTCAGAAAATCCACAAAAGACACCTCACTAAATACCTCAACAACCATTAATTGCTTGACACCACTCAGTTTGGTTTAAGACCCAACCACAGCATGGAAACTGCCCTCATCCCTGCCATGGATGACATTCACATGGCACTTGTAAGACCCGTGGTTAGTCTCCATTTCAGATTTCTGTTTTAACTTGACTTCTTTTTCTGACGCAGATTTTTACATGTTTTCCATTTACACGAGTATGTGCTGCATACACATTTATTCTTGCTAGCCATTGTCTCCCTGTAGTCTGCACATTTATTGCAGGGACATACAATCAGAATGTGATGTCCTTGTTTCTTTCTGTGTTCATTAGGAGACACCTGGTTTACACTAGACAAACCTGCTCTGAGAGGAACACTTCCTGATGGGATTATCATGGAACCACTCATAGCTGTGAATGAGTTACAGTCAGGCCTTCACCCTACAAAGGAAGATAGCCTGCACACTAATTGGGTTCCTGACACCTAGAGATCAAGGTGTGGGGGTGAGACTATCCCCATAGATCTTGAAGAGGTTACTCCCGCTATGCTCGCATTAGTAACAGATAAGAGTTTTTTCTTTTGTTTGTTTAAGATACAGTGGTCCTGTGAACCACTGCCTTCTCCTAAACAACATTTTTGTTACATTCACAAATGTTACCATTTATGAATGCTTTACCACTACACTTCAGTAGTGGGTAAATTATGTTTTGTGACTGGAATTCAGTCGCAAAATGTTATTGCATACCATTCCAATTTGGTATTTGGAAGGTACACCCATTCCAAATACCGAATCAGTATTTGGTTGCAAACGAAAACTGCGATTTGGTAACATGCTAAGGAACTGCAGTTTGATACATACCAAAATGCTTTTTTGCTGTTGCGAATAAGAAGATTTTGTTTGCAACTAGAAAAAATCTTGATACATGTGGCCCCAACAGCTGTCTAAAGTTGAGTGCAGACGACATTGAAATTGTGATGTCTGGTCAACATAGCTAGGATTGACACCTACCACCCATGCCAAGTACCTCGGGACCATTATCGACAGCAAACTTGACATGAGTGCCCAAGTTAATGCTATCCATGCCTCTTCCTTCCATTCCATGAAGATGCTGAGGAAAATTATCAAATGATGCCCAATCAGCACCCAGAAAACTGTCATGCATGCGCTGGTCACAAGCAAGTTGGCCTATGAAAACACCCTCTATGCCGTGGTCAACAAAAAACTCACCAAAAGGCTGCAAAAATTCAGACCCCGGCAGCCAGAATCACTCTCGATGTCCCATCCCACATTCACATCACACCACCCCTGAAAGAGCTCCACTGGTTCCCCATTCACAAACAAGCACGATTCAAAGTCCTCACCCACACTTTCAAAGAATTTACAAAGAGAACAAGGCTAAGGCACAGGAATACCGCACTCACCACATTAGTGGGTTATTGTTACTCTAAATATTGTGGTGCTCGAGTCTTGAGGACCAGACTTCTTTGTCTTAAGACCCGGAGAAAACCCCATAAATTTAAACCAATATGATCCAGCACCCAAATCTAATTGGTAATTTACACTAGATACACAAATATCATTCAAAAATCAAAATCAAAATGCACAGACTCCCAAAGTTTTCATCATACAGATCATTTCTTGGTTTATAATTTTTCATTTAAAATCTTTATTTTCTTCTTTGACTTTACTATTGCCTACGAATTTCGTCCATGAGGACTTCTTCAGGGCTACAAAACACATCATATAAACACATTTCAAAATCATATACATGAAAAAATATATACATCCAAATAAAAAATCCTTATCCAAGAGACACATAAAGTGACAACAGAGCTACATACATATGCACTTAACAATTGTATAATAACATCTAATATCACCTTCTTTCTAGATGAAAAATAATTTCATCAGATCACAAATAATAACCTTCGCCCATGAATATACTTTAAGCTTCAATTCACTGTACAAAATATATACTATCAAATAACATTGTGAGGCATAGTTGTATGAAACGCTCCAAATGGGTCGCACATAATTCTATATGTCCCATCAGAACTAACAGGGATTTTGAATTTAATCATTAAAGCAGTTCTAGTCACTTTCATATAGGAGGGGATGCAAGGATCAGCTATCAATCAATCAATCAATCAATCAATCAATCAATCAGGTACTTGAAAAGCGCGGCTTATCACCCATGGGGTCTGAAGGCGCTGTTGTGGGAGTGCTGATCACTTGAAGAGTAAGGTCTCGAGATCCTTCCTGAATTGCTTCAGCGATGCTGCCTGTCTGAGGTTGAGAGGGAGTGTGTTCCATGTCCGGGCTGGGAGGTAAGAGAAGGATTTGCCTCCGGCTGTGCTCTTCCTGATTCTGGGGATGGTGGCGAAGGCAAGTTGGGAGGAACAGAGTTGCCTGGCGGGGGTGTAGAAGGTCAGGCAGTGGTTGAGGTAGTCTGGCCCGATGTTGTGAAGTGTCTTGTAGGTGTGTGTCAGTAGCTTGAAAGTGATGTGTTTGTTAACCGGAGTCCCTGAGGTGGGCAGAGATGTGGCTGTGGCGGGGGATATCCAGGATGAGTCTGTCTGCTGCGCACTGGATTCTCTGTAGTCTTGCTTGTAGTGTCTTTGTGATGATGGCGTAGAGTGCGTTGGCGTAATCCAGACTGCTGCTGACAAAGGCGTGAGCGACCATCCTTCTTATCTCAGTGGGTAGCCACTTGAAAATCTTCCGAAGGAGAGAAAGAGTGAGGAAGCATGACGATGAGACAGAGTTGACTTGTTTGGTCATGGAAAGTGTGGAGTACAGGATGATGCCCAGGTTGAATGCGTGGTCGTGGGGGTAGGGTTGTTTCCTAGGGTGATAGGCCACCAGGAGTCATCCCAGGCAGAGGGGGTCGGGCCAAGTACGAGGATCTCTGTCTTGTCCGTATTGAGTTTGAGGCCGCTGGTTTCCATCCAGACGGCGATTGCTCTTATTCCTTTGTGGAAATTTCTCTTGGCTGCTGATGGGTCGTCAGTCAAGCAGAGGATCAGTTGGGTATCGTCAGCGTAGGAGACAATGTTTAGCGCGGGCTGTCTAACAATGAGTGGAGTCATGTAGATGTTGAAGAAGGTCGGGCTTAGTGAGGATCCATGGGGTACTCCACAGCAAGTTTCTTTGGGTGCCGAGGTGAACGATGGGAGTCTGACGCTCTGGGTTCTTCCAAAAGGAAGGATCAAATCCATTCCAGTGCTTTGCCGCGGATGTTGGCATCATGGAGTCTGGTGCAAAGGGTGGGGAGGGAGACTGTGTCGAATGTGGCGGAGAGGTTGAGGAGGATGAGGGCGCTGTGTCTCTGTGGTCCAGTATGGCACAGATGTCATCGGTGGCTGCAAGGATGGCTGTTTCGGTGCTGCGATTGCTCCTGAATCTGGACTGGGAGGGGTCTGGGATATGATTCGACTCGAGGAACTCTGAGAGTTGTATGCTGATGGCCTTTTCTGTTACCTTGGCTGGGAAGGGGAGCAGAGAGATGGGTGTGTAACTCTTCATCTCCTTTGGGTCGGTGGAGGGTTTCTTTAGGAGCGGGTTTATCTCTGCATGCTTCCAGTCGGATGGGAAGGTGGTGGTTTTGATGGAACGGTTTATAGTTCAGCAGAGCTCTGGTGCGATGGTGGCACTGGCCAAATTGAAGATGTGATGTGGGCACGGGTCAGAGGGTGCTCATGAATGGATGGAGTTTGTGAGTTTCTGGGTGTTTTCTGTGGAAATAGGGGTCCAATGGTTCAGGGTCTGGTGCGGCTTGGGGGCCATGGTGATGCTGGTGGGTGGTGGTGGCGGGTTTTGGTTCCAAAATACTGTATGTCCTGGATTTTCCAGTGGAAAAATAAGGCAAGGTTTTTTAAGAGGTCTTGAAAGAGGGTTTGGGGGGGTCTGTTACGGGGTTCATGAATTGCTTGACTATGGTGAATAGCTCCTTGCTGTTGTGTGCGTTCTTGAATGGCAGCTTTCTTGGAGGCTAGTCATTCATAAAGTTAATTCTTGGCCTGAATACGGCTGAAGAAGTTTACAAGCTGTGTTAATATGAAATCAGTGAGCGCACAGTAAGCACTATTAGCACCTAAAAAAAGAAGTAAATCAAAGTGGTGCACAAAACAAAATTACAATGTACTGAACACAGCTAATTGTATATATCTAAAGGCAATGTCCTCGCAGTGAGTCCTACAAGTCATATTTATATGAAATCAGTGGGCACGCTAACAAACACAAATACGACCCTGTGCAAATCTGGACATTACGAAAACTCGCCCAAGATCAAGGCTGTCACAGTTAAGCACAAATGAAGTGTCTAAGAGTTGCAATACACTTCACTTGTATCCCTAGTTACCCAAATGGCAGGTGCCCCCTGCACTGCAGTCATTATTAAAGACAACAGGATATAAACCCTGTGATTCACCAGTGATCGTGTGAAGGAGCTTGCTCATAATTATGCACAAACAGAAGTGCTATGAGATGAAACACCTCATTACAGAATGAAAGCAGCTACAATAAATGTCATGAAGATTTCATATCGTTTTCCAAGATGATGTTTTGGTTTACGGTAAAGGTGACAATGAGCAAATGCATAGACTTACAATTCCTTGAAAGACTTCGTGAAATAAATGTATGACTGGTGGCCACCATTTTGAATATGCGGTATTTCACCATGGCTGAGCCTGCTGAGAGCGGCTCAAGTGCTTGTACCCAAAGATCATGAATAACAACCTGCATTTATGTCATTTACGAATTGTATACAAAAGGTAGTGAAACTGGTGCTATGATTTCTGAGCCACTTCACAATCTTTTGAAGAAGAATGTTCAGTATATCTGGGGTCGGGAACAGAAAGGGGCATTTCCTGAGATTAAGAAAATACTGTTCAAGGCACCACTTCTTAATCCATATGTACCCGGCCAGGGGTTATTCATCACTGTTGATGCTCGTAGTATCCACATTGCCACTATAGTCATTCAAAAAGGAAATAAGGAATGTGCCATTGCTTTTGCGTCATGTACGTTGAGAAAACAAGAACATCAGTACTCTGTCATTGAGCATCGGATGTTGGAAGTAGGTGACTGAAACGTTTAAGTCGTATGTTTGTCGGACCAACTTCAGAATACAAACTGATCATAAACCCTCTGTCCCTCTTTTGAATGGTAACAGTGTGTACAGCCGCAAAGCTGCTGCCAGGAAGATGAGGTTCAGTTTGAGGCTTTTGGAACATTATTTTGAGGTTGAGCACACTGAGGAGCAAAGAACAACAAGCATTTTCAATGCAACGGGTCTCGCATTTGCTCGAGTTAGAACTATTAGCCTTGTAAAGAGAAAAAAAACGCAGCGCGATCGCACTATGTAAAATCCAGCACAATCGCGCTGCATGGAAAATAAACAGATAAAGTAGTCCGGACCCCAGGCTGAAAACATCGAGCCTCGTATGTTTTTAGTAGCTTACCGGTGCTGTGGAGGTGGGCTAAACACTGGGAAAGGCATGACCTATGCATGCCTTTCACAAATGAAAGCAAGCAGATTTTAAAAGGCAAGCCCACGAACCAATGTAAGTGATGACGTAACATGGGCGTGGTTTGAAGCCCAAAGAGAGATTACAGAATAGACAGAGCGCTTTGCCCTAGCCCATAAAAATGCTGATTACTTGCCTCGATTGTCTTGAAAGCAGGAACATGAGAAAAATGTTGGTGTGTGTGTGAACATTTGGAATGGATTGTAGAAAATATGTGTTGCTCATGTAAAGAGTGTGTGTGTGTGTGAACAAGAGTGAAAGACATTGGATGAAGACCCTATTTTTTTTTAAGTGACTGATTTCATCAGGAAAGGAGTGATTGATTTCATCAGGAAAAGATGGCCAAGGGAAAAACAATTTGTTGTGTGAATTGTAGACCTATAGCAAAGTCCAGGCTATGAGAGTTGAGCCATGAAGGACATTTAGGTAAGATATCTATCAAGAAAAAATTGATGATGCAATACTAGTAGCCTGCCAAGGACAGAGATGTGGAAAGATTCATCAGAGAAAGACTACCAGATAATTGCAAAATGATAGAAGACTGATATCCAGAGCTCTGCACAAGACAGAAGTGGGTTCCTGTGCATCAGAAATTTGCTGTTGTGCTTGTGGACTACATGTCAAAGTGGACAGAAGTGAGGTTTGTGTCTGCCAGAGAGGGGTTTCTGTGTGATATGGTATTGGATAATGGTGTAGAACTTGTCTTGGGGAAAATTGAGATTTGGGTTGAACTAATATTAAGCATAAATGTGCTAGTCTCTAACCCACAGAGTAATGGACTGTGAGGAAGTAGCCTTTTTCTAGAATGGCTACCCCCATTTGTGGCCTGTTTGTCACTGTGTTTGAGTGTGTCACTGGGATTGAGCTAACCAGGACCCCAGTGCTTATGGTTTTTGGCCTGTTTTGGCAGAGTGTTTAACTGTGTCACTGGGATCCTGCTAACCAGGACCCCAGTGCTTATGCTCTCTCTCTTCCCAAATTTGTCACTACATACTGGTAACCCAGTATTTCATCCCAAATTGGCATACTGGTGCCCCCTTATAAGCCCCTAGTAAATGGTACTTAGGTACCGAGGGCACTGGGGTTCCATGGGATCCCTATGTGCTGCAGCATTACTTTTGCCACCCCTACAGAGCCTGTTGGAAATGGCCCTTTTTGCAGGGTTATCCCCAAACTTTTTGCCTTCCTCTTCCTAGTTCTTCAGGTCTGTTTTTGCTGGTTTATTGTCTCTGCGCACTTTCCCATTGCCAATCAGTGCTAAAGTGCATGTGCTCCCAAGGTAAATTGTACTGTTGATTTGTTTATCCATGATTGCCATATTTGATTTACTGGTAAGTCCCAAGTAAAGTGCACTGGAGGTGCCCAGGGCCGGTAAATCAAATGCTACTAGTGGGCCTGCAGCGCTAGTTGTGCCACCCACATTAGTAGCCCTGTAAACATGGCTCAGACCTGCCACTGCAGTGTCTGTGTGTGCAGTTTTAAACTGCCAACTCGACTTGGCAAGTGTACCCACTTGCCAGGCCTAAACATTCCCTTTTACTACATGTCAGGCACCCTTAAGGTAGACCCTAGGTAGCCCCAGGGGCAGGGTGCAGTGTATGTTTAAGATAGGACATCTACTAGTGTGTTTTATATGTCCTAACAGTGAAATACTGCCAAATTCGGTTTTCACTGTGCAAGGCCTATCTCTCTCATAGGTTTACATGGCGGCTGCCTTTAAATATCCTTTAAGTGCAGATTCCCTTTGAGAGCAGATAAAAATGTGGAGTTTAAGGTCTCTGAACTCACAATTTAAAAATACATCTTTTAGTGAAGTTGGTTTTTAAATTGTCTGTTTGAAAATGCCACTTTTAGAAGCAGGCATTTTCTTACTTAAACCATTCTGTGACTGTTTGTGGGTTGTCTGTCTGGGTCAGTTTCACAGTTGGGCTGTTTTGCACCTCTCTAGACAGTGACACAAAAGGGAACGGGGTGTAGCCTGCATATCCTGATGAGCCATCTGAGCTAGAGGGGAGGGAGGAGTGGTCGTTCACACCTGAAAGGACTGTGTCTGCCCTCACACAATGCAGTCTCTGACCCCCTAGTGTCTGTTGGGGCCTGGCCTGGACAAGGAAGGATCTGGCAAAAACCTGAGACTTTGCTTTGAAGTTTGCCAGCTTTAAAAGCAGAAAGGGGTATAAGAAGAAGACCCAAAACTCCAGACTTTAAGAATCTTTCTGGAATCAAGAGGAACCTTTGCCCAGGAGAAGAGCTGAAGACCTGGAGGAGGAGTACTGTCCCTTTGCTGTGTTGCTTTGCTGGACTGGCCTGCAGTTGCTGCTTCCGCCTGACAAGAGTGCAAAGGGTGAACTTTGCTGTGTTCTGCTTGAGGAAGTTCTCCAAAGGCTTGGAGTAGAGCTTGCCTCCTGTTGGAAGTCTCAAGGATATCAAAGACTCCAGTTTCCTCTGCCTACAACACTGGGAACTGTGTGTTTTGTGCTGTTAAAGGAGAAAAACCACTGCAATGCCGTCAGTGATGCCGCTGGCCTGTACCGTGACCTGCTGACTCTGCACGGAGCCTCACTGCCCCTCTTCGCACCGCAACCCTGGTCTCACCGGCACCGTCATCGGATGACTTCACTGAGCCCCTGTGCGCACCACGACCTGTGGGCCCCGCACTCCGGCATCACCAGCTCAAACTGCAGTCTGGGCTTCCCTGACAGCACTGCTCCTGGTGACACTGGCACCGCTGCCTGCACTGTGGATACCACTCATGAGGTACACAAAGCACAGCCCCGTCCCACACCGCTGGCTTCGGCTTAACGACGACAGCGCTTCAGGAACGATGGCGCTGCTGCCTGCACCGTGACCTGGTGACATCGCACGTCGCACCCCTCGCTTCGCACAGCAGCCCTGGTTTCACCGACGCCGCTGGACACCATCACTGCGCCGCTGCCTAGACCGTGACCTGTGGGCACCACACGTCGCATTGTCCCACTTCACACCACAGCCCCGACGCCATAAACTCCAGCTCTCCTGACTTCATCAATTCGGAGTTCGATACACATGCATGTGACTTCAAGGGTCCGATGACCCCCACACCGAACCCGGAACCGTCACCGCAACGCCTGTGACACCGCTCTCCGGAGCTCACAGTGAGGATCACGACGCCCAGCAATTCTAAAGGTACTGTTTTGTTGGTCTTCCCGACACCGTAGCTGGCCCGCAACGCTGTGGCTGGCCTAAACTGTTGGTTTTGTTGATCACAATGTCGTGATAGCCCCAGGTGGAGCTATTGACTTCAAGGAACTGTATTTTTAAGATAAGTCTTACAAAATTCATATCCTTAGCACTGTATTTTGGATTTTTATTGTTTTGGTCTTGGCTTACACAGATAAATATGGGCTATGTTTCTAAAACTGGTGTGATGTCCTTCTGTAGTGTTTTCACTTTATTACTGTGTGTTATGTGCATGTGCTTTACACATTGCTTCTGAGATAAGCCTGACTGCTTGTGTCAAGCTACCAAGTGGGTGAGCAGGGGTTCTCTGAGCATATATCTCACTTATCCTGACTAGAATAAGAGTCAGGGTGCAAACCGACTGCCAACTAGAGACCCCATTTCTAGCAGAGCCCATGCAAAGGCTTCTATAGGACTGCAATTGCAGCCTGTGTGAAATGGTGTAGGCACCCTTTCACAGCCATTTTCACTGCACCAGGTCACTTATCAGTCACCTATATGCCAGGCCTTCAGACTCTGAAGGCTGGGTGCAAAGTACATGTGTGTGAGGGCACCGCTGCACTAGCAGAGGTGCCCATACGTCATCCAGAACCATTTTCCCAGATTTTGTGAGTGCAGGGACGCCATTTTACGCAATACTTTTACCATTGATATTGGTGACTTAGTGGGAGGAAAACCTGACGGAAGCGTAAAAGGAGGCATAACGGCAGACATATCTGGCCCTTATAAAGGGGCCATATTAGATAAAATAAAAGTAAGCAAATATACCACCTAATCCTGTAAACTGCAACACAACTAACCCGGCTTGACATTAAGACCACAATGTACAGTGTACATAACCCTACAGACCACAGCACCACAGACCCTATCTAATACTGAAATCCCCTTGAATTTATAAGTTGTCCTATATGATACAGTATGTTGTAATACAACCGACCCTCTCTGACCTGCAGGTACCCCAGTTCTATGAACATGTCCCTACAAACTACAGAAAGACGGACAATGTTTTAGAAAATATTCTAGGTGCTGTGGATCTTGCCCTATCCATTTCATCACTACAGACCACAACTGACACTGTCTTCCTCCCCTCCTAAACAGCAGACCCTGACTGACACACAAATCCCCTTATATCCTGTACACTAAAGCTTCACACAGACCAAGCCCATTTTTTTACATTTTAGTATTGCACTAGCACGAAAACTGGGCACTGTTTCTGCTACTCTCAGTGATTAACACCTCACTTGCATCTGACACTTAGGGAACGATGTGTTGGATGGTGATTGGATTGTAATCCCAGATTCTGCCACTAATTCCTCAGAGTTCCTGAGCCCGGAATTACAAAGTCCAGCTGGAGTTGTCATTGGTGGCTGGAGTATTGTTTCGTCAGGATACACTTGCTCCACCCTACTTGATCAGGTGAAGTCTTTTAGAGATGAGCTACGAAGGACATTTCTGCATGACATCTACCAAGAAAAGATTGATGATGCAATATTGGCAGACTGCCAAGGACAGGGATGTGGATAGGGCTGTTAGAGAGTGGACATGTTTTTGCAAAACGATAAAAGACTGCTCTCTGTAGTTCTGTCTGTGGGTTGTCCTGTCAGATATTGAGACAAAGACGCCATTGATTATTTTTTGGGGTCCTTTTGCTTTTTGTGCATCAGAACTTTGCCTTTGTGGTTGTAGACTACATGTCAAAGTGGTAAGAAGTAAGGATTGTACGTGAACCAAGCACTCAAAGTGTCATCACCTTTCTTACTGACATTTTTGCCACAGGGTTTTTGTGCGTGAGCTGGTATCGGATAATGGCGTGCAGTTTGTCTTGACGGAGACAAATGAGTTTTTGGATGGTTCTGGTATCAAGTCATACGGTATGTTACATAACAGACCCTCTCTGACCTGCAGGCCCCCCTGTTCTTTCCACATGTACCGACGCACTACAGAAAACAGACCACGTCTTATTGAAAGCTCTGGGGTGCCGTGGACCTTGCCCTATTCCTTCCATCACTACAGATTACGCCTGGTTTACAGATCACTTGTTTTCTTCTCACTGCCGTCCTCACCTCCTAAGCGTCAGACCCTGACAGACCCACACATCCTCTTTGATTCTGTACACACAAACATCACACAGACCCTGACCAATCTTTAAAGTGCTTCAGTTTCCACCAGCAAAGAAAAAGGGCAATGTTTCTACTACTCTCAGTGAATAACACCTCACTTGCACCTGACACTTAGGGGACAATGAGTACTGTGGTGCTTGGATTGAAATCACAGGTTCTGCCACTAATTCCTCAGGGTTCCTGAGCCCGGAATGTGGACTATCCTGCATGGACCACAATTCAGGCCATTCTTTGTATGCAGAGTCCCAATGCTCAGCCTACTTCTGAATGAGAAGGAGAAACTCCTGTGCATAAATAGAGGAGATACCGGGCACATAACTCCTTTTGGTGTACTCAAGCCCCCACCTCGAAATATACCACACAACACAACTATGATTTGGCCCCCTGCAAGTCTTACTAAAAATCTGGAAACATCCACTTTGCAGATGCTGTATGTTACGTTATTTCAGAGCTAGACAATTTTAGTCGAGGTTCTGGATGTTTATTCATTATAAAGCAAATACCTGGGATGGATTTGAACAGCAATACATCTGATTCTGTGTTTCCTCTCTCCAATGGGTCTGTTGCGATAGCTCCATCTGTAACAGCAGTATTTTGTACCAGGAATGAGGAGGATACAGATGGGACCTGCGCATCAGTACATGTCAGTTGTAGGTCTGAGTTCTCATCTCGGTCTTCAGGATGCAGTGGTTCTTGCTCGTAGTCCTCATCTTGGTCCACAGGATGCAGTGGTTCTTGCTCGTAGTTCTCATCTCGGTCCTCAGGATGTAGTGGTTCTTGCTCGTAGTTCTCATCTCGGTCCTCAGGATGTAGTGGTTCTTGCTCGTAGTTCACATCGCAGTTCTCAGGATGCAG
Organism: Pleurodeles waltl; assembly: GCF_031143425.1. Classification (NCBI taxonomy): domain Eukaryota; kingdom Metazoa; phylum Chordata; class Amphibia; order Caudata; family Salamandridae; genus Pleurodeles; species Pleurodeles waltl. The sequence goes on from NW_027150076.1 coordinate 7,047,187, forward strand.
TGGTTCCAGCTTGTAGTGATGATCTGCATTTTGTGCCTCAGGGTGCATCAGTTCCGTCTTGCAGTTCTGATGTTGCTCTTGTGCATCAGAGAGCACCTGCTGCAGGCAAGCACTGTGTTGTAGGTTCTGCTCCTCTTGAAATGTTGGTTGTCTGCAGTGGTATTGCTGTGGTCCCTCACCATCAAACCACAACAACTCTTTTTTTATGCATTCATCTGATTCCTTCTTATCTGGTAGCATTGGTTGTCTACAGTGGTTTTGCCTTGGCTTGTGTCCTTCGTGAAATGGAGGCTGCAGATAGAAGTTCTGTTGTGGGTCCCAACTATCTGCATACAATTGTTCTTTCTTCATGCGTTCCTCTGGTTCTAGTTGCATGCACTGGTCCTGCTGTGATTCATCATCAAATGCTGGTGAATGAAGGTTTGGCTCACCTGGGATGACTTGAACATCCAGAGGAGGGCCCCTGGAGATAGTACAGTCCTGCTGTAGTCCATGGCCATCCTGAGACATAGGTTGGAGGCTCTGGCTCTTCTGTGGTTCACGCCAGTGTGGAGATGTAGGCTGGAGGCACTGGTTCAGCTCCCTTGCTCTGACTGAAAGATTGATTGGAGGGGATCTACTGAAAGAACAATCTCTAACAGTCACCGGACTGACCATCCCCAAAGACACACCACCATTTTTCAGGTGATAGTGACCCTTTTCTATCCAGATTTGCTTCATAAGCCCAGCGACTCTAGATGGTACATCCTCTAAGGTATTCTGCAAGTTATCCAGTTTGGCATCCAACTGCTGTAACATTGACAAAAGGATCACGTTGGGCTGGTTCCCCGATAGCAGCTCCAGCTCATGGTCCCGCCCAGCATTATTTTGGGATCCTGAAGCAGACACATTATGGATAGGTGAAACTGGCAGTGCGGCTCTTACAAGTTCAGGTGAACACTCTACTTTTCTATTTTTTCCTGGAGCCTCTCTTTTCTCCATTCTGATATTCAAGTGTCTGTGAAGGAAGGAAAAGAGAAAAGAAAACACATTTTCACAGGAGAATTAACCTAAAATACTCCTTCCTGTCTCACCAACCCCCTGTGTTCTCCATTTAAGCTTTAAGTAAAAATAATAATTCATTATTTTAACACCCTATGCCGCCCTTTTCAAATTGCTAAAATCCAAATTAATGAACTATGCTATCGGACTGCAGAACTCTTTGGTAGCAGTCCCGTTTACCCCCACGACCAACCTCCCCCTCTGCCTCTGGGAGCTCTATCAGCAGTGGTCTAACTACCAGCTTAAAGCACTGGTCGCTAAAACAAAACAGCTAGTCGATGTCAAGAGCTGGGTAAGATCTACCCTTCACCCTACTCGAGGTGAGGATGCCTTGGAGGGAATCCACCCTACTCGATGTCAGGCTGCCCTCGAGGAACATTACAAGCATAACAAAGAAGCTTGTATCACCTGAAGGTGTCTGTACAAATAAGACTCATCATGTGCAGGTTGTGAAGTTCTGCGCAGACTACTTCTGGCGGTACCAGTATAAAGGAGTTACTCGGCTGCACATCTAAATCCTGGTCATTGCTGCCCATCCAAAATATAGTTATAATCCATTCATGTGAGCACTATCCTTCCCTAAAGGAACCACCCTATCCTCAGCCGTAATGCTTTTATATGTCCTTATGACCCTAACACTATAATTTAACAAACTTCCCTTGCTGGGTCTTGAGGGATAATGGATTTAAATTCAAAGAAAAAATACAAGTTTGCCTCTCAGGAATTGGATCACCTAGGTCATGTAATCTCTGCTAAAGGGGTCTGCCCCAAAGATGATTTGATTAAAGCCATAGAAGAAATACTTAGACTCCTGAAGAAATGCAGATCTTGCTCTGAGTTTGCATATTAATTTTCTTGTGCCATATGACCCCAGCTGAGGAAAGGTGTAGACTACGTGTGGGGTAACGAATGTGAGAAATAATTTGAAGATGTTAAGTAGTGTCTTGTGAATGCTCACAGTTTGCATAGTTTTGCCACAGGATTGCCCCATTGTGTTGCTACAGATGCCAGTGCAAGGGCCACGGAGTGGAACTAAAACAGGCCCATGAATAAAAAGAAGCCATGAGTATTGCAGTGCAGGACTGTTATAAGCAAAATCAACAATACATTGTCAGTGCAGAACAGTGTTGTTTTTAGAGGTTTGTGATTAGTGCTGCTTGAGAGCTTGAGGGAAGTCTTATTGAATAAGTGCACATAAGGCATCTCGGGATGTGCAAGACAAAAGTACGGTTGAGGAGCAGTTATTTGTTGTAGGGTATGGGTCTTCAGACTGGGTGCAAAGGGAGGGAGTGTTTAGGGTGTAGTAAGAGAGATAAGAGTAGGAAGGTTCGAATTCCCCATCGGTGTGCAGAGAGAAATCCACTGGCCCCTGGCATCAAAATATGTTGGCCCTTTGCTATTTGGTACGATTCCCATTTATCTCCTTGTGTTAGTGGATAAGCATTCTAGGGGCTTGAAAGGGATATTGTGAATAGGGTCACCATGTGAACTGTGATCATGTTTCCAGAGGAAGCTCTCGTAAGGAGAGTAATCAGAAGGTTATTTTGGCTGAGAATGGCTTTCAGTTGACCTCCAAGGTTATGGAAACTGTTCTTAAAAGAGATTCGGAACAGGGTGGAGCTTACAGATTCACACTGCATGCTACAACTGGGGCAATACCTTTTGAACTTTTTAGGAAGAGAAGGCCCTATAGGGTAGTTTGTCCATTAATGGCAGTTATGAAAGTGGCTCAGGCAGAGTAAAGTTATTAAATGCATGTTTGAGAAGAGAAGCAAGGAAATGAGGAGTATGATGTCCACAAAGCAGTGTCTAGGACCTGCCATGTATTCTGCTTTGGGATATGTTGGTCTGGGTTGGGTGGAGGTCTGTGATATCGGTTTGTGTGCTGCTCTGTTGGGTGATGGCTAGAGACACTTGTCTTTTTAATAAACTGGAGTTATGGCCAGAGCGAGGAGTATTCAGGGATGGAACACTGCAAAGCACGGTCGCATCTTAATGAGGTCAAGGGTGCTTGGCAGCCCTGGCACTGTCTGGGCTGCACAGGCCTGGAGTGTAGGTCTGTGACTAATGAGCGTGGCTGAGCTGCAGATTATGGCTCCAGCCGGGAGTGCCCGGGTCTAGGAGACAGAACCAGATGGGCACAGAAGCATCATACCGAGGACTGAGCCACTGACTGCCCAGGACTTGCTGATGGCTCGAGTCCGAGTCTATAACTGAGTAACCGGAGTTAGTTAAGTGCACAACAGCTGACAGCGCCGATCAATGTGCCCCGGGCCCCCCTCCCTTGAAGTGCGCCCCCCGGGCCCTCCTCCGTTCCCTGCACCGGCCCTCCGCCCCGGGCCCTCCTAACACCCACCTCCCTCTTCTCTTAAAACCACCGCCGAACCCTCTGTGGGGAACTGATGCACGGTTCACTTCCGGGTGACCGCTGGCAGTCAGCACTAGCACCGGATGTTCAAAAGCTCCCCTCAGAGCTGTCAGGAAATCACTTCCTGGGCATTTGTGGCAGCGACAGCACCAATTTCAGACGCTGATAACCGAATTTCCAACTCGTGAGTATAATATCCCGGTTAGTGGAGGCAGCGACGGAGTCAGCAGAAGCAGCGAACACAAGGCAGCTCCTCGCAGGCCTGTCAGTAGAATCACCCACAGGTCAGCAGGGGCAGAGTCAGCACAAGCAGCGGATACACAGAAGCACCTCGCAGGCCTGTCCGTAGTATCACTTCCGTGTCAGCGAGGGCAGCGTCAGCACCTGTCCGGCCCCACCCTTCTGCAGAGGAGCAGGTTCTGCAATGAGGACACCCAGAAGGGTTTGTTATCAAACATTTTTTAATTAAGTTTCTTTAAAGCCTGATTATATTGTCTCGGGAGCTGCTAAAGCACTCAGCCTACTTTATGAGGAGGGTTTAAGTGTTGTGGCAACAATCTTGGCTGCCTCATGGGGCACAGAGTGTGGCTGGGCTCTTCCCCTGGGAGGGCGCAGGGAGCCTTGTGTCCCAGCGGATGCTGCATCTGAGGGGTGAGTTTTCAGAGTATTGCTGCTGGAGTCACAAAGGCCGCTCCCTTGACGCGAGTGGTGCATCAGGTCTGAACTAACAACTCCCCAGCTTCTAGAGCTGGAGGCCGGAGCCAGGAGCAGCAGCAGCCGTTGTGTGGTCGGGAAGAGGTGCTATGCCTCCCCCTTTCGTGGTGATTCCCGGGCCTCGTGTGAGTTACCAATCAGGCTTTCGTTGTTCTCTTGTGCCTGTGTCAGGGCCTGCTTCACCGAGGGGCCACACTGGATGGAGTTCCCAGGGTGGTATTTGAGGGTGCCAGGGGTGGGCGCATGCCCTATCACGGCTTACCACTGCAACTGCCCCAGGACACCTCCACGTACACCGCGTTAGAGCACACGTGGTGTAAGCCCATGATGACCCCCTTCCAGCAGCAGCAATTCGTGTGGCTGGGTCTCCCCTTCACGATTCCCTTCCGCTGAGGACGCCTGCGGCGCTCTCTTGTGTGACTGCGGCGGGGCGGGCGCTGGGGGTGTCACCAGAGGGGGTGCTTCGGATCTCACAGGTGTGGAACATGCGGCGCTCTCTTGTGTGACTGCGGCGGGGCGGGCGCTGGGGGTGTCACCAGAGGGGGGGCTTCGGATCTCACAGGTGTGGAACATGCGGCGCTCTCTTGTGTGACTGCGGCGGGGCGGGCGCTGCGAGTGTCACCAGAGGGGGGGCTTCGGATCTCACAGGTGTGGAACATGCGGCGCTCTCTTGTGTGACTGCGGCGGGGCGGGCGCTGGGGGTGTCACCAGAGGGGGGGCTTCGGATCTCACAGGTGTGGAACATGCGGCGCTCTCTTGTGTGACTGCGGCGGGGCGGGCGCTGCGGGTGTCACCAGAGGGGGTGCTTCGGATCTCACAGGTGTGGAACATGCGGCGCTCTCTTGTGTGACTGCGGCGGGGCGGGCGCTGCGGGTGTCACCAGAGGGGGGGCTTCGGATCTCACAGGTGTGGAACATGCGGCGCTCTCTTGTGTGACTGCGGCGGGGCGGGCGCTGCGGGTGTCACCAGAGGGGGTGCTTCGGATCTCACAGGTGTGGAACATGCGGCGCTCTCTTGTGTGACTGCGGCGGGGCGGGCGCTGGGGGTGTCACCAGAGGGGGTGCTTCGGATCTCACAGGTGTGGAACATGCGGCGCTCTCTTGTGTGACTGCGGCGGGGCGGGCGCTGCGGGTGTCACCAGAGGGGGGGCTTCGGATCTCACAGGTGTGGAACATGCGGCGCTCTCTTCTGTGACTGCGGCGGGGCGGGCGCTGGGGGTGTCACCAGAGGGGGGGCTTCGGATCTCACAGGTGTGGAACATGCGGCGCTCTCTTGTGTGACTGCGGCGGGGCGGGCGCTGGGGGTGTCACCAGAGGGGGGGCTTCGGATCTCACAGGTGTGGAAGATGCGGCGCTCTCTTGTGTGACTGCGGCGGGGCGGGCGCTGGGGGTGTCACCAGAGGGGGGGCTTCGGATCTCACAGGTGTGGAAGATGCGGCGCTCTCTTGTGTGACTGCGGCGGGGCGGGCGCTGGGGGTGTCACCAGAGGGGGGGCTTCGGATCTCACAGGTGTGGAAGATGCGGCGCTCTCTTCTGTGACTGCGGCGGGGCGGGCGCTGGGGGTGTCACCAGAGGGGGGGCTTCGGATCTCACAGGTGTGAAAGATGCAGCGCTCTCTTCTGTGACTGCGGCGGGGCGGGCGCTGCGAGTGTCACCAGAGGGGGGGCTTCGGATCTCACAGGTGTGCAAGATGCGGCGCTCTCTTCTGTGACTGCGGCGGGGCGGGCGCTGGGGGTGTCACCAGAGGGGGGGCTTCGGATCTCAGAGGTGTGCAAGATGCAGCGCTCTCTTGTGTGACTGCGGCGGGGCGGGCGCTGGGGGTGTCACCAGAGGGGGGGCTTCGGATCTCACAGGTGTGGAAGATGCGGCGCTCTCTTGTGTGACTGCGGCGGGGCGGGCGCTGGGGGTGTCACCAGAGGGGGGGCTTCGGATCTCACAGGTGTGGAACATGCGGCGCTCTCTTGTGTGACTGCGGCGGGGCGGGCGCTGCGAGTGTCACCAGAGGGGGGGCTTCGGATCTCACAGGTGTGGAACATGCGGCGCTCTCTTGTGTGACTGCGGCGGGGCGGGCGCTGCGAGTGTCACCAGAGGGGGGGCTTCGGATCTCACAGGTGTGGAACATGCGGCGCTCTCTTCTGTGACTGCGGCGGGGCGGGCGCTGCGGGTGTCACCAGAGGGGGGGCTTCGGATCTCACAGGTGTGCAAGATGCAGCGCTCTCTTCTGTGACTGCGGCGGGGCGGGCGCTGGGGGTGTCACCAGAGGGGGGGCTTCGGATCTCACAGGTGTGGAACATGCGGCGCTCTCTTCTGTGACTGCGGCGGGGCGGGCGCTGCGAGTGTCACCAGAGGGGGGGCTTCGGATCTCACAGGTGTGGAACATGCGGCGCTCTCTTCTGTGACTGCGGCGGGGCGGGCGCTGGGGGTGTCACCAGAGGGGGGGCTTCGGATCTCACAGGTGTGGAACATGCGGCGCTCTCTTCTGTGACTGCGGCGGGGCGGGCGCTGGGGGTGTCACCAGAGGGGGGGCTTCGGATCTCACAGGTGTGGAACATGCGGCGCTCTCTTCTGTGACTGCGGCGGGGCGGGCGCTGGGGGTGTCACCAGAGGGGGGGCTTCGGATCTCACAGGTGTGGAAGATGCAGCGCTCTCTTCTGTGACTGCGGCGGGGCGGGCGCTGCGAGTGTCACCAGAGGGGGGGCTTCGGATCTCACAGGTGTGGAAGATGCAGCGCTCTCTTCTGTGACTGCGGCGGGGCGGGCGCTGCGAGTGTCACCAGAGGGGGGGCTTCGGATCTCACAGGTGTGCAAGATGCGGCGCTCTCTTGTGTGACTGCGGCGGGGCGGGCGCTGGGGGTGTCACCAGAGGGGGGGCTTCGGATCTCACAGGTGTGCAAGATGCAGCGCTCTCTTCTGTGACTGCGGCGGGGCGGGCGCTGCGAGTGTCACCAGAGGGGGGGCTTCGGATCTCACAGGTGTGCAAGATGCAGCGCTCTCTTCTGTGACTGCGGCGGGGCGGGCGCTGGGGGTGTCACCAGAGGGGGTGCTTCGGATCTCACAGGTGTGCAAGATGCGGCGCTCTCTTCTGTGACTGCGGCGGGGCGGGCGCTGGGGGTGTCACCAGAGGGGGGGCTTCGGATCTCACAGGTGTGGAAGATGCGGCGCTCTCTTGTGTGACTGCGGCGGGGCGGGCGCTGGGGGTGTCACCAGAGGGGGGGCTTCGGATCTCACAGGTGTGGAAGATGCAGCGCTCTCTTCTGTGACTGCGGCGGGGCGGGCGCTGCGAGTGTCACCAGAGGGGGGGCTTCGGATCTCACAGGTGTGCAAGATGCGGCGCTCTCTTCTGTGACTGCGGCGGGGCGGGCGCTGCGAGTGTCACCAGAGGGGGGGCTTCGGATCTCACAGGTGTGGAAGATGCAGCGCTCTCTTCTGTGACTGCGGCGGGGCGGGCGCTGCGAGTGTCACCAGAGGGGGGGCTTCGGATCTCACAGGTGTGGAAGATGCGGCGCTCTCTTGTGTGACTGCGGCGGGGCGGGCGCTGGGGGTGTCACCAGAGGGGGGGCTTCGGATCTCACAGGTGTGGAACATGCGGCGCTCTCTTCTGTGACTGCGGCGGGCGCTGGGAGTGTCACCAGAGGGGGGGCTTCGGATCTCACAGGTGTGGAAGATGCAGCGCTCTCTTCTGTGACTGCGGCGGGGCGGGCGCTGCGAGTGTCACCAGAGGGGGGGCTTCGGATCTCACAGGTGTGCAAGATGCGGCGCTCTCTTCTGTGACTGCGGCGGGGCGGGCGCTGGGGGTGTCACCAGAGGGGGTGCTTCGGATCTCACAGGTGTGGAAGATGCGGCGCTCTCTTCTGTGACTGCGGCGGGGCGGGCGCTGGGGGTGTCACCAGAGGGGGGGCTTCGGATCTCACAGGTGTGCAAGATGCAGCGCTCTCTTCTGTGACTACGGCGGGGCGGGCGCTGCGAGTGTCACCAGAGGGGGGGCTTCGGATCTCACAGGTGTGCAAGATGCAGCGCTCTCTTCTGTGACTGCGGCGGGGCGGGCGCTGGGGGTGTCACCAGAGGGGGGGCTTCGGATCTCACAGGTGTGCAAGATGCGGCGCTCTCTTCTGTGACTGCGGCGGGGCGGGCGCTGGGGGTGTCACCAGAGGGGGGGCTTCGGATCTCACAGGTGTGGAACATGCGGCGCTCTCTTCTGTGACTGCGGCGGGGCGGGCGCTGGGGGTGTCACCAGAGGGGGTGCTTCGGATCTCACAGGTGTGCAAGATGCAGCGCTCTCTTCTGTGACTGCGGCGGGGCGGGCGCTGGGGGTGTCACCAGAGGGGGTGCTTCGGATCTCACAGGTGTGGAAGATGCGGGGCTCTCTTCTGTGACTGCGGCGGGGCGGGCGCTGCGAGTGTCACCAGAGGGGGGGCTTCGGATCTCACAGGTGTGGAACATGCGGCGCTCTCTTCTGTGACTGCGGCGGGGCGGGCGCTGCGAGTGTCACCAGAGGGGGGGCTTCGGATCTCACAGGTGTGGAACATGCGGCGCTCTCTTCTGTGACTGCGGCGGGGCGGGCGCTGGGGGTGTCACCAGAGGGGGTGCTTCGGATCTCACAGGTGTGGAACATGCGGCGCTCTCTTCTGTGACTGCGGCGGGGCGGGCGCTGCGAGTGTCACCAGAGGGGGTGCTTCGGATCTCACAGGTGTGGAACATGCAGCGCTCTCTTCTGTGACTGCGGCGGGGCGGGCGCTGCGGGTGTCACCAGAGGGGGTGCTTCGGATCTCACAGGTGTGCAAGATGCAGCGCTCTCTTCTGTGACTGCGGCGGGGCGGGCGCTGGGGGTGTCACCAGAGGGGGGGCTTCGGATCTCACAGGTGTGGAACATGCGGCGCTCTCTTCTGTGACTGCGGCGGGGCGGGCGCTGCGAGTGTCACCAGAGGGGGGGCTTCGGATCTCACAGGTGTGGAACATGCGGCGCTCTCTTCTGTGACTGCGGCGGGGCGGGCGCTGGGGGTGTCACCAGAGGGGGGGCTTCGGATCTCACAGGTGTGGAACATGCGGCGCTCTCTTCTGTGACTGCGGCGGGGCGGGCGCTGGGGGTGTCACCAGAGGGGGGGCTTCGGATCTCACAGGTGTGGAACATGCGGCGCTCTCTTCTGTGACTGCGGCGGGGCGGGCGCTGGGGGTGTCACCAGAGGGGGGGCTTCGGATCTCACAGGTGTGGAACATGCGGCGCTCTCTTGTGTGACTGCGGCGGGGCGGGCGCTGGGGGTGTCACCAGAGGGGGGGCTTCGGATCTCACAGGTGTGCAAGATGCAGCGCTCTCTTCTGTGACTGCGGCGGGGCGGGCGCTGGGGGTGTCACCAGAGGGGGTGCTTCGGATCTCACAGGTGTGGAAGATGCGGCGCTCTCTTCTGTGACTGCGGCGGGGCGGGCGCTGGGGGTGTCACCAGAGGGGGTGCTTCGGATCTCACAGGTGTGGAAGATGCGGCGCTCTCTTCTGTGACTGCGGCGGGGCGGGCGCTGCGAGTGTCACCAGAGGGGGTGCTTCGGATCTCACAGGTGTGGAAGATGCGGCGCTCTCTTGTGTGACTGCGGCGGGGCGGGCGCTGGGGTTGTCACCAGAGGGGGTGCTTCGGATCTCACAGGTGTGGAAGATGCGGCGCTCTCTTCTGTGACTGCGGCGGGGCGGGCGCTGGGAGTGTCACCAGAGGGGGGGCTTCGGATCTCACAGGTGTGGAACATGCGGCGCTCTCTTGTGTGACTGCGGCGGGGCGGGCGCTGGGGGTGTCACCAGAGGGGGGGCTTCGGATCTCTCAGGTGTGGAACATGCGGCGCTCTCTTGTGTGACTGCGGCGGGGCGGGCGCTGGGGGTGTCACCAGAGGGGGGGCTTCGGATCTCACAGGTGTGGAACATGCGGCGCTCTCTTCTGTGACTGCGGCGGGGCGGGCGCTGGGGATGTCACCAGAGGGGGGGCTTCGGATCTCACAGGTGTGGAACATGCGGCGCTCTCTTCTGTGACTGCGGCGGGGCGGGCGCTGGGGGTGTCACCAGAGGGGGGGCTTCGGATCTCACAGGTGTGGAACATGCGGCGCTCTCTTGTGTGACTGCGGCGGGGCGGGCGCTGCGAGTGTCACCAGAGGGGGGGCTTCGGATCTCACAGGTGTGGAACATGCGGCGCTCTCTTCTGTGACTGCGGCGGGGCGGGCGCTGCGGGTGTCACCAGAGGGGGTGCTTCGGATCTCACAGGTGTGGAACATGCGGCGCTCTCTTCTGTGACTGCGGCGGGGCGGGCGCTGGGGGTGTCACCAGAGGGGGTGCTTCGGATCTCACAGGTGTGGAACATGCGGCGCTCTCTTCTGTGACTGCGGCGGGGCGGGCGCTGGGGGTGTCACCAGAGGGGGTGCTTCGGATCTCACAGGTGTGGAACATGCGGCGCTCTCTTGTGTGACTGCGGCGGGGCGGGCGCTGCGAGTGTCACCAGAGGGGGTGCTTCGGATCTCACAGGTGTGGAACATGCGGCGCTCTCTTGTGTGACTGCGGCGGGGCGGGCGCTGGGGGTGTCACCAGAGGGGGTGCTTCGGATCTCACAGGTGTGGAACATGCGGCGCTCTCTTGTGTGACTGCGGCGGGGCGGGCGCTGCGAGTGTCACCAGAGGGGGTGCTTCGGATCTCACAGGTGTGGAACATGCGGCGCTCTCTTGTGTGACTGCGGCGGGGCGGGCGCTGCGAGTGTCACCAGAGGGGGTGCTTCGGATCTCACAGGTGTGGAACATGCGGCGCTCTCTTCTGTGACTGCGGCGGGGCGGGCGCTGCGAGTGTCACCAGAGGGGGTGCTTCGGATCTCACAGGTGTGGAACATGCGGCGCTCTCTTCTGTGACTGCGGCGGGGCGGGCGCTGCGAGTGTCACCAGAGGGGGTGCTTCGGATCTCACAGGTGTGGAACATGCGGCGCTCTCTTCTGTGACTGCGGCGGGGCGGGCGCTGGGGGTGTCACCAGAGGGGGTGCTTCGGATCTCACAGGTGTGGAACATGCGGCGCTCTCTTCTGTGACTGCGGCGGGGCGGGCGCTGGGGGTGTCACCAGAGGGGGTGCTTCGGATCTCACAGGTGTGGAACATGCGGCGCTCTCTTGTGTGACTGCGGCGGGGCGGGCGCTGCGAGTGTCACCAGAGGGGGTGCTTCGGATCTCACAGGTGTGGAACATGCAGCGCTCTCTTCTGTGACTGCGGCGGGGCGGGCGCTGGGGGTGTCACCAGAGGGGGTGCTTCGGATCTCACAGGTGTGGAACATGCGGCGCTCTCTTCTGTGACTGCGGCGGGGCGGGCGCTGGGGGTGTCACCAGAGGGGGGGCTTCGGATCTCACAGGTGTGCAAGATGCAGCGCTCTCTTCTGTGACTGCGGCGGGGCGGGCGCTGGGGGTGTCACCAGAGGGGGGGCTTCGGATCTCACAGGTGTGGAACATGCGGCGCTCTCTTCTGTGACTGCGGCGGGGCGGGCGCTGCGAGTGTCACCAGAGGGGGGGCTTCGGATCTCACAGGTGTGGAACATGCGGCGCTCTCTTCTGTGACTGCGGCGGGGCGGGCGCTGGGGGTGTCACCAGAGGGGGTGCTTCGGATCTCACAGGTGTGGAACATGCGGCGCTCTCTTCTGTGACTGCGGCGGGGCGGGCGCTGCGAGTGTCACCAGAGGGGGTGCTTCGGATCTCACAGGTGTGGAACATGCAGCGCTCTCTTCTGTGACTGCGGCGGGGCGGGCGCTGCGGGTGTCACCAGAGGGGGTGCTTCGGATCTCACAGGTGTGCAAGATGCAGCGCTCTCTTCTGTGACTGCGGCGGGGCGGGCGCTGGGGGTGTCACCAGAGGGGGGGCTTCGGATCTCACAGGTGTGGAACATGCGGCGCTCTCTTCTGTGACTGCGGCGGGGCGGGCGCTGCGAGTGTCACCAGAGGGGGGGCTTCGGATCTCACAGGTGTGGAACATGCGGCGCTCTCTTCTGTGACTGCGGCGGGGCGGGCGCTGGGGGTGTCACCAGAGGGGGGGCTTCGGATCTCACAGGTGTGGAACATGCGGCGCTCTCTTCTGTGACTGCGGCGGGGCGGGCGCTGGGGGTGTCACCAGAGGGGGGGCTTCGGATCTCACAGGTGTGGAACATGCGGCGCTCTCTTCTGTGACTGCGGCGGGGCGGGCGCTGGGGGTGTCACCAGAGGGGGGGCTTCGGATCTCACAGGTGTGGAACATGCGGCGCTCTCTTGTGTGACTGCGGCGGGGCGGGCGCTGGGGGTGTCACCAGAGGGGGGGCTTCGGATCTCACAGGTGTGCAAGATGCAGCGCTCTCTTCTGTGACTGCGGCGGGGCGGGCGCTGGGGGTGTCACCAGAGGGGGTGCTTCGGATCTCACAGGTGTGGAAGATGCGGCGCTCTCTTCTGTGACTGCGGCGGGGCGGGCGCTGGGGGTGTCACCAGAGGGGGTGCTTCGGATCTCACAGGTGTGGAAGATGCGGCGCTCTCTTCTGTGACTGCAGCGGGGCGGGCGCTGCGAGTGTCACCAGAGGGGGTGCTTCGGATCTCACAGGTGTGGAAGATGCGGCGCTCTCTTGTGTGACTGCGGCGGGGCGGGCGCTGGGGGTGTCACCAGAGGGGGGGCTTCGGATCTCACAGGTGTGGAAGATGCGGCGCTCTCTTCTGTGACTGCGGCGGGGCGGGCGCTGGGAGTGTCACCAGAGGGGGGGCTTCGGATCTCACAGGTGTGGAACATGCGGCGCTCTCTTGTGTGACTGCGGCGGGGCGGGCGCTGGGGGTGTCACCAGAGGGGGGGCTTCGGATCTCTCAGGTGTGGAACATGCGGCGCTCTCTTGTGTGACTGCGGCGGGGCGGGCGCTGGGGGTGTCACCAGAGGGGGGGCTTCGGATCTCACAGGTGTGGAACATGCGGCGCTCTCTTCTGTGACTGCGGCGGGGCGGGCGCTGGGGATGTCACCAGAGGGGGGGCTTCGGATCTCACAGGTGTGGAACATGCGGCGCTCTCTTCTGTGACTGCGGCGGGGCGGGCGCTGGGGGTGTCACCAGAGGGGGGGCTTCGGATCTCACAGGTGTGGAACATGCGGCGCTCTCTTGTGTGACTGCGGCGGGGCGGGCGCTGCGAGTGTCACCAGAGGGGGGGCTTCGGATCTCACAGGTGTGGAACATGCGGCGCTCTCTTGTGTGACTGCGGCGGGGCGGGCGCTGCGAGTGTCACCAGAGGGGGGGCTTCGGATCTCACAGGTGTGGAACATGCGGCGCTCTCTTCTGTGACTGCGGCGGGGCGGGCGCTGCGGGTGTCACCAGAGGGGGTGCTTCGGATCTCACAGGTGTGGAACATGCGGCGCTCTCTTCTGTGACTGCGGCGGGGCGGGCGCTGGGGGTGTCACCAGAGGGGGTGCTTCGTATCTCACAGGTGTGGAACATGCGGCGCTCTCTTGTGTGACTGCGGCGGGGCGGGCGCTGCGAGTGTCACCAGAGGGGGTGCTTCGGATCTCACAGGTGTGGAACATGCGGCGCTCTCTTCTGTGACTGCGGCGGGGCGGGCGCTGGGGGTGTCACCAGAGGGGGTGCTTCGGATCTCACAGGTGTGGAACATGCGGCGCTCTCTTCTGTGACTGCGGCGGGGCGGGCGCTGCGAGTGTCACCAGAGGGGGGGCTTCGGATCTCACAGGTGTGGAACATGCGGCGCTCTCTTCTGTGACTGCGGCGGGGCGGGCGCTGCGAGTGTCACCAGAGGGGGTGCTTCGGATCTCACAGGTGTGGAACATGCGGCGCTCTCTTCTGTGACTGCGGCGGGGCGGGCGCTGCGAGTGTCACCAGAGGGGGTGCTTCGGATCTCACAGGTGTGGAACATGCGGCGCTCTCTTCTGTGACTGCGGCGGGGCGGGCGCTGGGGGTGTCACCAGAGGGGGTGCTTCGGATCTCACAGGTGTGGAACATGCGGCGCTCTCTTCTGTGACTGCGGCGGGGCGGGCGCTGGGGGTGTCACCAGAGGGGGTGCTTCGGATCTCACAGGTGTGGAACATGCGGCGCTCTCTTGTGTGACTGCGGCGGGGCGGGCGCTGCGAGTGTCACCAGAGGGGGGGCTTCGGATCTCACAGGTGTGGAACATGCAGCGCTCTCTTCTGTGACTGCGGCGGGGCGGGCGCTGGGGGTGTCACCAGAGGGGGTGCTTCGGATCTCACAGGTGTGGAACATGCGGCGCTCTCTTCTGTGACTGCGGCGGGGCGGGCGCTGGGGGTGTCACCAGAGGGGGGGCTTCGGATCTCACAGGTGTGCAAGATGCAGCGCTCTCTTCTGTGACTGCGGCGGGGCGGGCGCTGGGGGTGTCACCAGAGGGGGGGCTTCGGATCTCACAGGTGTGGAACATGCGGCGCTCTCTTCTGTGACTGCGGCGGGGCGGGCGCTGCGAGTGTCACCAGAGGGGGGGCTTCGGATCTCACAGGTGTGGAACATGCAGCGCTCTCTTGTGTGACTGCGGCGGGGCGGGCGCTGCGAGTGTCACCAGAGGGGGGGCTTCGGATCTCACAGGTGTGGAACATGCGGCGCTCTCTTCTGTGACTGCGGCGGGGCGGGCGCTGCGGGTGTCACCAGAGGGGGTGCTTCGGATCTCACAGGTGTGGAACATGCGGCGCTCTCTTCTGTGACTGCGGCGGGGCGGGCGCTGGGGGTGTCACCAGAGGGGGTGCTTCGGATCTCACAGGTGTGGAACATGCAGCGCTCTCTTGTGTGACTGCGGCGGGGCGGGCGCTGCGAGTGTCACCAGAGGGGGGGCTTCGGATCTCACAGGTGTGGAACATGCGGCGCTCTCTTGTGTGACTGCGGCGGGGCGGGCGCTGCGAGTGTCACCAGAGGGGGGGCTTCGGATCTCACAGGTGTGGAACATGCGGCGCTCTCTTCTGTGACTGCGGCGGGGCGGGCGCTGCGAGTGTCACCAGAGGGGGGGCTTCGGATCTCACAGGTGTGGAACATGCGGCGCTCTCTTCTGTGACTGCGGCGGGGCGGGCGCTGGGGGTGTCACCAGAGGGGGTGCTTCGGATCTCACAGGTGTGGAACATGCGGCGCTCTCTTCTGTGACTGCGGCGGGGCGGGTGCTGGGGGTGTCACCAGAGGGGGTGCTTCGGATCTCACAGGTGTGGAACATGCGGCGCTCTCTTCTGTGACTGCGGCGGGGCGGGCGCTGGGGGTGTCACCAGAGGGGGTGCTTCTGATCTCACAGGTGTGGAACATGCGGCGCTCTCTTCTGTGACTGCGGCAGGGCGGGCGCTGGGGGTGTCACCAGAGGGGGGGCTTCGGATCTCACAGGTGTGCAAGATGCAGCGCTCTCTTCTGTGACTGCGGCGGGGCGGGCGCTGGGGGTGTCACCAGAGGGGGTGCTTCGGATCTCACAGGTGTGGAACATGCGGCGCTCTCTTCTGTGACTGCGGCGGGGCGGGCGCTGCGAGTGTCACCAGAGGGGGGGCTTCGGATCTCACAGGTGTGCAAGATGCAGCGCTCTCTTCTGTGACTGCGGCGGGGCGGGCGCTGCGAGTGTCACCAGAGGGGGGCTTCGGATCTCACAGGTGTGGAACATGCAGCGCTCTCTTCTGTGACTGCGGCGGGGCGGGCGCTGGGGGTGTCACCAGAGGGGGGGCTTCGGATCTCACAGGTGTGCAACATGCGGCGCTCTCTTCTGTGACTGCGGCGGGGCGGGCGCTGGGGGTGTCACCAGAGGGGGGGCTTCGGATCTCACAGGTGTGGAACATGCGGCGCTCTCTTCTGTGACTGCGGCGGGGCGGGCGCTGGGGGTGTCACCAGAGGGGGTGCTTCGGATCTCACAGGTGTGCAAGATGCAGCGCTCTCTTCTGTGACTGCGGCGGGGCGGGCGCTGGGGGTGTCACCAGAGGGGGTGCTTCGGATCTCACAGGTGTGGAAGATGCGGCGCTCTCTTCTGTGACTGCGGCGGGGCGGGCGCTGCGAGTGTCACCAGAGGGGGGGCTTCGGATCTCACAGGTGTGGAACATGCGGCGCTCTCTTCTGTGACTGCGGCGGGGCGGGCGCTGCGAGTGTCACCAGAGGGGGGGCTTCGGATCTCACAGGTGTGGAACATGCGGCGCTCTCTTCTGTGACTGCGGCGGGGCGGGCGCTGGGGGTGTCACCAGAGGGGGTGCTTCGGATCTCACAGGTGTGGAACATGGGGCGCTCTCTTCTGTGACTGCGGCGGGGCGGGCGCTGCGAGTGTCACCAGAGGGGGTGCTTCGGATCTCACAGGTGTGGAACATGCAGCGCTCTCTTCTGTGACTGCGGCGGGGCGGGCGCTGCGGGTGTCACCAGAGGGGGTGCTTCGGATCTCACAGGTGTGCAAGATGCAGCGCTCTCTTCTGTGACTGCGGCGGGGCGGGCGCTGGGGGTGTCACCAGAGGGGGGGCTTCGGATCTCACAGGTGTGGAACATGCGGCGCTCTCTTCTGTGACTGCGGCGGGGCGGGCGCTGCGAGTGTCACCAGAGGGGGGGCTTCGGATCTCACAGGTGAGGAACATGCGGCGCTCTCTTCTGTGACTGCGGCGGGGCGGGCGCTGGGGGTGTCACCAGAGGGGGGGCTTCGGATCTCACAGGTGTGGAACATGCGGCGCTCTCTTCTGTGACTGCGGCGGGGCGGGCGCTGGGGGTGTCACCAGAGGGGGGGCTTCGGATCTCACAGGTGTGGAACATGCGGCGCTCTCTTCTGTGACTGCGGCGGGGCGGGCGCTGGGGGTGTCACCAGAGGGGGGGCTTCGGATCTCACAGGTGTGGAACATGCGGCGCTCTCTTCTGTGACTGCGGCGGGGCGGGCGCTGGGGGTGTCACCAGAGGGGGGGCTTCGGATCTCACAGGTGTGGAACATGCGGCGCTCTCTTGTGTGACTGCGGCGGGGCGGGCGCTGGGGGTGTCACCAGAGGGGGGGCTTCGGATCTCACAGGTGTGGAAGATGCGGCGCTCTCTTCTGTGACTGCGGCGGGGCGGGCGCTGGGGGTGTCACCAGAGGGGGTGCTTCGGATCTCACAGGTGTGGAAGATGCGGCGCTCTCTTCTGTGACTGCGGCGGGGCGGGCGCTGCGAGTGTCACCAGAGGGGGTGCTTCGGATCTCACAGGTGTGGAAGATGCGGCGCTCTCTTGTGTGACTGCGGCGGGGCGGGCGCTGGGGGTGTCACCAGAGGGGGTGCTTCGGATCTCACAGGTGTGGAAGATGCGGCGCTCTCTTCTGTGACTGCGGCGGGGCGGGCGCTGGGAGTGTCACCAGAGGGGGGGCTTCGGATCTCACAGGTGTGGAACATGCGGCGCTCTCTTGTGTGACTGCGGCGGGGCGGGCGCTGGGGGTGTCACCAGAGGGGGGGCTTCGGATCTCTCAGGTGTGGAACATGCGGCGCTCTCTTGTGTGACTGCGGCGGGGCGGGCGCTGGGGGTGTCACCAGAGGGGGGGCTTCGGATCTCACAGGTGTGGAACATGCGGCGCTCTCTTCTGTGACTGCGGCGGGGCGGGCGCTGGGGATGTCACCAGAGGGGGGGCTTCGGATCTCACAGGTGTGGAACATGCGGCGCTCTCTTCTGTGACTGCGGCGGGGCGGGCGCTGGGGGTGTCACCAGAGGGGGGGCTTCGGATCTCACAGGTGTGGAACATGCGGCGCTCTCTTGTGTGACTGCGGCGGGGCGGGCGCTGCGAGTGTCACCAGAGGGGGGGCTTCGGATCTCACAGGTGTGGAACATGCGGCACTCTCTTCTGTGACTGCGGCGGGGCGGGCGCTGCGGGTGTCACCAGAGGGGGTGCTTCGGATCTCACAGGTGTGGAACATGCGGCGCTCTCTTCTGTGACTGCGGCGGGGCGGGCGCTGGGGGTGTCACCAGAGGGGGTGCTTCGGATCTCACAGGTGTGGAACATGCGGCGCTCTCTTGTGTGACTGCGGCGGGGCGGGCGCTGCGAGTGTCACCAGAGGGGGTGCTTCGGATCTCACAGGTGTGGAACATGCGGCGCTCTCTTCTGTGACTGCGGCGGGGCGGGCGCTGGGGGTGTCACCAGAGGGGGTGCTTCGGATCTCACAGGTGTGGAACATGCGGCGCTCTCTTCTGTGACTGCGGCGGGGCGGGCGCTGCGAGTGTCACCAGAGGGGGGGCTTCGGATCTCACAGGTGTGGAACATGCGGCGCTCTCTTCTGTGACTGCGGCGGGGCGGGCGCTGCGAGTGTCACCAGAGGGGGTGCTTCGGATCTCACAGGTGTGGAACATGCGGCGCTCTCTTCTGTGACTGCGGCGGGGCGGGCGCTGCGAGTGTCACCAGAGGGGGTGCTTCGGATCTCACAGGTGTGGAACATGCGGCGCTCTCTTCTGTGACTGCGGCGGGGCGGGCGCTGCGAGTGTCACCAGAGGGGGTGCTTCGGATCTCACAGGTGTGGAACATGCGGCGCTCTCTTCTGTGACTGCGGCGGGGCGGGCGCTGGTTGTGTCACCAGAGGGGGTGCTTCGGATCTCACAGGTGTGGAACATGCGGCGCTCTCTTCTGTGACTGCGGCGGGGCGGGCGCTGCGAGTGTCACCAGAGGGGGTGCTTCGGATCTCACAGGTGTGGAACATGCAGCGCTCTCTTCTGTGACTGCGGCGGGGCGGGCGCTGGGGGTGTCACCAGAGGGGGTGCTTCGGATCTCACAGGTGTGGAACATGCAGCGCTCTCTTCTGTGACTGCGGCGGGGCGGGCGCTGGGGGTGTCACCAGAGGGGGGGCTTCGGATCTCACAGGTGTGGAACATGCGGCGCTCTCTTCTGTGACTGCGGCGGGGCGGGCGCTGCGAGTGTCACCAGAGGGGGGGCTTCGGATCTCACAGGTGTGGAACATGCGGCGCTCTCTTCTGTGACTGCGGCGGGGCGGGCGCTGGGGGTGTCACCAGAGGGGGTGCTTCGGATCTCACAGGTGTGGAACATGCGGCGCTCTCTTCTGTGACTGCGGCGGGGCGGGCGCTGCGAGTGTCACCAGAGGGGGTGCTTCGGATCTCACAGGTGTGGAACATGCAGCGCTCTCTTCTGTGACTGCGGCGGGGCGGGCGCTGCGGGTGTCACCAGAGGGGGTGCTTCGGATCTCACAGGTGTGCAAGATGCAGCGCTCTCTTCTGTGACTGCGGCGGGGCGGGCGCTGGGGGTGTCACCAGAGGGGGGGCTTCGGATCTCACAGGTGTGGAACATGCGGCGCTCTCTTCTGTGACTGCGGCAGGGCGGGCGCTGCAAGTGTCACCAGAGGGGGGGCTTCGGATCTCACAGGTGTGGAACATGCGGCGCTCTCTTCTGTGACTGCGGCAGGGCGGGCGCTGGGGGTGTCACCAGAGGGGGGGCTTCGGATCTCACAGGTGTGGAACATGCGGCGCTCTCTTCTGTGACTGCGGCGGGGCGGGCGCTGGGGGTGTCACCAGAGGGGGGGCTTCGGATCTCACAGGTGTGGAACATGCGGCGCTCTCTTCTGTGACTGCGGCGGGGCGGGCGCTGGGGGTGTCACCAGAGGGGGGGCTTCGGATCTCACAGGTGTGGAACATGCGGCGCTCTCTTCTGTGACTGCGGCGGGGCGGGCGCTGGGGGTGTCACCAGAGGGGGGGCTTCGGATCTCACAGGTGTGGAACATGCGGCGCTCTCTTGTGTGACTGCGGCGGGGCGGGCGCTGGGGGTGTCACCAGAGGGGGGGCTTCGGATCTCACAGGTGTGCAAGATGCAGCGCTCTCTTCTGTGACTGCGGCGGGGCGGGCGCTGGGGGTGTCACCAGAGGGGGTGCTTCGGATCTCACAGGTGTGGAAGATGCGGCGCTCTCTTCTGTGACTGCGGCGGGGCGGGCGCTGGGGGTGTCACCAGAGGGGGTGCTTCGGATCTCACAGGTGTGGAAGATGCGGCGCTCTCTTCTGTGACTGCGGCGGGGCGGGCGCTGCGAGTGTCACCAGAGGGGGTGCTTCGGATCTCACAGGTGTGGAACATGCGGCGCTCTCTTGTGTGACTGCGGCGGGGCGGGCGCTGGGGGTGTCACCAGAGGGGGGGCTTCGGATCTCACAGGTGTGGAACATGCGGCGCTCTCTTCTGTGACTGCGGCGGGGCGGGCGCTGGGAGTGTCACCAGAGGGGGGGCTTCGGATCTCACAGGTGTGGAACATGCGGCGCTCTCTTGTGTGACTGCGGCGGGGCGGGCGCTGGGGGTGTCACCAGAGGGGGGGCTTCGGATCTCTCAGGTGTGGAACATGCGGTGCTCTCTTGTGTGACTGCGGCGGGGCGGGCGCTGGGGGTGTCACCAGAGGGGGGGCTTCGGATCTCACAGGTGTGGAACATGCGGCGCTCTCTTCTGTGACTGCGGCGGGGCGGGCGCTGGGGATGTCACCAGAGGGGGGGCTTCGGATCTCACAGGTGTGGAACATGCAGCGCTCTCTTCTGTGACTGCGGCGGGGCGGGCGCTGGGGGTGTCACCAGAGGGGGGGCTTCGGATCTCACAGGTGTGGAACATGCGGCGCTCTCTTGTGTGACTGCGGCGGGGCGGGCGCTGCGAGTGTCACCAGAGGGGGGGCTTCGGATCTCACAGGTGTGGAACATGCGGCGCTCTCTTCTGTGACTGCGGCGGGGCGGGCGCTGCGGGTGTCACCAGAGGGGGTGCTTCGGATCTCACAGGTGTGGAACATGCGGCGCTCTCTTCTGTGACTGCGGCGGGGCGGGCGCTGGGGGTGTCACCAGAGGGGGTGCTTCGGATCTCACAGGTGTGGAACATGCGGCGCTCTCTTGTGTGACTGCGGCGGGGCGGGCGCTGCGAGTGTCACCAGAGGGGGTGCTTCGGATCTCACAGGTGTGGAACATGCGGCGCTCTCTTCTGTGACTGCGGCGGGGCGGGCGCTGGGGGTGTCACCAGAGGGGGTGCTTCGGATCTCACAGGTGTGGAACATGCGGCGCTCTCTTCTGTGACTGCGGCGGGGCGGGCGCTGCGAGTGTCACCAGAGGGGGGGCTTCGGATCTCACAGGTGTGGAACATGCGGCGCTCTCTTCTGTGACTGCGGCGGGGCGGGCGCTGCGAGTGTCACCAGAGGGGGTGCTTCGGATCTCACAGGTGTGGAACATGCGGCGCTCTCTTCTGTGACTGCGGCGGGGCGGGCGCTGGGGGTGTCACCAGAGGGGGTGCTTCGGATCTCACAGGTGTGGAACATGCGGCGCTCTCTTCTGTGACTGCGGCGGGGCGGGCGCTGGGGGTGTCACCAGAGGGGGTGCTTCGGATCTCACAGGTGTGGAACATGCGGCGCTCTCTTGTGTGACTGCGGCGGGGCGGGCGCTGCGAGTGTCACCAGAGGGGGGGCTTCGGATCTCACAGGTGTGGAACATGCAGCGCTCTCTTCTGTGACTGCGGCGGGGCGGGCGCTGGGGGTGTCACCAGAGGGGGTGCTTCGGATCTCACAGGTGTGGAACATGCGGCGCTCTCTTCTGTGACTGCGGCGGGGCGGGCGCTGGGGGTGTCACCAGAGGGGGGGCTTCGGATCTCACAGGTGTGCAAGATGCAGCGCTCTCTTCTGTGACTGCGGCGGGGCGGGCGCTGGGGGTGTCACCAGAGGGGGGGCTTCGGATCTCACAGGTGTGGAACATGCGGCGCTCTCTTCTGTGACTGCGGCGGGGCGGGCGCTGCGAGTGTCACCAGAGGGGGGGCTTCGGATCTCACAGGTGTGGAACATGCAGCGCTCTCTTGTGTGACTGCGGCGGGGCGGGCGCTGCGAGTGTCACCAGAGGGGGGGGCTTCGGATCTCACAGGTGTGGAACATGCGGCGCTCTCTTCTGTGACTGCGGCGGGGCGGGCGCTGCGGGTGTCACCAGAGGGGGTGCTTCGGATCTCACAGGTGTGGAACATGCGGCGCTCTCTTCTGTGACTGCGGCGGGGCGGGCGCTGGGGGTGTCACCAGAGGGGGTGCTTCGGATCTCACAGGTGTGGAACATGCGGCGCTCTCTTGTGTGACTGCGGCGGGGCGGGCGCTGCGAGTGTCACCAGAGGGGGGGCTTCGGATCTCACAGGTGTGGAACATGCGGCGCTCTCTTGTGTGACTGCGGCGGGGCGGGCGCTGCGAGTGTCACCAGAGGGGGTGCTTCGGATCTCACAGGTGTGGAACATGCGGCGCTCTCTTCTGTGACTGCGGCGGGGCGGGCGCTGCGGGTGTCACCAGAGGGGGGGCTTCGGATCTCACAGGTGTGGAACATGCGGCGCTCTCTTCTGTGACTGCGGCGGGGCGGGCGCTGGGGGTGTCACCAGAGGGGGTGCTTCGGATCTCACAGGTGTGGAACATGCGGCGCTCTCTTCTGTGACTGCGGCGGGGCGGGTGCTGGGGGTGTCACCAGAGGGGGTGCTTCGGATCTCACAGGTGTGGAACATGCGGCGCTCTCTTCTGTGACTGCGGCGGGGCGGGCGCTGGGGGTGTCACCAGAGGGGGTGCTTCTGATCTCACAGGTGTGGAACATGCGGCGCTCTCTTCTGTGACTGCGGCGGGGCGGGCGCTGGGGGTGTCACCAGAGGGGGGGCTTCGGATCTCACAGGTGTGCAAGATGCAGCGCTCTCTTCTGTGACTGCGGCGGGGCGGGCGCTGGGGGTGTCACCAGAGGGGGTGCTTCGGATCTCACAGGTGTGGAACATGCGGCGCTCTCTTCTGTGACTGCGGCGGGGCGGGCGCTGCGAGTGTCACCAGAGGGGGGGCTTCGGATCTCACAGGTGTGCAAGATGCAGCGCTCTCTTCTGTGACTGCGGCGGGGCGGGCGCTGCGAGTGTCACCAGAGGGGGGCTTCGGATCTCACAGGTGTGGAACATGCAGCGCTCTCTTCTGTGACTGCGGCGGGGCGGGCGCTGGGGGTGTCACCAGAGGGGGGGCTTCGGATCTCACAGGTGTGGAACATGCGGCGCTCTCTTGTGTGACTGCGGCGGGGCGGGCGCTGCGAGTGTCACCAGAGGGGGGGCTTCGGATCTCACAGGTGTGGAACATGCGGCGCTCTCTTGTGTGACTGCGGCGGGGCGGGCGCTGCGAGTGTCACCAGAGGGGGGGCTTCGGATCTCACAGGTGTGGAACATGCGGCGCTCTCTTCTGTGACTGCGGCGGGGCGGGCGCTGCGAGTGTCACCAGAGGGGGGGCTTCGGATCTCACAGGTGTGGAAGATGCAGCGCTCTCTTGTGTGACTGCGGGTGGGCGGGCGCTGGGGGTGTCTCCAGAGGGGGGCTACGGATCTCACAGGTGTGGAACATGCGGCGCTCTCTTCTGTGACTGCGGCGGGGCGGGCGCTGCGAGTGTCACCAGAGGGGGGGCTTCGGATCTCACAGGTGTGGAACATGCGGCGCTCTCTTGTGTGACTGCGGCGGGGCGGGCGCTGCGAGTGTCACCAGAGGGGGGGCTTCGGATCTCACAGGTGTGGAACATGCGGCGCTCTCTTGTGTGACTGCGGCGGGGCGGGCGCTGCGAGTGTCACCAGAGGGGGGGCTTCGGATCTCACAGGTGTGGAACATGCAGCGCTCTCTTCTGTGACTGCGGCGGGGCGGGCGCTGGGGGTGTCACCAGAGGGGGTGCTTCGGATCTCACAGGTGTGGAACATGCGGCGCTCTCTTCTGTGACTGCGGCGGGGCGGGCGCTGCGAGTGTCACCAGAGGGGGGGCTTCGGATCTCACAGGTGTGGAAGATGCGGCGCTCTCTTCTGTGACTGCGGCGGGGCGGGCGCTGCGGGTGTCACCAGAGGGGGGGCTTCGGATCTCACAGGTGTGCAAGATGCAGCGCTCTCTTCTGTGACTGCGGCGGGGCGGGCGCTGGGGGTGTCACCAGAGGGGGGGCTTCGGATCTCACAGGTGTGGAACATGCGGCGCTCTCTTCTGTGACTGCGGCGGGGCGGGCGCTGGGGGTGTCACCAGAGGGGGGGCTTCGGATCTCACAGGTGTGGAACATGCGGCGCTCTCTTCTGTGACTGCGGCGGGGCGGGCGCTGGGAGTGTCACCAGAGGGGGGGCTTCGGATCTCACAGGTGTGGAACATGCGGCGCTCTCTTGTGTGACTGCGGCGGGGCGGGCGCTGGGGGTGTCACCAGAGGGGGGGCTTCGGATCTCACAGGTGTGGAACATGCGGCGCTCTCTTGTGTGACTGCGTCGGGGCGGGCGCTGGGGGTGTCACCAGAGGGGGGGCTTCGGATCTCACAGGTGTGGAACATGCGGCGCTCTCTTCTGTGACTGCGGCGGGGCGGGCGCTGCGAGTGTCACCAGAGGGGGGGCTTCGGATCTCACAGGTGTGCAAGATGCAGCGCTCTCTTCTGTGACTGCGGCGGGGCGGGCGCTGCGAGTGTCACCAGAGGGGGGCTTCGGATCTCACAGGTGTGGAACATGCAGCGCTCTCTTCTGTGACTGCGGCGGGGCGGGCGCTGGGGGTGTCACCAGAGGGGGGGCTTCGGATCTCACAGGTGTGGAACATGCGGCGCTCTCTTGTGTGACTGCGGCGGGGCGGGCGCTGCGAGTGTCACCAGAGGGGGGGCTTCGGATCTCACAGGTGTGGAACATGCGGCGCTCTCTTGTGTGACTGCGGCGGGGCGGGCGCTGCGAGTGTCACCAGAGGGGGGGCTTCGGATCTCACAGGTGTGGAACATGCGGCGCTCTCTTCTGTGACTGCGGCGGGGCGGGCGCTGCGAGTGTCACCAGAGGGGGGGCTTCGGATCTCACAGGTGTGGAAGATGCAGCGCTCTCTTGTGTGACTGCGGGTGGGCGGGCGCTGGGGGTGTCTCCAGAGGGGG
Organism: Pleurodeles waltl; assembly: GCF_031143425.1. Lineage (NCBI taxonomy): Eukaryota > Metazoa > Chordata > Amphibia > Caudata > Salamandridae > Pleurodeles > Pleurodeles waltl. The sequence goes on from NW_027150076.1 coordinate 7,072,057, forward strand.
GCTACGGATCTCACAGGTGTGGAACATGCGGCGCTCTCTTCTGTGACTGCGGCGGGGCGGGCGCTGCGAGTGTCACCAGAGGGGGGGCTTCGGATCTCACAGGTGTGGAACATGCGGCGCTCTCTTGTGTGACTGCGGCGGGGCGGGCGCTGCGAGTGTCACCAGAGGGGGGGCTTCGGATCTCACAGGTGTGGAACATGCAGCGCTCTCTTCTGTGACTGCGGCGGGGCGGGCGCTGGGGGTGTCACCAGAGGGGGTGCTTCGGATCTCACAGGTGTGGAACATGCGGCGCTCTCTTCTGTGACTGCGGCGGGGCGGGCGCTGCGAGTGTCACCAGAGGGGGGGCTTCGGATCTCACAGGTGTGGAAGATGCGGCGCTCTCTTCTGTGACTGCGGCGGGGCGGGCGCTGCGGGTGTCACCAGAGGGGGGGCTTCGGATCTCACAGGTGTGCAAGATGCAGCGCTCTCTTCTGTGACTGCGGCGGGGCGGGCGCTGGGGGTGTCACCAGAGGGGGGGCTTCGGATCTCACAGGTGTGGAACATGCGGCGCTCTCTTGTGTGACTGCGGCGGGGCGGGCGCTGGGGGTGTCACCAGAGGGGGGGCTTCGGATCTCACAGGTGTGGAACATGCGGCGCTCTCTTCTGTGACTGCGGCGGGGCGGGCACTGGGAGTGTCACCAGAGGGGGGGCTTCGGATCTCACAGGTGTGGAACATGCGGCGCTCTCTTGTGTGACTGCGGCGGGGCGGGCGCTGGGGGTGTCACCAGAGGGGGGGCTTCGGATCTCACAGGTGTGGAACATGCGGCGCTCTCTTGTGTGACTGCGTCGGGGCGGGCGCTGGGGGTGTCACCAGAGGGGGGGCTTCGGATCTCACAGGTGTGGAACATGCGGCGCTCTCTTCTGTGACTGCGGCGGGGCGGCGCTGGGGGTGTCACCAGAGGGGGGGCTTCGGATCTCACAGGTGTGGAACATGCAGCGCTCTCTTCTGTGACTGCGGCGGGGCGGGCGCTGGGGGTGTCACCAGAGGGGGGGCTTCGGATCTCACAGGTGTGGAACATGCGGCGCTCTCTTGTGTGACTGCGGCGGGGCGGGCGCTGCGAGTGTCACCAGAGGGGGGGCTTCGGATCTCACAGGTGTGGAACATGCGGCGCTCTCTTCTGTGACTGCGGCGGGGCGGGCGCTGCGGGTGTCACCAGAGGGGGTGCTTCGGATCTCACAGGTGTGGAACATGCGGCGCTCTCTTCTGTGACTGCGGCGGGGCGGGCGCTGCGGGTGTCACCAGAGGGGGTGCTTCGGATCTCACAGGTGTGGAACATGCGGCGCTCTCTTCTGTGACTGCGGCGGGGCGGGCGCTGGGGGTGTCACCAGAGGGGGTGCTTCGGATCTCACAGGTGTGGAACATGCGGCGCTCTCTTGTGTGACTGCGGCGGGGCGGGCGCTGCGAGTGTCACCAGAGGGGGGGCTTCGGATCTCACAGGTGTGGAACATGCGGCGCTCTCTTCTGTGACTGCGGCGGGGCGGGCGCTGGGGGTGTCACCAGAGGGGGGGCTTCGGATCTCACAGGTGTGGAACATGCGGCGCTCTCTTCTGTGACTGCGGCGGGGCGGGCGCTGCGAGTGTCACCAGAGGGGGGGCTTCGGATCTCACAGGTGTGGAACATGCGGCGCTCTCTTCTGTGACTGCGGCGGGGCGGGCGCTGCGAGTGTCACCAGAGGGGGTGCTTCGGATCTCACAGGTGTGGAACATGCGGCGCTCTCTTCTGTGACTGCGGCGGGGCGGGCGCTGCGAGTGTCACCAGAGGGGGGGCTTCAGATCTCACAGGTGTGGAACATGCGGCGCTCTCTTCTGTGACTGCGGCGGGGCGGGCGCTGGGGGTGTCACCAGAGGGGGTGCTTCGGATCTCACAGGTGTGGAACATGCGGCGCTCTCTTCTGTGACTGCGGCGGGGCGGGCGCTGGGGGTGTCACCAGAGGGGGTGCTTCGGATCTCACAGGTGTGGAACATGCGGCGCTCTCTTGTGTGACTGCGGCGGGGCGGGCGCTGCGAGTGTCACCAGAGGGGGGGCTTCGGATCTCACAGGTGTGGAACATGCAGCGCTCTCTTCTGTGACTGCGGCGGGGCGGGCGCTGGGGGTGTCACCAGAGGGGGTGCTTCGGATCTCACAGGTGTGGAACATGCGGCGCTCTCTTCTGTGACTGCGGCGGGGCGGGCGCTGGGGGTGTCACCAGAGGGGGGGCTTCGGATCTCACAGGTGTGCAAGATGCAGCGCTCTCTTCTGTGACTGCGGCGGGGCGGGCGCTGGGGGTGTCACCAGAGGGGGGGCTTCGGATCTCACAGGTGTGGAACATGCGGCGCTCTCTTCTGTGACTGCGGCGGGGCGGGCGCTGCGAGTGTCACCAGAGGGGGGGCTTCGGATCTCACAGGTGTGGAACATGCGGCGCTCTCTTGTGTGACTGCGGCGGGGCGGGCGCTGCGAGTGTCACCAGAGGGGGGGCTTCGGATCTCACAGGTGTGGAACATGCGGCGCTCTCTTCTGTGACTGCGGCGGGGCGGGCGCTGCGGGTGTCACCAGAGGGGGTGCTTCGGATCTCACAGGTGTGGAACATGCGGCGCTCTCTTCTGTGACTGCGGCGGGGCGGGCGCTGGGGGTGTCACCAGAGGGGGTGCTTCGGATCTCACAGGTGTGGAACATGCGGCGCTCTCTTGTGTGACTGCGGCGGGGCGGGCGCTGCGAGTGTCACCAGAGGGGGTGCTTCGGATCTCACAGGTGTGGAAGATGCAGCTCTCTTGTGTGACTGCGGCGGGGCGGGCGCTGGGGGTGTCACCAGAGGGGGGCTACGGATCTCACAGGTGTGGAACATGCGGCGCTCTCTTCTGTGACTGCGGCGGGGCGGGCGCTGCGAGTGTCACCAGAGGGGGGGCTTCGGATCTCACAGGTGTGGAACATGCGGCGCTCTCTTGTGTGACTGCGGCGGGGCGGGCGCTGCGAGTGTCACCAGAGGGGGGGCTTCGGATCTCACAGGTGTGGAACATGCGGCGCTCTCTTGTGTGACTGCGGCGGGGCGGGCGCTGCGAGTGTCACCAGAGGGGGGGCTTCGGATCTCACAGGTGTGGAACATGCAGCGCTCTCTTCTGTGACTGCGGCGGGGCGGGCGCTGGGGGTGTCACCAGAGGGGGTGCTTCGGATCTCACAGGTGTGGAACATGCGGCGCTCTCTTCTGTGACTGCGGCGGGGCGGGCGCTGCGAGTGTCACCAGAGGGGGTGCTTCGGATCTCACAGGTGTGGAAGATGCGGCGCTCTCTTCTGTGACTGCGGCGGGGCGGGCGCTGCGGGTGTCACCAGAGGGGGTGCTTCGGATCTCACAGGTGTGCAAGATGCAGCGCTCTCTTCTGTGACTGCGGCGGGGCGGGCGCTGGGGGTGTCACCAGAGGGGGGGCTTCGGATCTCACAGGTGTGGAACATGCGGCGCTCTCTTGTGTGACTGCGGCGGGGCGGGCGCTGGGGGTGTCACCAGAGGGGGGGCTTCGGATCTCACAGGTGTGTAACATGCGGCGCTCTCTTGTGTGACTGCGGCGGGGCGGGCGCTGGGAGTGTCACCAGAGGGGGGGCTTCGGATCTCACAGGTGTGTAACATGCGGCGCTCTCTTGTGTGACTGCGGCGGGGCGGGCGCTGGGGGTGTCACCAGAGGGGGGGCTTCGGATCTCACAGGTGTGGAACATGCGGCGCTCTCTTGTGTGACTGCGTCGGGGCGGGCGCTGGGGGTGTCACCAGAGGGGGGGCTTCGGATCTCACAGGTGTGGAACATGCGGCGCTCTCTTCTGTGACTGCGTCGGGGCGGCGCTGGGGGTGTCACCAGAGGGGGGGCTTCGGATCTCACAGGTGTGGAACATGCAGCGCTCTCTTCTGTGACTGCGGCGGGGCGGGCGCTGGGGGTGTCACCAGAGGGGGTGCTTCGGATCTCACAGGTGTGGAACATGCGGCGCTCTCTTGTGTGACTGCGGCGGGGCGGGCGCTGCGAGTGTCACCAGAGGGGGGGCTTCGGATCTCACAGGTGTGGAACATGCGGCGCTCTCTTCTGTGACTGCGGCGGGGCGGGCGCTGCGGGTGTCACCAGAGGGGGTGCTTCGGATCTCACAGGTGTGGAACATGCGGCGCTCTCTTCTGTGACTGCGGCGGGGCGGGCGCTGCGGGTGTCACCAGAGGGGGTGCTTCGGATCTCACAGGTGTGGAACATGCGGCGCTCTCTTCTGTGACTGCGGCGGGGCGGGCGCTGGGGGTGTCACCAGAGGGAGTGCTTCGGATCTCACAGGTGTGGAACATGCGGCGCTCTCTTCTGTGACTGCGGCGGGGCGGGCGCTGCGAGTGTCACCAGAGGGGGTGCTTCGGATCTCACAGGTGTGGAACATGCGGCGCTCTCTTCTGTGACTGCGGCGGGGCGGGCGCTGGGGGTGTCACCAGAGGGGGGGCTTCGGATCTCACAGGTGTGGAACATGCGGCGCTCTCTTCTGTGACTGCGGCGGGGCGGGCGCTGCGAGTGTCACCAGAGGGGGGGCTTCGGATCTCACAGGTGTGGAACATGCGGCGCTCTCTTCTGTGACTGCGGCGGGGCGGGCGCTGCGAGTGTCACCAGAGGGGGTGCTTCGGATCTCACAGGTGTGGAACATGCAGCGCTCTCTTCTGTGACTGCGGCGGGGCGGGCGCTGCGAGTGTCACCAGAGGGGGTGCTTCGGATCTCACAGGTGTGGAACATGCGGCGCTCTCTTCTGTGACTGCGGCGGGGCGGGCGCTGGGGGTGTCACCAGAGGGGGTGCTTCGGATCTCACAGGTGTGGAACATGCGGCGCTCTCTTCTGTGACTGCGGCGGGGCGGGCGCTGGGGGTGTCACCAGAGGGGGTGCTTCGGATCTCACAGGTGTGGAACATGCGGCGCTCTCTTGTGTGACTGCGGCGGGGCGGGCGCTGCGAGTGTCACCAGAGGGGGTGCTTCGGATCTCACAGGTGTGGAACATGCAGCGCTCTCTTCTGTGACTGCGGCGGGGTGGGCGCTGGGGGTGTCACCAGAGGGGGTGCTTCGGATCTCACAGGTGTGGAACATGCGGCGCTCTCTTCTGTGACTGCGGCGGGGCGGGCGCTGGGGGTGTCACCAGAGGGGGTGCTTCGGATCTCACAGGTGTGCAAGATGCAGCGCTCTCTTCTGTGACTGCGGCGGGGCGGGCGCTGGGGGTGTCACCAGAGGGGGTGCTTCGGATCTCACAGGTGTGGAACATGCAGCGCTCTCTTCTGTGACTGCGGCGGGGCGGGCGCTGCGAGTGTCACCAGAGGGGGGGCTTCGGATCTCACAGGTGTGGAACATGCGGCGCTCTCTTGTGTGACTGCGGCGGGGCGGGCGCTGCGAGTGTCACCAGAGGGGGGGCTTCGGATCTCACAGGTGTGGAACATGCGGCGCTCTCTTCTGTGACTGCGGCGGGGCGGGCGCTGCGGGTGTCACCAGAGGGGGTGCTTCGGATCTCACAGGTGTGGAACATGCGGCGCTCTCTTCTGTGACTGCGGCGGGGCGGGCGCTGGGGGTGTCACCAGAGGGGGTGCTTCGGATCTCACAGGTGTGGAACATGCGGCGCTCTCTTGTGTGACTGCGGCGGGGCGGGCGCTGCGAGTGTCACCAGAGGGGGTGCTTCGGATCTCACAGGTGTGGAACATGCGGCGCTCTCTTCTGTGACTGCGGCGGGGCGGGCGCTGCGAGTGTCACCAGAGGGGGTGCTTCGGATCTCACAGGTGTGGAACATGCGGCGCTCTCTTCTGTGACTGCGGCGGGGCGGGCGCTGCGAGTGTCACCAGAGGGGGGGCTTCGGATCTCACAGGTGTGGAACATGCGGCGCTCTCTTCTGTGACTGCGGCGGGGCGGGCGCTGGGGGTGTCACCAGAGGGGGTGCTTCGGATCTCACAGGTGTGGAACATGCGGCGCTCTCTTCTGTGACTGCGGCGGGGCGGGCGCTGGGGGTGTCACCAGAGGGGGTGCTTCGGATCTCACAGGTGTGGAACATGCGGCGCTCTCTTCTGTGACTGCGGCGGGGCGGGCGCTGGGGGTGTCACCAGAGGGGGTGCTTCGGATCTCACAGGTGTGGAACATGCGGCGCTCTCTTCTGTGACTGCGGCGGGGCGGGCGCTGGGGGTGTCACCAGAGGGGGGGCTTCGGATCTCACAGGTGTGCAAGATGCAGCGCTCTCTTCTGTGACTGCGGCGGGGCGGGCGCTGGGGGTGTCACCAGAGGGGGTGCTTCGAATCTCACAGGTGTGGAACATGCGGCGCTCTCTTCTGTGACTGCGGCGGGGCGGGCGCTGCGAGTGTCACCAGAGGGGGGGCTTCGGATCTCACAGGTGTGGAACATGCGGCGCTCTCTTGTGTGACTGCGGCGGGGCGGGCGCTGCGAGTGTCACCAGAGGGGGGGCTTCGGATCTCACAGGTGTGGAACATGCGGCGCTCTCTTCTGTGACTGCGGCGGGGCGGGCGCTGGGGGTGTCACCAGAGGGGGTGCTTCGGATCTCACAGGTGTGGAACATGCGGCGCTCTCTTCTGTGACTGCGGCGGGGCGGGCGCTGGGGGTGTCACCAGAGGGGGGGGCTTCGGATCTCACAGGTGTGGAACATGCGGCGCTCTCTTCTGTGACTGCGGCAGGGCGGGCGCTGGGGGTGTCACCAGAGGGGGGGCTTCGGATCTCACAGGTGTGCAAGATGCAGCGCTCTCTTCTGTGACTGCGGCGGGGCGGGCGCTGCGAGTGTCACCAGAGGGGGGGCTTCGGATCTCACAGGTGTGGAACATGCGGCGCTCTCTTGTGTGACTGCGGCGGGGCGGGCGCTGCGAGTGTCACCAGAGGGGGGGCTTCGGATCTCACAGGTGTGGAACATGCGGCGCTCTCTTCTGTGACTGCGGCGGGGCGGGCGCTGGGGGTGTCACCAGAGGGGGGGCTTCGGATCTCACAGGTGTGGAACATGCGGCGCTCTCTTCTGTGACTGCGGCGGGGCGGGCGCTGGGGGTGTCACCAGAGGGGGGGCTTCGGATCTCACAGGTGTGGAACATGCGGCGCTCTCTTGTGTGACTGCGGCGGGGCGGGCGCTGGGGGTGTCACCAGAGGGGGGGCTTCGGATCTCACAGGTGTGCAAGATGCAGCGCTCTCTTCTGTGACTGCGGCGGGGCGGGCGCTGGGGGTGTCACCAGAGGGGGTGCTTCGGATCTCACAGGTGTGGAACATGCGGCGCTCTCTTCTGTGACTGCGGCGGGGCGGGCGCTGGGGGTGTCACCAGAGGGGGTGCTTCGGATCTCACAGGTGTGCAAGATGCAGCGCTCTCTTCTGTGACTGCGGCGGGGCGGGCGCTGCGAGTGTCACCAGAGGGGGGGCTTCGGATCTCACAGGTGTGGAACATGCGGCGCTCTCTTCTGTGACTGCGGCGGGGCGGGCGCTGGGGGTGTCACCAGAGGGGGTGCTTCGGATCTCACAGGTGTGGAACATGCGGCGCTCTCTTCTGTGACTGCGGCGGGGCGGGCGCTGGGGGTGTCACCAGAGGGGGTGCTTCGGATCTCACAGGTGTGGAACATGCGGCGGTCTCTTGTGTGACTGCGGCGGGGCGGGCGCTGCGAGTGTCACCAGAGGGGGGGCTTCGGATCTCACAGGTGTGGAACATGCAGCGCTCTCTTCTGTGACTGCGGCGGGGCGGGCGCTGGGGGTGTCACCAGAGGGGGTGCTTCGGATCTCACAGGTGTGGAACATGCGGCACTCTCTTCTGTGACTGCGGCGGGGCGGGCGCTGGGGGTGTCACCAGAGGGGGGGCTTCGGATCTCACAGGTGTGCAAGATGCAGCGCTCTCTTCTGTGACTGCGGCGGGGCGGGCGCTGGGGGTGTCACCAGAGGGGGGGCTTCGGATCTCACAGGTGTGGAACATGCGGCGCTCTCTTCTGTGACTGCGGCGGGGCGGGCGCTGCGAGTGTCACCAGAGGGGGGGCTTCGGATCTCACAGGTGTGGAACATGCGGCGCTCTCTTGTGTGACTGCGGCGGGGCGGGCGCTGCGAGTGTCACCAGAGGGGGGGCTTCGGATCTCACAGGTGTGGAACATGCGGCGCTCTCTTCTGTGACTGCGGCGGGGCGGGCGCTGCGGGTGTCACCAGAGGGGGTGCTTCGGATCTCACAGGTGTGGAACATGCGGCGCTCTCTTCTGTGACTGCGGCGGGGCGGGCGCTGCGAGTGTCACCAGAGGGGGTGCTTCGGATCTCACAGGTGTGGAACATGCGGCGCTCTCTTCTGTGACTGCGGCGGGGCGGGCGCTGCGAGTGTCACCAGAGGGGGTGCTTCGGATCTCACAGGTGTGGAACATGCGGCGCTCTCTTCTGTGACTGCGGCGGGGCGGGCGCTGCGAGTGTCACCAGAGGGGGGGCTTCGGATCTCACAGGTGTGGAACATGCGGCGCTCTCTTCTGTGACTGCGGCGGGGCGGGCGCTGGGGGTGTCACCAGAGGGGGTGCTTCGGATCTCACAGGTGTGGAACATGCGGCGCTCTCTTCTGTGACTGCGGCGGGGCGGGCGCTGGGGGTGTCACCAGAGGGGGTGCTTCGGATCTCACAGGTGTGGAACATGCGGCGCTCTCTTCTGTGACTGCGGCGGGGCGGGCGCTGGGGGTGTCACCAGAGGGGGTGCTTCGGATCTCACAGGTGTGGAACATGCGGCGCTCTCTTCTGTGACTGCGGCGGGGCGGGCGCTGGGGGTGTCACCAGAGGGGGGGCTTCGGATCTCACAGGTGTGCAAGATACAGCGCTCTCTTCTGTGACTGCGGCGGGGCGGGCGCTGGGGGTGTCACCAGAGGGGGTGCTTCGGATCTCACAGGTGTGGAACATGCGGCGCTCTCTTCTGTGACTGCGGCGGGGCGGGCGCTGGGGGTGTCACCAGAGGGGGTGCTTCGGATCTCACAGGTGTGGAACATGCGGCGGTCTCTTGTGTGACTGCGGCGGGGCGGGCGCTGCGAGTGTCACCAGAGGGGGGGCTTCGGATCTCACAGGTGTGGAACATGCAGCGCTCTCTTCTGTGACTGCGGCGGGGCGGGCGCTGGGGGTGTCACCAGAGGGGGTGCTTCGGATCTCACAGGTGTGGAACATGCGGCGCTCTCTTCTGTGACTGCGGCGGGGCGGGCGCTGGGGGTGTCACCAGAGGGGGGGCTTCGGATCTCACAGGTGTGCAAGATGCAGCGCTCTCTTCTGTGACTGCGGCGGGGCGGGCGCTGGGGGTGTCACCAGAGGGGGGGCTTCGGATCTCACAGGTGTGGAACATGCGGCGCTCTCTTCTGTGACTGCGGCGGGGCGGGCGCTGCGAGTGTCACCAGAGGGGGGGCTTCGGATCTCACAGGTGTGGAACATGCGGCGCTCTCTTGTGTGACTGCGGCGGGGCGGGCGCTGCGAGTGTCACCAGAGGGGGGGCTTCGGATCTCACAGGTGTGGAACATGCGGCGCTCTCTTCTGTGACTGCGGCGGGGCGGGCGCTGCGGGTGTCACCAGAGGGGGTGCTTCGGATCTCACAGGTGTGGAACATGCGGCGCTCTCTTCTGTGACTGCGGCGGGGCGGGCGCTGGGGGTGTCACCAGAGGGGGTGCTTCGGATCTCACAGGTGTGGAACATGCGGCGCTCTCTTGTGTGACTGCGGCGGGGCGGGCGCTGCGAGTGTCACCAGAGGGGGTGCTTCGGATCTCACAGGTGTGGAACATGCGGCGCTCTCTTGTGTGACTGCGGCGGGGCGGGCGCTGCGAGTGTCACCAGAGGGGGGGCTTCGGATCTCACAGGTGTGGAACATGCGGCGCTCTCTTCTGTGACTGCGGCGGGGCGGGCGCTGCGAGTGTCACCAGAGGGGGGGCTTCGGATCTCACAGGTGTGGAACATGCGGCGCTCTCTTCTGTGACTGCGGCGGGGCGGGCGCTGGGGGTGTCACCAGAGGGGGTGCTTCGGATCTCACAGGTGTGGAACATGCGGCGCTCTCTTCTGTGACTGCGGCGGGGCGGGCGCTGGGGGTGTCACCAGAGGGGGTGCTTCGGATCTCACAGGTGTGGAACATGCGGCGCTCTCTTCTGTGACTGCGGCGGGGCGGGCGCTGGGGGTGTCACCAGAGGGGGTGCTTCGGATCTCACAGGTGTGGAACATGCGGCGCTCTCTTCTGTGACTGCGGCGGGGCGGGCGCTGGGGGTGTCACCAGAGGGGGGGCTTCGGATCTCACAGGTGTGCAAGATGCAGCGCTCTCTTCTGTGACTGCGGCGGGGCGGGCGCTGGGGGTGTCACCAGAGGGGGTGCTTCGGATCTCACAGGTGTGGAACATGCGGCGCTCTCTTCTGTGACTGCGGCGGGGCGGGCGCTGCGAGTGTCACCAGAGGGGGGGCTTCGGATCTCACAGGTGTGGAACATGCGGCGCTCTCTTGTGTGACTGCGGCGGGGCGGGCGCTGCGAGTGTCACCAGAGGGGGGGCTTCGGATCTCACAGGTGTGGAACATGCGGCGCTCTCTTCTGTGACTGCGGCGGGGCGGGCGCTGGGGGTGTCACCAGAGGGGGTGCTTCGGATCTCACAGGTGTGGAACATGCGGCGCTCTCTTCTGTGACTGCGGCGGGGCGGGCGCTGGGGGTGTCACCAGAGGGGGGGGCTTCGGATCTCACAGGTGTGGAACATGCGGCGCTCTCTTCTGTGACTGCGGCGGGGCGGGCGCTGGGGGTGTCACCAGAGGGGGGGCTTCGGATCTCACAGGTGTGCAAGATGCAGCGCTCTCTTCTGTGACTGCGGCGGGGCGGGCGCTGCGAGTGTCACCAGAGGGGGGGCTTCGGATCTCACAGGTGTGGAACATGCGGCGCTCTCTTGTGTGACTGCGGCGGGGCGGGCGCTGCGAGTGTCACCAGAGGGGGGGCTTCGGATCTCACAGGTGTGGAACATGCGGCGCTCTCTTCTGTGACTGCGGCGGGGCGGGCGCTGGGGGTGTCACCAGAGGGGGGGCTTCGGATCTCACAGGTGTGGAACATGCGGCGCTCTCTTCTGTGACTGTGGCGGGGCGGGTGCTGGGGGTGTCACCAGAGGGGGGGCTTCGGATCTCACAGGTGTGGAACATGCGGCGCTCTCTTGTGTGACTGCGGCGGGGCGGGCGCTGGGGGTGTCACCAGAGGGGGGGCTTCGGATCTCACAGGTGTGCAAGATGCAGCGCTCTCTTCTGTGACTGCGGCGGGGCGGGCGCTGGGGGTGTCACCAGAGGGGGTGCTTCGGATCTCACAGGTGTGGAACATGTGGCGCTCTCTTCTGTGACTGCGGCGGGGCGGGCGCTGGGGGTGTCACCAGAGGGGGGGCTTCGGATCTCACAGGTGTGCAAGATGCAGCGCTCTCTTCTGTGACTGCGGCGGGGCGGGCGCTGCGAGTGTCACCAGAGGGGGGGCTTCGGATCTCACAGGTGTGCAAGATGCGGCGCTCCTGGAGACCGCAACAAACACACTGAGAAACAACCACAAAACGTGAGCTCTCCATGCAACCATAGAAACTCTAATTGCCTGAGGGTCTTTGTCTCTTGTCCTTCTCTGCCTCTGAGGAGACCCTGCTGCTGGGCCGGGTGAAGAAGCAGCTTGAGGCTCAAGAGCATCTCCACGGTGCCGTAAGATGCTGCCATTTCATGACTACAGGAGGCGCCGCCTCGGCTATGTGTGGCTGTCTTCAGTAGCTCCTTAGCCAGCCAAGCTTTATTCATTAGCGCAGACAGGGCAATGGGGCCTGATACAGGGGGGGGCTGGCCCCCTAGACGTTTCTTCCTTTAAATCTCTCTGGAGAATTTACATTCGGGAGGTACCGTTGTGGGGTCTGAGTGTGCTTTATTTCTGTTTACATTTTTTCTTTTGTTTGTTTCATTGTTAGTGACAATTTAGGCTGTATCGAGGAGAGCAGGGGAGGCATGGCCTGTTTTCAGCTTAATAAGAAATTGATATTGTTGATTCCTTCCACATGCCCCATTCTTTTCTTTCTTTTCTTCTTCTTTATATTCTTTATTATTTTCATTATTTATAATGTTGAATCGGGCAGAGCTTGATGATTTTGGTTGGCTTGGTTGTTCCCAAAGGGGTGACTGCACAGCATTCCGGTGTCTTAACCCCCTACATAGTAGCTGACTCTGCACTAAATATTTGCTATGTCAATGTGCGGGGGCTCAACTCCCACTTGCAAGTGTAAGGCATTTTACCATTGTCTGTCCTCTAAGCGAGCAGATGTAGAGCTTCTCAAGGAGACCAACTTGCTGGCAAAGGATACCCGCAGGCTCAGGTGGCATCTTTATCCCATCAGTTCCACTCTTCAACTTCTAATAAAACCAAGGAGGTGGCTATTCTCCTTCAGGTGGGTGTTCCGCTCCGGGGGACGGCCAAACAGGGATAAGTAGTTTCCATGTATGGCCCCAACGAACACAAGGCTCCCTTTTTTGCTGACTTGCTCCCAGCCATGGCGGCTGCTTCTGGCCACTGTATGATACTGGGAGGGGACTTTATTATGACTTTAGATCCAGTGTTGGATCGTTCAGCCTCCTCCTAAGCATCCCACCCTCCACAGTCTCTGTCCTAGGCCATGCAGACCTGAGTTTGGTGGATGCCTAGTATCATCTTCACACCCATGACCGTGATTATTCATTTTTTTCTAATGTACACAACTCCTACTCCCAAATAGATTTTTTTTCTGATCTTTCACCACCCTGTTGTCTAGAGTAAATGACGCAACTACTGGGACCGAAGTTTTATCGGACCATGTGTAGGAAAGTACCATCTTGCCTGGCATGTTACCCCCATATTTCACTGTATATATGTTGTTTTAGTGTATGTGTCACTGGGACCCTGCCAGCCAGGACACCAGTGCTCATAAGTGTGCCCTGTATGTGTTCCCTGTGTGATGACTAACTGTCTCACTGAGGCTCTGCTAACCAGAACCTCAGTGGTTATGCTCTCTCTGCTTTCTAAATTGTCACTAGCAGGCTAGTGACCAATTTCACCAATTCACATTGGCATACTGGAACACCCTTATAATTCCCTAGTATATGGTACTGAGGTACCCAGGGTATTGGGGTTCCAGGAGATCCCTATGGGCTGCAGCATTTCTTTTGCCACCCATAGGGAGCTCTGACAATTCTTACACAGGCCTGCCACTGCAGCCTGAGTGAAATAACGTCCACGTTATTTCACAGCCATTTACCACTGCACTTAAGTAACTTATAAGTCACCTATATGTCTAACCTTTACCTGGTAAAAGTTGGGTGCTAAGTTACTTAGTGTGAGGGCACCCTGGCACTAGCCAAGGTGCCCCCACATCGTTCAGGGCAAATTCCCCGGACTTTGTGAGTGCGGGGACACCATTACACGTGTGCACTACACATAGGTCACTACCTATGTACAGCGTCACAATGGTAACTCCGAACATGGCCATGTAACATGTCTAAGATCATGGAATTGCCACCCCAATATCATCCTGCCATTGGGGAGACAATTCCATGATCCCCCGAGTCTCTAGCACAGACCCGGGTACTGCCAAACTGCCTTTCCTGGGGTTTCACTGCAGCTGCTGCTGCTGCCAACCCCTCAGACAGGTTTCTGCCCTCCTGGGGTCCAGCCAGGCGTGGCCCAGGAAGGCAGAACAAAGGACTTCCTCAGCGAGAGGGTGTTACACCCTCTCCCTTTGGAAAAAGGTGTCAGAGCTGGGGAGGAGTAGCCTCCCCCAGACTCTGGAAATGCTTTGATGGGCACAAATGGTGCCCATCTCTGCATAAGCCAGTCTACACCGGTTCAGGGATCCCCCAACCCTGCTCTGGCACGAAACTGGACAATGGAAAGGGGAGTGACCACTCCCCAGACCTGCACCTCTCAGGGGAGGTGCCCAGAGCTCCTCCAGTGTGCTCCAGACCTCTGCCATCTTGGAAACAGAGGTGCTGTTGGCACACTGGACTGCTCTGAGTGGCCAGTGCTAGCAGGTGACGTCAGAGACTCCTTCTGATAGGCTCTTACCTGTGTTGCTAGCCTATCCTCCTTCCTAGGTAGCCAAACCTCCTTTTCTGGCTATTTATGGTCTCTGCTTTGGGGAATTCTTTAGATAACGAATGCAAGAGCTCATCAGAGTTCCTCTGCATCTCTCTCTTCACCTTCTGCCAAAGGATCGACAGCTGACTGCTCAGGACGCCTGCAAAACCGCAACAAAGTAGCAAAGACGACTACTGCAACCTTCTATCGCTGATCCTGCCGCTTTCTCGCCTGTTTCCTGGTGGTGCATGCTCTGGGGGTAGCCTGCCTCCTTCTTGCACCTGGAGCTCTGAAGAAATATCCCGTGGGTCGACAGAATCTTCCCCCTGCAATCGCAGGCAACAAAAGACTGCATCACCGGTCCTCTGGGTCCCCTCTCAGCACGACGAGCGTGGTCCCTGGAACTCAGCAACTCTGTCCAAGTGACTCCCACAGTCCAGTGACTCTTCAGTCCAAGTTTGGTGGAGGTAAGTCCTTGCCTCCCCACGTTAGACTGCATTGCTGGGTACCGCATGATTTGCAGCTGCTCCGGCTCCTGTGCACTCTTCCAGGATTTCCTTCGTGCACAGCCAAGCCTGGGTCCCCGACACTCTAACCTGCAGTGCGCAACCTCCTGAGTTGTCCTCCGTCGTCGAGGGACTCCCTTTTGTGTCTTCGGGTGAGCTCCGGTTCACTCCTCTTCCAAGTGCCTGTTCTGGTACTTCTGCGGGTGCTGCCTGCTTCTGTGAGGGCTCCCTGACTTGCTGGGCGCCCCCTCTGTCTCCTCATCCAAGTGGCGACATCCTGGTCCCTCCTGGGACACAGCAGCATCCAAAAACCCTAACCGTGACCCTTGCAGCTAGCAAGGCTTGTTTGCGGTCCTTCTGCGTGGGTACACCTCTGCAAGCTTCTTCACGACGTGGGACATTCATCCTCCAAAGGGGAAGTTCCTAGTCCTCTTTGTTCTTGCAGAATCCACAGCTTCTATCATCCGGTGGCAGCTTCTTTGCACCCTCAGCTGCCATTTCCTGGGCATCTGCCCAATCTCGACTTTGTCGCGACTCTTGGACTTGGACTTTACACCTACTTTTCAGGGTCTTGGGATGGGCTATTTTTCTAACCCTCACTGTTTTCTTACAGTCCCAGCGACCCTCTACAAGCTCACATAGGTTTGGGCTCCATTCGTGGTTCGCATTCCACTTTTGGAGTATATGGTTTGTGTTGCCCCTATACCTATGTGCTCCTATTGCAATCTACTGTAATTCTACATTGCTTGCATTACTTCCTGAGGGTACTCACTGAGATACTTAGGCATATTGTCATAAAAATAAAGTACCTTTATTTTTAGTATGTCTGTGTATTGTGTTTTCTTATGATATTGTGCATATGACACCAGTGGTATAGTAGGAGCTTTGCATGTCTCCTAGTTCAGCCTAAGCTGCTCTGCTATAGACACCTCTTCTACACTAATAAGGGATAACTGGACCTGGTAGAGTGTAAGTACCCCTTGGTACCCACTACAAGCCAGGCCAGCCTCCTACACCATGCGTCCATCACTTGTCGCTCTCAACCATGCCTCCACGGTGTCAGTCCCAACGCCCCTGAAAAAAGAACAAGATCGCTTTGTGTGATGGGGTTCTTTGCTCCAATATTAAAGAGGTGCTTGAGCACTACTCCACTGAGAATGTAACCAACGATCTCTAATGGGCCACGATTTGGGATGCAGCCAAGGCAGGAATGAGAGGAGAGTACATAGCTCACACTACTGCCTTTTTTCTGACTACGTAAACTACGACAAGTAGAATTAGAAGACGTAATACTTAAACTAGAACAAGAAATAAGCAGACAACATAATGAACTACTTATAAAAAGCTACGCAAGGTGAGGGAAGAACTAGAATCCTTGCTGAATAAAGACGCAGCTTATAAATTATTGTAGACTGAACAGCTGTACTACAACAAAGCTGACAAACTGTTGGCTAACAACATTAGGCAAATCCGGGCCAGCAATTTCATAAAGGGGATCAAAACTGTGGATAGGTCCTATTTGACCTCTGATACAGATATTAATGATGCTTTTATCTACTTTTATAGGTAGCTGTATTGGAGGGAAACCCTGGACTCCCTGAAGAAGTCGGGTGGAACTGGATTCCTTTGTTACCGAAGAGGAGGTGAGGGCCAGTATAAAGTCCCTAACAAACAATGATACCTTGGGACCTGATCTATTCCCTAATTCTTTCTGCAAGTCTTTCAGGGAGTTGCTGGTCCCTCATTTAAGAAAGGTCTTTAATTATTTTCTGGACACTGGCTCAGTTACACCGTCAGTGATGGAATCTATGCTTTTTCTGACATTGAAACCGTCCAAACCCCGACCAATATGGGTCATATAGACCAATTGCGTTCTTAAACTGTGACATCAAAATATTCACTACGATTCTTCCCAATCACTTTGCTGGGGTATGGCCCACGCTTCTATGCCTGCTCCAAAGTGGCTTCATTAGGGATAGACAGACCGGGGAAAACGTTAGGTTAGCACCTATTGCTATTGAATGAGTCACAACGGATGGTACACAGATGCTTGTCCTGTCTTTGAATGCAGATAAAGCATTCAATAGAGTGAACTAACCATTTCTAACCAAGGTCCTATCCCTGACAAATTTAGGCCCACATTTACAATCCTATATTTTGGCAAATTTTGTTATTCCGTCCGCAAGGATCAAGACACGGGATCTCATGTGTGACCCGAATATGTTATCCAGGGGCACCTTTCAGGGATGCCTCTTATCTCGGGCGCTGTTCGCCCTCTGTGCTGAACCTCTTGTACAGAAAGTCCAGGCGACTCCAGGCATAAGAGGGCTTCCGATGGGTTATACTCAGTTAACAATGATGATTACTATGTTCATGGATGTCACACACTGTTTTCTGACTAACCCTGATGTTTCTTTAGATGCACTCGAAGCCACAGTGAGAGAGTATAGTGAGGTATCCAGCTTCCAAATTAATTACAAAAAATAAATTGGTATGGAGGTGGACCCCTTGACGACTGTTCTTCAACAACAGGTCATGTTCAGGGGTTTTGCAAGGGCCCACAACGATTTTAGGTATGTAGGGGTTTCTATCCTGCAAAACTGTTCAGATGTTTTCCTTCTTAACATCCTGCCTCTCCTGGACACTCTCTTTAAGGACCTCTATTGATGGGGTTGATTCGAAAGTTCCTGGTTGGGCAGAGTCAACTGTATCAACATGAACTTCTTACTGAGACTTCTACAAGTAGTTAGGGTTCTCCTGCTCTGGATTCCAAAAGCGGTGATCATGCTCATCCAGAAGAAGCAATCGACCTTTCTACAGAGACCTTTATATAGAGACCTTCATATACAATAACAAACCCGTAGGATTGCTAAGTCGGCCCTCTATCGTTTCTAGTGGGAGGGTGGACTAGAAGCTCTGAACATGGCTCTCTATATTATAGCTGCCCAAATTGTTCTGACGTTGGACTAGGTTTCAGAGCCGACTAAGCCGTGGGTTTGATTAGAAAAGCTTGCATGCAGGTTCCCCATCAGACACTTACTGTAGTTACTACTGCGCAAAGTTTCATCTGTTTGGCAGCTTGTTGTTCTCTACCCCATTGGAGGAAGGCTGCCTGAACTAGACAGTTTACCCATCCGCACTCACTCCAGTTCTTGTTATCAGGTACACTGGATAAGAGTAGAGGGCAGACCTCACCCTTCAAGATCTATATATAGATGGGGTCCCCAAGACCAGGTACCCGGGTGCAACCAATTTCTCATTACACTGCACTCAGTTATACAGAGTGACGCAACTGATCCATTGTGCTCGCCAGGTCACCACTACTCGGGAGAGGCATGAAACACGTTTGTGAAAATACATTATGAGTGGAGGGGACAAGGGGAAAGCGATTTCTCAATTCCATAGAGCACTGGAAACACCTCTTGATATTACTAAGGTTGGAGGTATCAACCAGTGGTCACAAGATCTGGGTATGGAAACTGGCTAAGGTGACTGGGGCACAATATGGCAGAGCAGGTAAGACCTCTATATGTACCCGATACAAGGAAAACACTTATAAATTGCTCCTGAGCTGGTATCTCACCCCAATTCACCTGTTACACATGATAAAGACGAGTGACATCTGCTGATGGGGATGTGGGGTTCAAGGCAGACATATCCACATGTGGTGGAAACACCCAGTGGTGGCCGATTTTGGAAGCATGTGTTCCACCAATTCTCTGAGATCCTGAACGTCACGCTCAATCCCCACCCCGTTCAAGTGCTCCTGGGGTGACTGTACCCACTCAACCCCCCTTCAGGCAAACTGACCACACAGTGGGGCTCATTTACAAGTCCCTTGTGCCACCTTCATTTTTTTTTTATGCTACGGTGGCGCAAGACAGTCCCCGCACCGTATTTCACCATTGCACCAGTTTGGAAACCCTTGCGCTACATTATACTTGCACCAGGTATAATGTTTGCAAGGGAGGTGTTCCCAGCAGGAAGGCCCAGAAAAATGTCACAGTAAAATCTACAATATTTCACTGTACCATTCTAGCATAATTTTTTAACGCCTACCCAGGACAGGCGTTAAACTGATGCTGGGCTCTTTTCAATGGGCCTCCCTGAGCTTTGCTGGAGTAGCATCCACATTTTTTATGCTAGGCCAGCAAAGCACCACAACTGCGTCAAACATTTTGGCACAGTTGTGCTAATGAGTGCTGTATTACAAATACAGTGCTACCCTGGTGTCATTAGGGGGGGCGCAAGGCGACACAAGGAAACTGGTGCATCAGAGTCGATGCACCATATTATTGTAAATGATGCCGGGAGACAGGTGATTGTCTTTAGGTGGAAGGGCCCAAAGATCCCTCCTAGGGCTTTGTGGTGGGTCAAAATCTGGCACCTGTCATGTTGAGTTTGACGGCTATGGTACGAGACTCAAAGCTGCATTTTGATAAAATATAGACCCCCCCTTTCTTTACATATGAATAAGATAACTCCGCCCAACAGAAGGTGACACACCCCCAGGGTCTGATAGCTACTGCAGGCCCATTTGTAGCCCGTATTGGGAACTGGTCTGAGACGGGCAAGTGCGGGGGGCATGTGCAAGGGGTGAAGGTGTTGCTGGAGAGATCATTTAAGTTCGGTAATATGTTTCTTTTGCATTGTTTACACTGGGATCATCATCCACACCCAACTAATATAATAATATTTTGCATCTGCTTATGCATCACATGGTCCACTTCTGGTGGAGGAACAAACGGGCAGATTTAGGGAAAGTGGCATTGCACCCAGTGCAGAGTCACTTTCATTGCACCCCTTAGCACCCCCCCCTACCGCCATCATGTGTGCGCTGTATCTAAGATATGGAGCATGATGGCACAGGGTAGAGGGCAATAGCATCAGACTTTCTGACGTATAGGAGCCCATTATGGCTTAAACGAATGAAAGGTGAAAATCCTAAATTGTTGAGGTGGTCCATCTCCCTACAGGGAATGGACTATACAGTGGAACATAGACCTGGGAGTACCCACTCCAATGCAGATGGACTCTCCAGATATTTCCACTTAGACAATGAAGACTCATCGAGGTAAGGTTAGCCTTATTGTCCCTCGTTTGGGAGGGGGGGTTGTGTGGGAAAGTACCATCTTGCCTGGCATGTTACCCTAATTTTTACATGTATGTAAGTTTGTTTTTGCCTGTCTCACTGGGATCCTGCTAGCCAGGACCCCAGTGCTTATAGTTTGTGGCCTGAATGTGTATACCTGTGTAGTGACTGTGTCACTGAGGCTCTGCTAACCAGAACCTCAGTGCTTATGCTCTCTCTGCCTTCAAATTTTGTCACTATAGGCTAGTGACCACTTTTACCAATTTCAGTTGGCACACTGGAACACCCTTATAATTCCCTAGTATATGGTACCTATATGGGACCTAGGTACCCAGGGTATTGGGGTTCCAGGAGATCCCTATGGGCTGCAGCATTTCTTTTGCCACCCATAGGGAGCTCAGACAAATCTTTACACAGGACTGCCTCTGCAGCCTGCGTGAAATAATGCACACATTATTTCACGGCCATTTTCACTGCACTTAAGTAACTTATAAGTCACCTATATGTCTAACATTCACTTGCTGAAGGTTAGGTGCAAAGTTACTAAGGCTCATATTTATACTCTGTTTGCGCAGGATTTGCGTCATTTATTTTGGTGCAAATTCGGCACAAACCTAACTCCATATTTATATTTTGGCGCTAGACCTGTCCAGCGCCAAAGTTATGGAGTTTGAGTCATTTTTTGTACGTGAAAACCTACCTGCGCTAATGACATGCAAGGTAGGCGTTCCCGTGCAAAGAATGACTCTAAGGCATGTGCACCTTATTTATCCTCTGGCGTCAAAATGACACACAGGAGGAGGCGGGCCTTAAAACAAGGCGCCCAGTCAGATTTGCGCCGTTTTTTACGCCCGGGTAAGGGCAGGCGCTAAGGGACCTGTGGGCTCATTTCCATGGTGGGAGACCATGGAAGCAGTCCACAGGTGCCCTTCACTGCACTCAGGGACACCCCCTGCCACCCTCGCCCACCCCTGGAGGACACCCATGGATGGGGGGGAGCATCCATGGTGAGTGCAGGTAAGTATAATTGTTTTTTTATTAAGTGGTATAGGGGGGCCTAACTTGGGCTCCCCTACATGCCACTGTGCCCAGTGGCCATGCCCAGGGGACAGAAGTCCTCTGGGCATGGCCATTGGGCAGGGGGGGCATGACTCCTGTCTTTGGACTACATATAGCCTCCCTGAGCCTCTGGAAATGCTTTGAAGGGCACAGATGGTGCCCTCCTTGCATAAGCCAGTCTACACCGGTTCAGGGACCCCTTGTCCCCTGCTCTGGCCCCAAACTGGACAAAGGGAAGGGGAGAGACCACTCCCCTGTCCATCACCACCCTAGGGGTGGTGCCCAGAGCTCCTCCAGTGTGTCCCAGACTTCAACCATCTTGCTTTGCAAGGTGTGGGGGCACTCTGAAGGACTGTAAGTGGCCAGTGCCAGCAGGTGACGTCAGAGACCCCTCTTGGTAGGTCTTTACCTGATAAGGTAGACAATCCCCCTCTCAGGGCTATTTAGGGTCTCTCCTGTGGGTTCTCTTCAGGTTCTACTTGCAAGTTTCCAGCAGGAATCCTCTGCAACTACTGCTTCATCCTCTGACTTCGGATCAACCACAACCTGCTCCAGGAACCGCTGTAACAGCAACAAAGTATCGACAAGGGATGCTTTTCTTCTGCAACTTCAGCTCCAGCCAGCAACTGCAACAGTTTCCACAGTGTGCACGCTCTAAGGACTCCCTGTCTTCATCCTGCACCAGATGGACCAAAGAAATCTCCCGTGGGGGGACGGAGTCACTCCCCTGCTCACGCAGTACCCTTGGACTCTTCTCACAGTGACGAGCGTGCTCCCAGGAACACAGAGGGTGGACCCCATCGACACAGACTGTCCTGAGGTCCTGCTGACGCAATTTGGAAGAGGTAAGACCTTGCCTTCCCTGAGAGTGACAGTACCCCTGTGTACTGTGTTTACTTCACCTCCTGAGGCCTCTGCGCACTATTTGCAAGATTCCTTTGTGCACAGCCTAGCCCAAGTTCCCAGCACTCTATCCTGCGACGCTTACCTCGCTGAGTTGATCTCCGGCAGCGTGGGACCTTTCTTTGTAGTGCTGCACCAACCGCGTTTTGCACCTCCTTTGTCCCTGTGTCCTGGGACTTCCGTGGGTGCTGCCTGGCATCCTGAGGGCTCTCTAAAGTGCTGAGAGCCCCCTCTTCCTATTCACACAGAGTTGAGGCCCCCAGGTCCCTCCTGGGTCCAGCCAGGGCCATTTTGACACAAAACGCAACTTTGCCGTAACCAAGGCTTGTTGGCGACTTCCAACACAAAATCACATCTGCATCCATTTTCATGTTTTGCATCACGCAGGAACCCGCTGCCATCTTCGTAGGGTGCATTTCTGCAGTCTTCGTCCAACCGGGGACTCTTCTTTTCCACCCTCTTCTGGGTTGGCATGGGCTCCTGTCCTTCCTGGAACTTCTTTCGACTTCTGGACTTGATCCCCTTCTTTTGTAGGTCTTCCGGTCCAGGAATCCAGCAGTTGTTGTTTGTAGACTTGGGCCCATATTTATACTTTTTTAGCGCCACATTTGCGTCATTTTTAGACGCGAAAGGAGCGCAAACTTATGAAATCCAATTGTATTTTGTAAGTTTACGCCGATTTTGCATCAAAAAAAGACACACATGCGGCGCTAAAAACGTATAAATATGGGCCTTGGTTGGTTACTGCAATATTCCAGTCACGAGGTGTAGTGCGTCCTAAGGAAACTTGCAGTACTTTACTCCTGCTTTTCTGGGCTCTGGGGTGGGGTAATTTACTTACCTTTACTGTATTCTTACTCTCCCAGCGATTCTGCACACACTACACTTGTCTAGGGGGGAATTCGTGATTCACATTCCACTGTCTTAGTATATGGTTTGTGTTGCCCCTGGACCGATTTTCTCCCATTGCATTGTATAGGATTTCCTACTGTTTGCATTATCCTATGTCTAATTACTTACCTTATTTTAGTGTCTAGTGTATATATTGTGTACAATACTTACCTCCAGAAGGAGTACTGTGTCACCCAAATAAATTCCTTTATTTTTGGTAACACTGAGGACCATATTTATACTTTTTGACGCAAATCAGCGCTTGGGCAGATTTGCTTCAAAAAGTTTACCGCTGGCTAATGCCATTCCAATGCGCCAGCAGGGTGCCTTATTTATGGAATGACGTTAGCCGGCACTGTGGCCTGGTTAGTGTCAAAGTAAATGACTCTAACCAGGCAGCGGAGGCGTAGGGAAGAATGGGGGTTGTGCGTCAAAGAATGGTGCAAGTCAGGTTAGAGTCAAAAATATTGGCTCTAACCTGACTTGCACCATTTTTTGACACACAACCCCCATGGAAATTACTCCTGTCTTAGCAAAGACAGGAGTCATGCCCCCCTCCCCAATGGCCATGCCCAGGGGACTTCTGTCCTCTGGGCATGGCCATTGGGCACAATATCTGTAGGGGGGCCCAAGATAGGCCCCCCCATGCCACTTAAAATAAATTTAAAACAATCCATGGGTGTCCTACAGGGGTGGGCTAGGGTGGCAGGGTTTGTCCCTGGGTGCAGAGAAAGGCACCTGTGGACTGCTTCCATGGTCTCCCACCATGGAACAGAGCCCACAGGTCCCTCAACACCTGCCCTGACCCAGGCATTAATTTTTTACGCAAATCAGGATTTATGTCATTTTCCAGCTCCGCCTCCCAGCCGTGCGCCATTTTTGCCCAGTTGGATATATATGGCGCACGGGTGTTTAAGTCATTTTTTGGACATGAACGCCTACCTTGCATGTCATTAACGCAAGGCGGTTTCACGCATCCAGAAAAGGACGCACACTGAGAAATTTTGACGTTCGAGGGGTCTAGCGTCAAAGTATAAGTATGGTGTTAGTTTTGCGCTGAATTTGCGTAAAACAAATGACGCAAATCCGGCGCAAGCAGAGTATAAATATGCCCCTGAGTATTGTCTTTACTTGTGTATGAGTACTGTGTAACTATAAGTGGTATTGCATGAGCTTTGCATGTCTCCTAGATCAGCCTAAGCTGCTCAGCGATAGCTACCTCTATCAGCTTAAGCTGTTAGAACACTACTACTTCACTAATAAGGGATAACTGGACCTGGTATAAGGTGTAAGTACCAAAGGTACCCACTACAAACCAGGCCAGCCTCCTACAGGCCCCCATAACTTTTTGTCCACATAAGTCCTTCACGGCAAATTTGCATTCTTTTTTTCCAACATCCTGGGGATTCTAACATTACCCTGGGTTTGTGGATTCCCCTGGAGGTGACCAAGGGAAAAAAATACAGCTACATTTTGTTTTTTTGGGGAAAATGAGGAAAGAGTGCTGTAGAAGAAGGTGTCTTATTTTTCCCTGCAAATGGCATCAATGAAGGATTTGCAGTGCCAAAAATCACCAGCTTTCGGGACCAGGCAGAATTCAATTACAAAACAAAGATTTTCAACAAAGTTTCGGCATTTTCCTGGGGCCTAGCATATTTTAGCTGCTTTCAACCTCCTTCCAGTTAGTGTTAGAAATGGTGTGAAAGCAATGGTGGATCCTGGAAAGCTATTCAAACACAAAAGGATGAGGGACTTTTCAAACACTCACCCCCAGTCACAGATCTGGGTTTTTCCATCGTTCTTTTGCTCACCATGCCACCCCAATTTGGACCCAGCCATATGCAACTCAGTCTTGATCCTGTTCCCCATGGGAACAGTCTAGCCCGAACTGCCAGGCCAGGTTCTCCTGGGAGCAGAAACAAGCATCCTAGAATCGGTTACAGTGTATCACCCTTCGTCAGCCAGGCTAGCTTGAATCCAGTGGCACAGTGAGCAAGCGACCCACATCTGGGCATACCCTTCCCCCTTAGGGCAACTTTAGCAACACAAAAGGATGATGGAGGCAGTGTTGAAACTTTTTAAACACTCACCCCCAGTCACAGATCTGGGTTTAATCCATTGTTATTTGGTTCCCATGCCACCCCAGTTTGGACCCGGCCATATGCAAATCAGTCTTGACCCTGTTCCCCATGGGAACAGTCCAGCCCGAAGTGCCAAGCCAGATCCTCCCTGGACTGGAAACAAGCATCCTAGGACCAGTTTCAGGATATCATCCTTCATCAGCCAGGCTAGTTTGAATCCAGTGGCACAGTGAGCAAGGGACCCACATCTGGGCATACCCTTCCCACTTAGGGCAACATTAGCAACACAAACGGATGATGGATGATGGACGGAGTGTTGAAACTTTTCAGACTCTCACCCCCAGTCACAGATCTGGGTTTAATCCATTGTTCTTTTGCTCACCATGCCACCCCAATTTGGACCCAGCCATACGCAAATCGGTCTTGCCCTGTTGCCCATGGGAACAGTCCAGCCCAAACTGCCAGGACAGGTCCTCCCTGGACCGGGAAGAAGCACCCTAGGACCGGTTTCAGGGTATCACCCTTCATCAGCCAGGCTAGCTCGAATCCAGTGGCACAGTGAGCAAGGGACCCACGTCTGGGCATACCCTTCCCACTTAGGGCAATTTTAGCAACACCAAAGGATGATGGACGGAGTGTTGAAACTTTTCAAACACTCACCCCCAGTCACAGATCTGGGTTTAATCCATCGTTCTTTTGCTCACCATGCCACCCCAGTTTGAACCCAGCCATATGCAAATCAGTCTTGACCCTGTTCCTCATGGGAACAGCCCAGCCCGAGCTGCCAGGCCAGGTCCTCCCTGGACCAAAAACAAGCATCCTAGGACCAGTTTCAGGGTATCACCCTTCATCAGCCAGGCTAGCTTGAATCCAGTGGCACAGTGAGCAAGGCACCCTCGTCTGGGCATACCGTTCCCACTTAGGGCAACTTTACCAACACAAAGGGATGATGGATGGAGTGTTGAAACTTTTCAACCACTCACCCCCAGCCACAGATCTGGGTTTAATCCATTGTTTTTTTGCTCACCATGCCACCCCAGTTTGGACCCAGCCTTATGCAAATCAGTCTTGACCCTGTTCCCCCTGGGAACAGTCCAGCCCGAACTGCCAGGCCAGGTCCTCCCTGGCCCAGAAACAAGCATCCTAGGACCGGTTTCCTGGAAAACTATACATTCCTGCAAAGTAGACAAAATTCTTAATTCAGCAAGGGGCTATTTGTGTAGATCCTTCAGTGTTTTTCCTATGGAAAGTAACAGTTGAAATAAAAAAATATTGAAATTGAGTTGAAAAAAACAGCCATATGTGTCAGCGGTTTCATCTGTAACTTCTTCTAACTATGACAGTTTTTCGAAAGCAATATATAGTTATGTCTGCTGGACCCTTCTAGTTTGGGGGATATATAGGGCTTGTAGGGTCACCAAGAACCATAGGTAACTAAAGCGAATAAGTGAGCTGCACTTTATAATGGCTTTTAATTGTTGATCAGGTATACAGAAATTAATTAGGTAACATATAAAGAGTGACAAATAGGTATCAAGGATTTCTATGGGGCATATTTATAATCCCCTAGCGCACTTGCGCCACATTAGCATAATTATTTTTTATGTTACTGTGACCAAACAAGGCCGAAATCCCCACACCGTATTTAGAGTGGCGCAATGCATGCTCAGAGCAGGCGTTAAAAGGGGACTTCCATTATTTAGAATGGGCCCCTATGTGCTCTGCAGGAGTAGCGGTGAAAGTTCCAAGACCTCGGTCAGGATTAGACGTTGAATGCCTGACATATCTGTCCCGTGAGGGTGGAGATCGCTTTCTCACAGTTGAACGGGGTCATTTTCTTGCTGGCATGAGAAAGATGAAGAGCTTGGCAGGCCCTATGGTGATGAATTTTTACTTTATGCTTTGCTTTGCAATTATGATATAATATAATCACATATATTTGCTGTGTACATTGCAGGTGAGAATCATCTTGGTCTATTTTCCTTTCATTGCTGTAACTATTTTAAAACGTGTGCTTTCGATCTACTAATCTCCTTTTTTTAGGAACCTCGTGGTGAAATAATAATAAATGTCTTCTTTGAACTGAGAAGTGCATTCCAGAGATTTTTGTCAGCTCGGTCATTAGTAAAAGCAAAATAAAGGCCCAAAGAACGAGGGGATGCATCAACTGATTCAATGTGTAAGTAATGCGGAGCTAAGGGTCACTCTTAGTTATAAGGCCCAAAGAACGAGTGCATGCATCACCTGATTCAATGTAGGGGAATAGGGTGGGTGGTACATTGCCTTCCGCCTGGCTGTTGGCGGTTACCGCTGCGGTGCTTGTTGCTACCGCCGTGGCGGTCAGTATGTTAAAGTGGCTGTCTGTATTGGCGGTTTCCGCCGTGGTCATATTTCCATTTTCTTCAACTGCCGGCCTGTTGGTGGTTTTACCGCCGCTTTGTCACCGACCGCCAGGGTTGTAATGAGGGCCATAATGTCTTTCCTGGTTTACATTGTTGTTTCCTGCAACATGTAGAGAAATTAACAATTGATGGGAAAATATAGTGTTGGAAATTACCATCTTTTGTGAGACATCACCCAGATTCTTGCTGAACCCTTTTTGGTGGCTTTATGACTCTGTGCACTTTATTCCTGCTAACCTGTGATAAAGTGTTTGCTCTCTCCCTTCTAAACATGGTAAAACTGGTATACACCTAATTGGCACATTTAACCTGTTCAATCTGAATTCTTGCCAAATTTGATGCATCTCTATAAATTATTTCTGTTTATTGAGTGATGGTGTGTTCGTTGTTGTCATAGGCTTGATAATCGAGTAAAGCCCTTCACACATTCAGTGCAATGGTATTGTTTTTCCCATGTGTGTGTATGCTGATGTCGGTTTAGGCTTGATAAAAACTAAAGCTATTCACATATTTGCTACATTCGAATGGCTTTTATCTTGTGTGTGTTTGCTGATGTTTCATTAATGTTGAAAAACGACTAAAACTACCTCTACATTCACTGCATTGGTATGGCTTTTCCCCAGTGTGTGTTCGTTGATGTACTCAGAGGTTTGAAAACCAACTAAAGCTCTTCACTCATTCACTGCAATGGTCTGGTTTTTCCCCTGTGTGCACTCGCTGATGTTGTTTTAGGCTTGGTAAAGAACTAAACCTCTTCACACATTCACTGCACTTGAATGCTTTTTCCTTTGTGTGTGTTTGCTGATGGAGTTTTAGCTGTGTTGATTGACTAAAGCTGCTTCCACATTCACTGCAATTGAATGGCTTTTCCCCTGTGGAATGTGGAGCTGGCAGTACTGGGAAAGCCAAAAAGTAAGTACCACAACCCAACCCAGTGACCAGGAACACAGGAGTAAATCACAGTAAGTTTCCCAGAACACACACACAAAAGTAAAGAATAATGCAAAACCCAGAAGAGGCTGCAAGACACCAACAGTGGATTCCTGGATAGGAAGACCTGTTGAAGAAGGGGACCAAGTCCAAGAAGCACAGCAGAGACCAGGGAGGGCAGGAGCCCCTACCCACCAGGATGAAGGTGCAAGAAGTGAACCACCGGTGAAGAAGGAGAGTCAGCACTGCACCCAAGAAGACGAAGTCGGGTTCCTGGAGGGTGCAGGTGATGTCCCATGCCGGAAGGAGGCTCGCAGTCTGGTTTGCATCTTCGGGTTATGCCAACAACCCTTGGCACACGCAAAACTTGCAGTTAGAAGAAAGTGGAGCTGCTGGGGACCAGGAAGGAGCAGGCGGACTCTACCCAGGAAGGGGCATCAGAGGGGCGCTTAGGGTCACAGAGAGCCCACAGAAGCCCAGGCAGTGCCCGCAGGAGTCCCACAGGACGGGGACACGAAAGTCGCAGAAGAGGCTCATGCAGCACTACGAAAAAGGCTCCCACGCCACCGGACAACCACTCAGGCGTTGCAGGATAGAGTGCTGGGGGCTGGAGCTTCAAGACGCTGCACCATAGTTACAAGGTGGCGCAATGTATGCATTGTGCCACTTTGTATCCCTTTGTATCCCTTTTGTGCCAGGCATAATGTATGCAAAGGGGACATTCCGGCACTAGGGGCAGCCGTAAAAATGGCACAAAGGAATCTGTGAGATTCCTTTGCACCATTTATATCAGCATTTTTTAACGACTGCTAAGTGAAGGCATTAAAAAGAGGCTCCCATTGTGTTTAATGGACATCTGGGTTCTTTGCAGGATTAGCGATTCAATTATGACGCTAGTCACCCTGACTACTGAAATACTGCACCATATTTTAAATATGGTGTTAGGTATCGTTAGGGGGTGCTAACGAGTGCCACTTTTCATAATTCTGGCCCTAAGTTTCTATAAGAGAGCAAATAGCAGTGATAGCGCTAATCCACCCATTTAGTCCCGGGGAGGAAGCCCCCATCCCGATGCCTGTGTTCAGAGGTAAAGAAGAGGCCTGTTAGTCTGCTAGGAGTCCTCCCACGTAGACACAAAAGAAACAGAGAGTTTTAGAAGCAACTGCGAAGATGAGTTGACAAGCTGGCTGGAATATCCCATCTAAGATGGTTTGGGCAGGGTGATGTTTCTAATAACATATCCGTTGTTCTAAGAACTGCCCTGATGTGACAACACATATATGTCTGTGTAGGGTAGACAATGTACCCTTTGGATCGTCAATACCTGGTAAATATTGTGTGCAGCCTTGCGTTGAGCACAGGATGAAAATGTCATACAAAGAAATTAATAACAGATTCTGCATGGAAGGACAACAGATATAAAAAATAAACACATTTCCACTAAAATGAAGCTTTGCTAAAATAATAAAAGGAATACAATTTAAATAGGTGAAAGGGCACAGGCCTTCAGCCCAGGGCTAAATAACATGCCCATGTAAAATAACCTCACAACATCCCACTCACAGGCGTCCGTGACTCAAGTCACTGTGGTTTGGTAAGTTTCACCAGTCCCTCTGGAACACCCATCTTTGATCATTATACATTCAATAAAAGTGTCTGTGCTGCTTTGTAGCACTTCTCCCTCCATCATCCCAGAAGGAGAGTGAGTACCATCTCAAGCAAAGAACCTGTTGTAAATCCTAGAAACATCCAAAGAGGTCTCCTTCTTTGAGCCGTCACGCCATTGAGACTGGACTCCTCTAATGTAACGCATAACAGACTGCTTGCTGACAGAAGTCACACAATTGAGATTCGACCTCTTCCTAATGCCATCTGCGCCAGGCCCCAGTCCGATCGAAATACAGACTTCTGGTGTACAGAAATAAACATCCAGGACACTTCTAAGCTCCCCTGTTCCAGAACGCCTGCAAAGAGCAGGTGTGCTATTGAGACTAGAACCCTTTTAATACCACCAGTGCATGGCTCCCAAGTGAGAACAGTCACGCTGTTGAGAATGGACCCCTCTAATGCCATCAATTCTGGGGTTTCTGGAGAAAGCGGCCATGCCATCAAGACTGGAGACTTCTGCTGCCAGGGATGCCAGGCTCCCTGCTGACAGCACAAATTATCCTGATAGTTTAGGGGGTAAATATCCTTTAACATCTCTTTCTAAGTAATCACTAGCTAAATACCATGAATTCAAAAACATTATTTATTGTATTACATATCAACATACATTTCTTATTAATATGTAAATTCTAATCATTATTTTGTACATTTCATAATATGATCGGTTCTAGCTATTTCATATTTTAGACATAATCAGTCTCTTTTTCCTGATTTCCTATGTCTAACAAACATTTCAAAATTGGACTCCATTAGCCATCTGCCCACTACAATACACCCATCTATAATAAACCTGATCCATGTAAATGGATTTTGTTTGCCTGGTTACCACACAGTGTGTGGTTCACTGACCTCCTTTAACGATCCCTCACTCTTCTGGGGAGAAGCCTTGTCCTAGGACTGGTTGCCACACAGTGTGTGGGTCAGTGACTTCAATTGATAATGCCTCGCTCTTCTGGAAAGAAGTCTTGCTCTAGGTCTCGTTCGTTATCACACAACTGCAGCTCTGTAACTTTCACTAATGATCTGTCAGTCACATTTGTTTTGCCACCAGTGGTAATACAAACCACATTAACCTAAATATAAAGGTGGTCATTACAACCCTGGCGGACGGTGTTAAAGCTGCAGTAAGACCGGCAACAGGCCGGCGGTAAAAAAATTGCAATTACGACCGTGGTGGAAACCGCCAACAAAGACAGCCACTTTAACACTCAGACCACCACGCGGTACAAACAAATAGCGCGGCGGTCACCGCCAACAGACAGGCGCGAGACAATGTACCCCCACAGTATTATGACAGGCCAATCCGCCACCTTTTCCGGGGCTGATTCACCGCAGATAAAAACACGGCGGAACCAGGAATTTCGAAGGGAAAACGCTCACCTCTACACACCCCACGAGGAACGAGGACACCATGGAACCGGAACTCCAAATTCTACCTGCGATAGTCTTCCTGCTCCTCTACCAGGAGCACGAACGCCGTCGGCGAAGACCACGGTGAGTACTGCACCTACGACACTGGGGAGCAGGCAAAAAACAGGGACACGCCACACGCAACACCCCCACCCTCATCCTCACCCACTATAACACACACACTAATACATGTTGATACATTACAGTTACACCCCCCAAGCCCCCTGGAAGAATGCAAAGACAAAAGTAAATTATTGTAACGATTGTAATCTATTAAAATCCAGTACTCCAAAATATATATACACTATAAACAAATATATACACCAATAATACAAGTCCAGGTATTGCACCATTTATAGTCCGTGGACCACTGGGCCCAAAATGCATGGGCGAGGCTCACACTCGATACCCGATCAAAACAGAGAGAACACTGCAGGGGCATCAGATAGAAATACAACAGGCACCTCATGGGGAAGGGAAGGGGGGGCACCTCAGCCGGATGAGTGCACGACCCCAGATCCACGAGGAGGCTCAATACCACTGATGTATCCTGGGGAGTGCAAAGCCACAGTCTCTCAAGTCTCTACAGTGGGTGGTTTGCCCACTGTTCAATCCTGGGGCGTGCAAAGCCACAGTCTCTCAAGTCTCTACAGTGGGTGGTTTGCCCACTGTTCAATCCTGGGGAGTGCAAAGCCACAGTCTCTCAAGTCTACAGTGGGTGGTTTGCCCACTGTAACATCCTGGGGAGTGCAAAGCCACAGTCTCTCAAGTCTCTACAGTGGGTGGTTTGCCCACTGTAACATCCTGGGGAGTGCAAAGCCACAGTCTCTCAAGTGGATAACAGTCTCCACTGGTTCTGGAGGGGGACTGGTGCCCAGAGTGCTTCATCCTGTGAAGGACAGAGGTAGTGGACGGATCTCTCCACTGGTTCTGGAGGGGGACTGGTGCCCAGAGTGCTTCATCCTGTGAAGGACAGAGGTAGTGGATGGATCTCTCCACTGGTTCTGGAGGGGGACTGGTGCCCAGAGCGCTTCATCCTGTGAAGGACAGAGGTAGTGGATGGATCTCTCCACTGGTTCTGGAGGGGGACTGGTGCCCAGAGTGCATCACTCACCCCGTGACGGACCCAGTTGCGCAGTGCCCCTGCTGCTCATGCGCTAGCGGTGCTTGAGTTGGCGGTGCCCTGTTCAGCGGTGCTTGAGTTGGCGGTGCCCTGTTCAGCGGTGCTTGAATTGGCAGTGCCCGGTTCAGCGGTGCTTGAGTTGGCGGTGCCCTGTTCAGCGGTGCTTGAGTTGGCGGTGCCCGGTTCAGCGGTGCTTGAGTTGGCGGTGCCCTGTTCAGCGGTGCTTGAGTTGGCGGTGCCCGGTTCAGTGGTGCTTGAGTTGGTCGATGCCCTGTTCAGCGGTGCTTGAGTTGGCAGTGCCCTGTTCAGCGGTGCTTGAGTTGGCGGTGCCCAGTTCAGCGGTGCTTGAGTTGGAGGTGCCCTGTTCAGCGGTGCTTGTGCTGGCGGTCCTTCATGGCCCAGCGGTGCTTGTGCTGGCGGTCCTTCATGGCCCAGCGGGGCTGGAGCTGGCGGTCCTTCATGGCCCAGCGGTGCTTGTGCTGGCGGTCCTTCATGGCCCAGCGGTGCTTGTGCTGGCAGTCCTTCATGGCCCAGCGGGGCTGGGGCTGGGGCTGGGGCTGGCGGTCCTTCATGGATCATCGGGCTGGGGCTGGCGGTGCACTCCTGGCCAGCTGGGCTGGGGGTGCCCTCCTGGGCAGCTGGGCTGGGGCTGGCGGTGGCCTCCTGGGCAGCTGGGCTGGGGCTGGCGGTGCACTCCTGGCCAGCTGGGCTGGGGCTGGCGGTGGCCTCCTGGGCAGCTGGGCTGGGGCTGGCCGCCGGGCACTGGCCAACTTCTGATGCTTCACAGGTGGAGGACTGGCTGTGCTGTGGCTCCGTGCCACACTGATTGTCCTGGTGGCCGGTGCAATCCACATACCGGTGACTACAGGCACCACTGGTCCCGGAGATGTTGTGGCTGAGGTGCTACTTCGGGACCTATGGGATGGACGGAGTGGGGGAGGTGTGGGAAAAAGGTCAAGGCTGGACATGAAATATTTCTTGGACACACTGGGACGGGTAGCTGGAGGGGGTTTGGGAGTGGAGGAAGAGGTGGTGGTAGTAGGAGGTGTACGTTTGGTGACTTTGGGTGCAGGTGCATGCGCTGGAGGCTGTCGTGGATGGCTGTTGGGTGGGTGTGTGGCTGCGTTTGTGTATCTTGGGAGGGGGCATCACAGACACACTGGGAGAGGACACAGGGGACGTGTGCATGGTAGTGGGGGTGGTGACTGCACGTGAGCGGGGTGTGCTGGTGGGTGTGCTGGTGAGGGACGTAGTGGCTGTAGAGGTAGTGCATGCAGGTGTGAGTGTAGACGAGACTGGGAGGGAGGAGGGAGACGAGGAGGAGGGGGACACAGTGGAGGCAGTGGATGTTGGTGTGTCTGCATGTGTGTGTTGCTTGCGTGAGTGCCTGTGGGATGTGTGGTGCTTATGTTTGCCTGAGCTTCCCTTGTGTGTTGACGTGTGTGCATGCTGGTCTGATGGTGTGCTTGGGATAGGCAGAGGTACAGGGGATTGGGTCTGGGTGGAGGAAGTTGGAGGGGGGAGGCTAGAGACGGGGACAATGGCTGCCATCAGTGCTGAGGCCAGAGTTTGAAAATCTCGGTGAAGGGCCGCCTGACCAGAATGAATGCCCTCCAGGAATGCATTAGTTTGTTGCAACTGCCTTTCTACACCCTGGATGGCATTCAAAATGGTAGACTGCCCAACAGTGAGGGACCTGAGGAGGTCAATGGCCTCCTCACTGGGGGCAGCAGGGGTGACTGGGGCAGGGCCTGAGGTGCCTGGGACGAAGGTGATACCCACCCTCCTGGGTGAGCGGGCACGGGGCGAAGGCAGAGGGGTTGCTGGGAGGGCGGTGCTGGTAGGGGGGGGTGGCTGTACCTGTAGATGCGGGGGGCACAGATGTTTCCGCCACCACAAGGGAGCTCCCATCAGAGGACGCGTCTGTGTCGCTGGTGTCAGCTCCTGTCCCTGCCGTGAAGCTCCCCTCGCCCTCCGTCCCACTGGTGAATTCCGAGTCTGTAGTCTCGCCCTCCAGGGACATGTGGGATGCAACTCCCTCGTGCTCCGGTGCCACTGCTCCTGCGCCTGATGATGCTAATGCATACAAGAACAGGGAGACCACAAAAAGGTGGGGGGGACGACAGAAGAAAGACATGTTAGGTGCATGGATTACCGCTACCGTTGGCGGACAAGACAGACACAGAAGCCCCCTGCACTACGCCGCGCTCTTGGGCTCCACTGTTCAATTCCTGGGAAATGGCCTACAAGGCTATGGACGACAACTGCACACATAGATGACACAGGGGCATGAATAGCTGTACTTGGCAGTCTACAGAGGTGGGGTGGGGTGCCACGGAGGGGCCTTGCCTACGGAACTCGCCCTGGCCTAGGGAAACCCACAGCCCTCCTCCCCCACCCAGACAACTCCACTGCGCGCAAAGTCAGCAGAATGAGAGTGTACTCACCCCCTTGTGTCTGCTGTGATGCCCTCAAGTGCCCATCCAACTACGGGTAGGCCACCGCCAGGATCCTGAACATCAGGGGGGTCATGGTGCGACGGGCACCCCTCCCACATTGGGAGGCCATCCCCAGCTGAGCCTCCGCCGTCTTCTTGCTCCAGCAGCGAATGTCCTCCCATCTTTTCCGGCAGTGGGTGCTCCGTCTGTGGTAGACCCCCAGGGTCCGGACGTCCTTGGCGATGGCACGCCAAATATCTTTCTTCTGGTGGGCGCTGACCTACATGAAATGTACAGGGGAAGAAGAGAAGTCATTACCAACTGCACCGTCAAAGTGATTGGCCCCCATCCCTACCCTTCCCATGTGGCACATGCATTCACCGTCTTTCATGCACACAGCACTTTGCCCCCTTCCTTCTTACATCCAGCCCTCTTCACACAGGCATAGCCCATACAACATGCTCCCTGTGTACTTACCTGTTTGTCTGGAGGACCGTAGAGTAGCGTGTACTGGGGGAGGACCCCATCCATGAGCTTCTCCAACTCCTCCGATGTGAAGGCAGGGGCCCTTTCCCCAGACACTCGAGCCATTGTCTCTTCCAGACCGAGGTCACAGGAGCACTTGCAGTGTAGGTCCTCTCCTGTCAAAGATCAGGTATTGAGTGATTGAACAGATAGAAAATGGCGGTCACGTCCGCAGCGGTCACGTCCACGGCAGTGCGTACCACCAGCGTACATCGTCATTGGCTCCTGGGACCCATAGGGTCCAATGTTAACCAATGCAGCATTGCGCCGCGGTCTCCGACCGCCTACCGCGATGATGTACAACGGCAGCGCAGTTACCTCACATGCCATTGTCCCACTTTACAGGTCAGGCAGCCGCCATTTCAGGGGCCCACATGGCTTCATTTTCAAGTGCGTCACACATACCTAGGCCTAGACTCAACACACATACAGGCCACCTTTTGTGTATGATTGGTGTTCTGTGTAAACTGTGGGTACGTACCTCTGAGTTGTTTGACTCTGTGCTTGCTGTTGTCCTTCATAGACACCGTTCACTGGGACATGTGAGGAGATGGCGGCATCCTCCGGTGTACCGACCGTTGGTGGACCTGTCGACAATGGAGGAGCGACATTTGATAATCACCTACAGGCTTGACCGTGCCACAATCCAGGAACTGTGTTCCCAGTTGGAGCCAGACCTGATGTCAGCAATCCGCCATCCCACAGGAATCCCCCCTCAAGTGCAGGTGCTGTCAGTGCTCCATTTCCTTGCAAGTGGCTCTTTTCAAACAACTGTGGCCATGGCATCAGGGATGTCCCAGCCTATGTTTTCCAACGTATTGTCCAGAGTGTTGTCTGCCCTTCTGAAACACATGCAGAGCTACATCGTTTTCCCTCAGGTGGAGGATTTGCCTACAGTGAAAGGTGATTTTTATGCCCAGGGACATATCCCCAACATCATAGGTGCCATTGATGGGACCCATGTGGCTTTGGTCCCCCCCCCACAGGAGTGAACAGGTGTACAGAAACCGGAAGAGTTATCATTCTATGAATGTACAGATGGTATGTTTGGCAGACCAGTACATCTCCCATGTGAATGCCATGTTCCCTGGCTCAGTGCATGACGCCTACATCCTGCGGAAGAGCAGCATCCCTTATGTGATGGGTCAACTCCAGAGGAACCGTGTGTGGCTATTAGGTGAGCACCTGGAAGCAGTGGGAATGGTTGTCTGGGTCTGGGGTTATCCCTCCAGGTTGGTGTGTGTCTAGCAGTTGCCCCTCACCATTTGCAGGTGAATCTGGTTACCCTAACCTGTCATGGCTACTGACCCCAGTGAGGAATCCCAGGACCAGGGCAGAGGAACGCTACAATGAGGCCCATCGGCGAACTAGGAGGGTGATCGAGCGGACCTTCTGCCTCCTGAAGGCCAGGTTCAGGTGCCTTCATATGACAGGTGGATCCCTATTCTACTCACCAAAGAAGGTGTGCCAGATCATCGTGGCCTGCTGTATGCTTCACAACTTGGCTTTGCGACGACAGGTGCCTTTTCTGCAGGAGGATGGTCCAGATGGCGGTGTTGTGGCAGCTGTGGAGCCTGTGGACAGTGATGAGGAGGAAGCAGAGGAAGAAGACATGCACAACAGGGACTCAGTGATCCAGCAATATTTACAGTGAAACACAGGTAAGATTACAATCCTGCCTACTACATGTACTTTTACACTACTACCTCTCTCCTGTCTGTCGTTTTCACCCAGTGTATGGTCACTGAGTTGTCACTTTCACTTACGGTTTCACAGATGTGGGTCCCACTGTGTGACATCTGCTTAAATTCCTCATGGACTACTGTAGAGCTGTGTGACATAGGTATGTTGACATTACTATTTCAAATACATTTGTCATTGTAATTGCTAATACACTATTTCAAAATCACCGACAGACTCCAGATCATTTTGTGCTTTAGGTGTGTTTATTTAAATGCAAAATATTGGAGGAGGTAGTGAAATGGTGAGGGGTGATGGCGGAGGAGTGTCCATGGCAGAGTCCAGTCTATTAGTCTCACAGGTGCATTGCCCATATGGGCATAGGAAGTGGAGCTGGGGCAGTTTAATTATGGACAGGGTGACAAAGTGGGACAGTAGGATGACAATCATGGTCTCATTTCTTGGCGGGGGTCTTGGCATCGTTCTCTATCTTGTTCCTGGATCTCAGGGACCGTTTGCGGGGCGGTTCTCCCTCTGCAGGGGGTGGGGTGCTGATGTGGTGGTCCTGTGGCGGGGTGTCCTGTCCACTAGCGCCGGTGGAGGTGGTGGGCAGTTCATCGTCCATGCTAGTGTCAGGGGCCCCTTGTAGTGCCACAGTGTCCCTCCTGGTGTGGAGTACTTCCTTCAGCACCCCTACGATGGTGCCCAGGGTGGAGCTGATGGTTCTGAGTTCCTCCCTGAATCCCATATACTGTTCCTCCTGCATGCGCTGGTTCTCCTGAAACTTGGGCAGTACCGTTGCCACCGTCTCCTGGGAGTGGTGGTATGCTCCCATGATGGAGGAGAGGGCCTCGTGGAGAGTGGGTTCCCATGGCCTGTCCGCCCCCTGTCGCACGGCAGCCCTCCCAGTTACCCTCTGTTCCAGTGCCTCCGTCCCCTGGACCGTGTGCCCACTGCCACTGCCCCCAGGTCCCTGTTGTTGTTGGGGTGGTGGGTTATCCTGGGTTCCCTGTAGTGGTGGACACACAGCTGATTGACGTGTCCTGGGGACAGAGGTATGGGCCCGCTGGGTGGGTGCTGTGCTGGTGTTTCCAAAGGGGGGAAGGTCTGTGGTGGTCTGTGTCTGTGTGAGGGGAACCGACTGTCCAGAGGTCCCCGATGGTCCAGGCTGGTCATCTAGATCCAGTTGGACAGAGGTGCTGTCATCACTGTGGGCCTCTTCTGTTGGTGGTGTGGACATGTGTGGACCCTCCTGTCCGGTGACGTTGGGTAGGGGTCCTGCAGGGATATAAAAGGATGTTTGTTAAATCTGTGTGTGTAATGGTGTGCAATGGGTGGATGACCGTGTACCCCAGTGCTAGTATTCCTGTGTGGGAGCTTGTGTGATGGTGGTTTAGGGGGGTGTATGGGTATGTGCAATGGCCATGCTTTGGTGATGGGTGTCCATGCTTTGTAGTTGCATGCAGCGCTTGGTGTTGGGATGTGTGGGTTGTGATGTTGGGACATTTGTGAGGAGTTGGGGTGCTGGGGGTGAGGGTGGGGGTATGTGATAGCATGCAGGTAGGGTGGGGGATGTCATAGTAAAGCTTTGACTTACTAGAGTCCATTCCTCCACCTACTCCTGCGAGGCCCTCAGGATGCAGAATCGCCAAGACCTGCTCCTCCCATGTTGTTAGTTGTGGGGGAGAAGGTGGGGATCCGCCGCCAGTCCGCTGACCCACCAGGTGGTGTCTTGAGACCACGGAACGCACCTTCCCCCGTAGGTCGTTCCACCTCTTCCGGATGTCCTCCCGATTTCTTGGGTGTTGTCCCACTGCGTTGGCCCTGTCCACTATTCTGCACCATAGCTCCATCTTCCTTGCAATGGATGTGTGCTGCACCTGTGCTCCGAATAGCTGTGGCTCTACCCGGACGGTTTCCTCCACCATGACCCTGAGCTCTTCCTCCGAGAACCTGGGGTGTCTTTGCCGTGCCATGGGGTGGTGTGGGTGGAGTGTGTGGTGGAGTGTGTGGTGATAAGTGTGGTGATATGTAGTGGTGTGTTGTTGTGAGGTGCGTGGAAGTTGTGTGGGTGATGGTGTTGTGTGCCTGTGGATGCTGTTGTTCTTGCTGGTGGTGTCTCTCTCTGGCCTTCTTTTGGAATTTTTTGTCCTGGGGGTTTGTGGGTGATGTGGGTGTGTGTTTTATATTGTAATGGGTGTGTGGGAGTGGTGTGTGTATGTGTCTCAGGTGTGTGTATTTGGAATTGTCCAATGTGGTAGTGTTTTGTAAATGTGTGTGTATTTTGAGCGCGGTGTGTACCGCCAATGGAATACCGCAGATGAAAGACCGCCGCGTGGATTCGTGTGTCGTGATAGTGTGGGGGTATTTCTGTTGGCGTGACGGTGGAGGTTTTGTTTTCGCCAGTTTATCACTGACCTTTGGTGTGGCGGACTTGTGTGGGTGTCTGAATTTTGGCAGATTCAGAGATGTGGGTCATAATAGCTGTGGTGGAATTCCACGGCCGCGGCGGTGTGTTGGCGGTCTTCTGCACAGCGGTATGCGGCTTTTACCGCCAATGTTGTAATGACCGCCAAACTGTCTAATTTAGAACTGGTTTATATTTGTACAAAAGTAAAAGGAGTTTAATTTTCCTAAAGTTTTGTGTTTTGTGTTGTGTAAAAGGATGTGTGTGTGGAAAAACAGTCTGTTTCCTGTTTCTCACTGGCTGGGTGGTGGTGATGGCGGTTGATGGGAGGGAGAACTTACAGAGCTAAGTACGTGGATAAAATTAACCCAGTGGAATGCACTGGTTG
Organism: Pleurodeles waltl; assembly: GCF_031143425.1. Lineage (NCBI taxonomy): Eukaryota > Metazoa > Chordata > Amphibia > Caudata > Salamandridae > Pleurodeles > Pleurodeles waltl. Next base: position 7,111,601 of record NW_027150076.1, read on the forward strand.
TTATTGCCTTTGTCTAATGAAGATATTTATGGGTTTTTTTATGTGTATATTTTATTGTTGAACTGTTTTATGTGTGATGCTGGCCTTTGAGAATGCTTTGTGCTTCCTACTTAAACTTTTGGAAATTGTTCCTTGGACTCTGGCACGGAGAAACATGAAATTATCACAAATTATGACCCAACACCACAATTAACTTTGAAAAGTCTCCAGTATTAGCTTATTAATTTGGTTCTTCTTGCAGGGTTTGTTTTTGCAAATTTTATTTATTGTTATGAGGTCAATATTTGTTTAAAACGTGTTTGGAGTAGTTGTCAGATATACAACAAAAAGCCAATTGAAGTATTGATAACATTTTCTGTTCTACCTTTATTTTTTTTTAACTTTCTTATTGTTACATCAACATTATAAGAACCGTTAAACCCAAGTACAAGTCAAGCCTTCTTGCAGGGCTACTGTCTCAAAGTCAGGTGTATTTTTGGTGACGCCCATAACAAGCTTCCTGCTTCAGTCAGAGCGCGTTGAGTCTAAGGACTTTATCACTGTACCCAAAGTTAGCAGAAAATACCCTTCTGCATTGTAGGATCTTCACTGATAGTGATAAGCACTCGAATAATTCCCTGCAGCGTGCGTGAATTCTGGAAATCCTTTTAATATGGTTATTTTATGGAATAAAAAAGCATCTGAAGAAAGTCTTTTGTCCACAAGTCTTAAACAGATATCTGTGGGATGGAGACCATCAGAGGCTTCATTTGTTCTGAATGTTCTGATAAATCTTTTTAATCCATATTCATAGAACCGCTTTGCTTCACACATATGAAGAGGAAAAAAAAGCAGGTTATTCAAAAGGAAACATACAGGTAAAATGCAGCCTATTGGCTTACATTAACCACATATAGCAAAGTTTAAAAAACAAGCTTGCCCCTTTAAGAGCATTGGAGGCGCCCTTCCACAATACACTGTACTGGCAGCTGCCTTACTGCTCAAGTTTGTTTTTGCAGCTTGTGAGAAAAGGATTTCAGCACATCTCTGAGGCTATTTTGCCTTTCAAAGCAGATATTTTCCTGTCAGGACTTCAATTTTCTGAGCTTTCATAAAGGTCTTATCACCTGCTGTTTAGTGAACTCATTTTTCTGAGATTCTGACTGGTTTTCCGATCATAATGACTTCTCTTTTCTCAAAGTGGATGGAATGTGGAAGGCAGAAGTCTGTAACTGATGCACATAAGGTGTGAGTAGTTTGCTTGCTTGCCATTCAATCGCTCCAGGAATGTGATATCTGTAAAAATATGTCAAAAAGAACACTAATGACAGATAAAGAATAAGACCGAGAGGCATGTTAGAAGATATGAGGGCTGAGGAAGAGATAAAGAAAAGAATAAACTAGACAGATCAGCTCCACAATCTACATCAAACTTCCTCTCAAAAGTCACAGAGGTAGGTCTAAAGAGAAAAGAAATAAAGAAAAACAACTTCATTCTCAACGTCACCATAGATCAATGTCAAGATCAGTGACAGAGACATCAAGCCCATTAGGACCGACCTGTTCGCTGTCCAGACAGGGTTCACTTTGTTGACAACAATGGCATTCAACATACAGACGACATACATCCCCACTGATGTCAAGAGCACAAAGATCACCATTAGTTCTAAGTCATACAGCAGCTAAGTCATCACCAACATCAGCGAGAACACTGTTAACATCGAAGTGTCATCACTTACCATTAATGAGACCACTGTCAATGCTGAAAGACCACCACTCACCATCTAGAGTGACACTATCAATGTCGAAGAGTTGAAAATTGCCTACTTCTCGCTCTCAAGTCTCTAAGGTCTGGTCCATATCACCCTCAATAGTACAATCCATATATTCTTCAGCTTCTCAAATAATAAACTCTTCACCTTTAGGGGGTACTCTATGATATGAAAGAGATAAAGGAAAGAAACATCTGTCTGTCCTGGATGCAGACACACCGTTTCAGGACCCTGCACCCTTGCTGTACAGCTCAATCACCCCAATAATGCCATTTGAGGAACCAATACAATCTCGGCATAGACTTTTGGGCTTATCACCTCCAAAAAAAGATATCAAAAGCCACTTCAGTGTCACTATACACAAGTGGAAACCACCTTCTCCACAAACACCTAGAAGTACATTTCCAAGAGGCTCGCTTAGAAGAAGTTCAGGATCTCACACCAGGTCCAGATCGCCATGCACATATCTGGTCTATCTTCAAACACTCCTACATTACCAGCTCCATCGCCTTCCAGAGTGTCACCAACACATTATTATCTTTCATGGGGTACTGGTAGAAGAGCAACCAAGCTTAACATACGCTGAGAGGCATCTTAGTCATGGGGATCAGTAATTCTGGAAACATTTCCATCTAGAGAAGCACCCTACCCTCTCTTACAATTAGTCCCAGGTCTTTTAGAAATAGCAGAGGACATCTTTCTCACTCTAAAACTCAAAGTCTACTGAAGAAATAGAAACCACAACAGAAAGATCCAGAAAATCTAAAAACAGCCCAATGGCCTGATTCAGTGATTGTCACAGCTGTGAGATGAAAAACATCCTTCAGATCCTGAATTAACTGCTGCTCCTGGGAGGGAAAGCAAGAAAATTGGTATCCCTATGAAATAAATGTGAGGAACAGCATCAACACATTGGAAAAACGCAAGTGTCACAACACTTCTTGGGAAAAACCTTAGAGAGATGATTAGGTGTTTTGTAATTAGTGCTGCAACTTATAAGTATAGCTCTCTTTGGCCAACATACGGACAAAAAGAAGCTACCTATGAAGTGGAAAGTCTAAATTCTGTTGGGATGAAAGGAAATTTCTGTGAACAGTACAGTCCAAAAGAACATTTATTTTTCCAGCACAGTGCAACATCAAAAACAGCTTTAGCAACAAAAGCAAGGGCAGGAACAGCAATACCAACGTCGGTATCAAAATAAGAAACTGCCACTTCCCAGAAACTCATATTCTAGAGGGAAAAACTCATGTAGCAGTTGCCAGTGATTCTTTAAGAGCCCCGCTGATAGTTATCCACTCCCATGGGGGAAGTGCTGGCATTCCACTTGGAAGAGTGGAAAACAATGTAGGAGGCTGGACTGGCTTGTAGTGAGTACCAAGGGGTACTTATACCTTGCACCAGGCCCAGGTATCCCTTATTAATGTATAGGGTGTCTAGCAGCTTAGGCTGATAGATAATGGTAGCTTAGCAGAGCAGCTTAGGCTGAACTAGGAGACGAGTGAAGCTCCTACAGTACCACTTAGTGTCATATGCACAATATCATAAGAAAACACAATACATAGATATACTAAAAATAAAGGTACTTTATTTTTATGACAATATGCCAAAAGTATCTCAGTGAGTCCCCTCAGTATGAGGATAGCAAATATACACAAGATATATGTACACAATACCACAAATATGCAGTATAGTATTAGAAAACAGTGCAAACAATGTATAGTTACAATAGGATGCAATGGGGACACATAGGGATAGGGGCAACACAAACCATATACTCCAAAAGTGGAATGCGAACCACAAATGGATCCCAAACCTATGTGACCTTGTAGAGGGTTACTGGGACTGTAAGAAAACAGTGAGGGTTAGAAAAATAGCCCACCCCAAGACCCTGAAAAGTGAGTGTAAAGTGCACTAAAGTTCCCCAAAGAGCACAGAAGGCGTGATAGGGGAATTCTGCAGGAAAGACACAAATCAGCAATGCAACAATGATGGATTTCCAAACGAGGGTACCTGTGGAACAAGGGGACCAAGTCCAAAAGTCACAAGCAAGTCGGAGATGGGCAGATGCCCAGGAAATGCCAGCTGTGGGTGCAAAGAAGCTGAGGATTCTGCAGGAACGACAAGGGCTAGAAACTTCCCCTTTGGAGGATGGATGTCCCACGCCGTGGAGAGTTGTGCAGAAGTGTTTTCCTGAAGAAAGACCGCAAACATGCCTTGCTAGATGCAAGTCGTGCAGTTAGGGTTTTTGGATGCTGCTGTGGCCCAGGAAGGACCAGGATGTCGCCAATTGCGTCAGGGGACAGAGGGGGCGCCCAGCAGGACGAGGAGCCCTCTCAGAAGCAGGCAGCACCCGCAGAAGTGCCGGAACAGGCACTACGAAGAGGAGTGAAACGGTGCTCACCCGAAGTTACACAAAGGAGTCCCACGTCGCCGGAGGACAACTCAGGAGGTCGTGCAATGCAGGTTAGAGTGCCGCGGACCCAGGCTTGGCTGTGCACAAAGGATTTCCGCCGGAAGTGCACAGAGGCCGGAGTAGCTGCAAAAGTCGCGGTTCCCAGCAATGCAGTCTGGCGTGGGGAGACAAGGACTTACCTCCACCAAACTTGGACTGAAGAGTCACTGGACTGTGGGAGTCACTTGGACAGAGTTGCTGGATTCAAGGGACCTCGCTCGTCGTGCTGAGAGGAGACCCAGGGTACCGGTGATGCAGTTCTTTGGTGCCTGCGGTTGCAGGGGGACGATTCCGTCGGCCCACGGGAGATTTCTTCGGAGTTTCTAGTGCAGAGAGGAGGCAGACTACCCCCACAGCATGCACCACCAGGAAAGCAGTCGAGAAGGCGGCAGGATCAGCGTTACAGAGTTGCAGTAGTCGTCTTCGCTACTTTGTTGCAGTTTTGCAGGCTTCCAGCGCGGTCAGCAGTCGATTCCTTGGCAGAAGGTGAAGAGAGAAATGCAGAGGAACTCTGATGAGCTCTTGCATTCGTTATCTAAGGAATTCCCCAAAGCAGAGACCCTAAATAGCCAGAAAAGAGGGTTTGGCTACTTAGGAGAGAGGATAGGCTAGCAACACCTGAAGGAGCCTATCAGAAGGAGTCTCTGACGTCACCTGCTGGCCCTGGCCACTCAGAGCAGTCCAGTGTGCCAGCAGCACCTCTGTTTCCAAGATGGCAGAGGTCTGGAGCACACTGGAGGAGTTCTGGGCACCTCCCAGGGGAGGTGCAGGTCAGGGGAGTGGTCACTCCCCTTTCCGTTGTCCAGTTTCGTGCCAGAGCAGGGCTGAGGGGTCCCTGAACCGGTGTAGACTGGCTTATGCAGAAATGGGCACCATGTGTGCCCATGAAAGCATTTCCAGAGGCTGGGGGAGGCTACTCCTCCCCTGCCTGAATACCTTTTTCCAAAGGGAGAGGGTGTAACACCCTCTCTCTGAGGAAGTCCTTTGTTTTGCCTTCCTGGGCCAAGCCTGGCTGGACCCCAGGAGGGCAGAAACCTGTCTGAGGGGGGTTGGCAGCAGCAGCAGCTGCAGTGAAACCCCTGAAAAGGCAGTTTGGCAGTACATGGGTCTGTGCTAGAGACCCGTGGGATCATGGGATTGTGCCAACAATGCCAGGATGGCATAGAGGGGGCAATTCCATGATCTTAGACATGTTACATGGCCATATTCGGAGTTACCATTGTGAAGCTACACATATGTAGTGACCTATATGTAGTGCACGCGTGTAATGGTGTCCCCGCACTCACAAAGTCTGGGGAATTGGCCATGAACAATGTGGGGGCACCTTGGCTAGTGCCAGGGTGCCCACACACTAAGTAACTTAGCACCCAGCCTTTACTAGGTAAAGGTTAGACATATAGGTGACTTATAAGTTACTTAAGTGCAGTGGTAAATGGCTGTGAAATAACGTGGACGTTATTTCACTCAGGCTGCAGTGGCAGGCCTGTGTACGATTTGTCAGAGCTCCCTTTGGGTGGCAAAAGAAATGCTGCAGCCCATAGGGATCTCCTGGAACCCCAATACCCTGGGTACCTCAGTACCATATACTAGGGAATTATAAGGGTGTTCCAGTATGCCAATGTAAATGGGTGAAATTGGTCACTAGCCTGTTAGTGACAATTTGTACAGAGAGAGCATAACCACTGAGGTTCTGGTTAGCAGAGCCTCAGTGAGACAGTTAGGCATCACACAGGGAACACATACATATAGGCCACAAACTTATGAGCACTGGGGTCCTGGCTAGCAGGGTCCCAGTGACACATAACAAACATACTGAAAACATAGGGTTTTCACTATGAGCACTGGGCCCTGGCTAGCAGGATCCCAGTGAGACAGTGAAAACACCCTGACATACACTCACAAACAGGCCAAAAGTGGGGGTAACAAGGCTAGAAAGAGGCTACTTTCTCACAAACAACAACAGACAAATGGATACTCAACATTATAGAAAGGGGCTACTTCACCCGCTTAAAAAAAACAACACTTAATTCCTTACTCTTATTGCTGGTGCAAGAAACCTATATCCTACGGACCAACTAAATCAGTGAAAATTGAATCTTTGCATTAAAGGAACAAAAAAGCTTACTTCAGATGTTTTCTAGTCCCCAAAAATGGCCGAACAACCCAACATCATCCAATATTAGATCGGAGTTTTCTCAACAAATACATTCAAAAGGAAAACATTCAGAATGCTGGCACTTCACCACCACAAAAGAAACCATTGTCTCTGCTCTATAGACCTTGAAGATGTGTATAGTCACATTCCCACAGCAAAGCTCAACTGGGAATACCTGTTAATCAACTCAACAAATGTAATTCTTTAAATTACCTGTCATAAACCATTTTGTAGAGGGGCTTAAAAAAAGATTTCCCTTCTGTTAAAATGCATCTCCAACTTAGGAGCTAAATCTGGTACTGTCAAAATGAATGGCTCTTACTTTTGAATAAATTCATAGAGCTACTTTGCACCATAGTTCATGGAAAACTGCCTTTTGAATTGCTGCCACTTCAGCTAGAAGAGTCAGTGAGTTCCATGAGTTATCTTCAAGAAAGCAATAATTGTTTTTCATTTGAATAGGGTGGTTTGAAGAACACTCTCTTTATTCCTGACTAAAGTTGTTGCAGAATTTCACATCAATCAGATCATTATTGTACCAACCTTCTTTCCCAACCCCTCTAAACCAGCAGGGAGGGCTCTTCGTAAGTTAGATATCAGAAGAGATCCTGTTTTTTTGTTAGATAAAACCAAGGACATCAGAAATGCAAATTAATCCTTTATAAACTATGGTCACATAAGACAAGAAGTGGCTACTTCTAAACAATCAATATCTAGTGGCATGCATGCAGTTATGTTACCACCACCGTTCCAACAAACAAACTATTGCCAGGAAAACCCGGAGTGCATTATAGAAGAGAAAAAGCAGGTACTACTTCACAAATAACAAATGGTTTCAATTGTGGACATCTGTAGAGCTGCAGCATGGAAATCTACCTACACCTTCGCCAAACACTATTGTTTAGAGTTTGATAATCAAGCAGAAGCCGGAGTAGGTCAGGCAAGTCCTGTAAACCTTATCAAATAAGGTTCTTTACTGTTTTTTCTGTTGGACTATAATTTACCAACCGCTTCATCGATGAGTTAGCTTTCTATTCTATTCTAACACTTATGACTGTCAAAAAAGATTCTATAATGCGGAAGAAAATGTTACACACGTCTAGTCCAGCTTCTTCTTCATAGGATGAATCCATAACTGACCCACCCTCCTACCCGACTGTTCTTTTAAAGGAGGGGTGTGGGTGCATCTCTATATACTGTACATATGTACATAAGTATTTCTACTTTAAGTTTAGGCTTAAAAAGAACTGAGGGCCCCATTATGACTCTGGCGGTCTCTTGACCGCCAGGGCCATGGTCAGACCGCCGCTGAAGCGAATCCGGCCATAACATTATGACCATGGCCAAAGTGCCACGGTCGGACCGTCAGCACTTCTGCCTTTAGGCCATACGGTCCCAATCCGTCAGGGCAGTGCTGCAAGCAGTGCAGCCCTGGGGATTACGAGTCCCGTCTCAGCCAGCTGGCCAGCCCCGTCATGCTTTGCACTGTCTGCATTGCTGGTGTACCCGACACAGCGCAACATTGCCACCGGCTTGATTAGGAGCCAGCATCAATGTTGTGGCTTGTTTCCCACTGGGCCAGCTAGAAACTCTTAATAGGGCCAGCGGGAGGGAGACCGCACTGGAGGTCTCCTGAACGCGGGAGTGAGGCGGGTGGCTTTTGCTGCCCGACAATCTCTTAATGTGACCCTGAGTCTTGAAGGTAACTGCAAGTATTGAGTATGAACAGCTGTTATGGGACGCTGCAGGGAATTATTCCAGTGTTTAGGAGTATCAATGAAGATCCAATGAAGCAGAACCAGATGTTCCTAGAGTCAATTTTACAGTTAGCGTGATCAAGTGTGCTTGGATGTTTTTCTTTCAACATCTATTTCACAGAAGCTTTAATTCACTTTATTCTACATTGTGCTAAACTCAAAATGTCTTTCCTGGTTTACGTGTTTTTTTTCCTGCAACATGTAGAGAAATTAACAATTGCTGGGAAAATATAGGGGGTCATTACAACACTGGTGGTCTTTGACCGCCAGGGCTGTTTTGTCGGAAGCACCGCCAACAGGCTGGCGGTGCTTCACTGGGAATTACGACCGCGGCGAAAGCGCCGTGGTCGCATCGCCGGCTTCCCGCCACTTTTGTCCTGGCGGTTTAAATCCCCTAGGGCAGCACTGCCCAGGGGATTACGAGTCCCCCTCCCGCCAGCCTTTTCATGGCGGTTTGAACCGCCATGAAAAGGCTGGCGGAAAGGGGAGTCGTAGGGCCCCTGGGGGCCCCTGCGCTGCCCATGCCACTGGCATGGGCAGTGCAGGGCCCCCCTGCCACGCCCCCATGGAGCTTTTCACTGTCTGCTATGCAGACAGTGAAAATCGCGACGGGTGCAACTGCACCCGTCGCACAGCCGCAACACTGCCGGCTCCATTTGGAGCCAGCTCCCGTGTTGCGGCCGAGATCCCCGCTGGGTCGGCGGGCGGAAACCAGGTAGGCCCCGCGGGAGTGCAGCTGCATTGGCGGCGGCCCGGCGATTTCATCTTGGCGGGCGGCAACCGAGGGCCATAGTGTTGGAAATTACCATCTTTTGCGAGACATCCCCCAGATTCTTGCTGAACCCGTTTTGGTGGCTTTATGACTCTGTGCACTTTAATCCAGCTAACCTGTGATAAAGTGTTTGCCCTCTCCCTTCTAAACTTGGTAAAACTGGTATACACCTAATTGGCACATTTAACCCGTTCAATCTGAATTCTTGCCAAATATGATGCATCTCTATAAATTATTTCTGTTTATTGAGTGATGGTGTGTGTTCGTTGTTGTCGTAGGCTTGATAATCGAGTAAAGCCCTTCACACATTCAGTGCAATGGTATGGTTTTTCCCATGTGTGTTTGCTGATGTCGGTTTAGGCTTGATAAAGAACTAAAGCTATTCACATATTTGCACAGTTTATGTTCAGGTTCCTCTGTCGCTGATTGCACTAATATTGTCCTGAATATTGGAGCTCATTGTTTATGACAGCTTTAACAGATTTACAATATTATCATATATAATCATTTTGTTCATTCAAGACTTGTTTCCTGTTGGACGTAAAGAGAATGAAAACTGCTAAATGGACTCATTATGGAATGTGAGTACACAATATTTATCTGGTTGTAAAAGTCATCTCTTCTTTACCACGGCTGATACTTACACCATACACAAATATTTAACTAAAAGTTCTGTTGAGCACATCACATCCTCCTTACTTCAGAAAAAGTGGATATTTACCAGTATTCACAGATTAACAGTAAAGAAAGGGCACTCACGTAGAACCCACGTGCTACAGGTACCGCTTTGCGAGGATGCACATGAACAAGATTTCATTTAAACAAGAACAGATTGTGGAAACAGAGATGGATCGGGACCTGAATCACAAGCTTCTTTTGAAGACGTTTACCTGGGAGGTACAAACAGGGGAGGTGCACATGTAGGTGCTTATGAGGTACAAACAGAGGAGGTGCACAGTGTAGGAAAGTACCATCTTGCCTGGCATGTTACCCCCATATTTCACTGTATATATGTTGTTTTAGTGTATGTGTCACTGGGACCCTGCCAGCCAGGGCCCCAGTGCTCATAAGTGTGCCCTGCATGTGTTCCCTGTGTGATGACTAACTGTCTCACTGAGGCTCTGCTAACCAGAACCTCAGTGGTTATGCTTTCTCTGCTTTCCAAATTGTCACTAACAGGCTAGTGACCAATTTCACCAATTCACATTGGCATACTGGAACACCCTTATAATTCCCTAGTATATGGTACGGAGGTACCCAGGGTATTGGGGTTCCAGGAGACCCCTATGGGCTGCAGCATTTCTTTTGCCACCCATAGGGAGCTCTGACAATTCTTACACAGGCCTGCCACTGCAGCATGAGTGAAATAACGTCCACGTTATTTCACAGCCATTTACCACTGCACTTAAGTAACTTATAAGTCACCTATATGTCTAACCTTCACCTGGTGAAGGTTGGGGGCTAAGTTACTTAGTGTGTGGCCACCCTGGCACTAGCCAAGTTGCCCCCACATTGTTCAGGGCACATTCCCCGGACTTTGTGAGTGCGGGGACACTATTTCACGCGTGCACTATACATAGGTCACTACCTATGTATAGCATCACAATGGTAACTCCGAACATGGCCATGTAACATGTCTAAGATCATGGAATTGTCACCCCAATGCCATTCTGGCATTGGGGAGAAAATTCCATGATCCCCCGAGTCTCTAGCACAGATCCGGGTACTGCCAAACTGCCTTTCCCGGGGTTTCACTGCAGCTGCTGCTGCTGCCAACCCCTCAGACAGGTTTCTGCCCTCCTGGGGTCCATCCAGGCCTGGCCCAGGAAGGCAAAATAAAGGACTTCCTCAGAGAGAGGGTGTTACACCCTCTCCCTTTGGAAAAAGGTGTCAGGGCTGGGGAGGAGTAGCCTCCCCCAGCCTCTGGAAATGCTTTGATGGGCACAGATGGTGCCCATCTCTGCATAAGCCAGTCTACACCGGTTCAGGGATCCCCCAGCCCTGCTCTGGCGCGAAACTGGACAAAGGAAAGGGGAGTGACCACTCCCCTGACCTGCACCTCCCAGGGGAGGTGACCAGAGCTTGCCATCTTGGAAACAGAGGTGTTGCTGGCACACTGGACTGCTCTGAGTGGCCAGTGCCATCAGGTGACGTCAGAGACTCCTTCTGATAGGCTTCTACCTGTGTTACTAGCCTATCCTCCTTCCTAGGTAGCCAAACCTCCTTTTCTGGCTATTTAGGGTCTCTGCTTTGGGGAATTCTTCAGATACCGAATGCAAGATCTCACCAGAGTTCCTCTGCATCTCTCTCTTCACCTTCTGTCAAAGGATCGACCGCTCACTGCTCAGGACGCCTGCAAAACCGCAACAAAGTAGCAAAGATGACTACTGCAACCTTGTATCGCTGATCCTGCCGCTTTCTCGCCTGTTTCCTGGTGGTGCATGCTCTGGGGGTAGCCTGCCTCCTTTCTGCACCAGGAGCTCTGAAGAAATCTCCCGTGGGACAACGGAATCCACCCCCTGCAACCGCAGGCAACAAAAAGACTGCATCACTGGTCCTCTGGGTCCCCTCTCAGCACGACGAGCGTGGTCCCTGGAACTCAGCAACTCTGTCCAAGTGACTTCCACAGTCCAGTGACTCTTCAGTCCAAGTTTGGTGGAGGTAAGTCCTTGCCTCCCCACGCTAGACTGCATTGCTGGGTACCGCGTGATTTGCAGCTGCTCCGGCTCCTGTGCACTCTTCCAGGATTTCCTTCGTGCACAGCGAAGCCTGCAGTGCACAACCTTCTGAGTTGTCCTCCGGCGTCGTGGGACTCCCTTTTGTGTCTTCTGGTGGACTCTGGTTCACTCCTCTTCCAAGTGCCTGTTCCGGTACTTCTGCGGGTGCTGCCTGCTTCTGTGAGGGCTCCCTGACTTGCTGGGCGCCCCCTCTGTCCCCTCATCCAAGTGGCAACATCCTGGTCCCTCCTGGGCCACAGCAGCATCCAAAAACCGTAACCGCGACCCTTGCAGCTAGCAAGGCTTGTTTGCGGTCTTTCTGCGTGGGAACACCTCTGCAAGCTTCTTCACGACGTGGGACATCCATCCTCCAAAGGGGAAGTTTCTAGCCCTCTTCGTTCTTGCAGAATCCACAGCTTCTACCATCCGGTGGCAGCTTCTTTGCACCCTCAGCTGGCATTTCCTGGGCATCTGCCCACTCTCGATATTGTCGCGACTCTTGGACTTGGTCCCCTTGTTCCACCGGTACTCAGGTCCGGAAATCCACTTTGGTTGTTTTGCTGGTGGTGGTCTTCCTTGCAGAAACCCCCTATCACGATTTCTGGGGGTTATAGGTGCACTTTACACCTACTTTTCAGGGTCTTGGGGTGGGCTATTTTTCTAACCCTCACTGTTTTCTTACAGTCCCAGTGACCCTCTACAAGCTCACATAGGTTTGGGCTCCATTCGTGGTTCGCATTCCACTTTTGGAGTATATGGTTTGTGTTGCCCCTATACCTATGTGCTCCTATTGCAATCTACTGTAACTTTACATTGCTTGCATTACTTCCTTTGGCTATTACTGCATATTTTTGGTATTGTGTACATATATCTTGTGTATATTTGGCATCCTCATACTGAGGGTACTCACTGAGATACTTTTGGCATATTGTCATAAAAATAAAGTACCTTTATTTTTAGTATATCTGTGTATTGTGTTTTCTTATGATATTGTGCATATGACACCAGTGGTATAGTAGGAGCTTTGCATGTCTCCTAGTTCAGCCTAAGCTGCCCTACTATAGCTACCTTCTATCAGCCTAAGCTGCTAGAAACACCTCTTCTACACTAATAAGGGATAACTGGACCTGGTACAGAGTGTAAGTACCCCTTGGTACCCACTACAAGCCAGGCCAGCCTCCTACATTGGTTGTGCAGCGGTGGGATAAGTACTTGTAACTACTTACTGTAGGAAAGTACCATCTTGCCTGGCATGTTACCCCCATTTTTCACTGTATATATGTTGTTTTAGTTGTATGTGTCACTGGGACCCTGTCACCCAGGGCCCCAGTGCTCATAAGTGTGCCTGAATGTGTTACCTGTGTAGTGACTAACTGTCTCACTGAGGCTCTGCTAATCAGAACCTCAGTGGTTATGCTCTCTCATTTCTTTCAAATTGTCACTAACAGGCTAGTGACCAATTTTACCAATTTACATTGGCTTACTGGAACACCCTTATAATTCCCTAGTATATGGTACTGAGGTACCCAGGGTATTGGGGTTCCAGGAGATCCCTATGGGCTGCAGCATTTCTTTTGCCACCCATAGGGAGCTCTGACAATTCTTACACAGGCCTGCCACTGCAGCCTGAGTGAAATAACGTCCACGTTATTTCACAGCCATTTTACACTGCACTTAAGTAACTTATAAGTTACCTATATGTCTAACCTTTAGCTAGTAAAGGTTGGGTGCTAAGTTACTTAGTGTGAGGGCACCCTGGCACTAGCCAAGGTTCCCCCACATTGTTCAGGGCCAATTCCCCGGACTTTGTGAGTGCGGGGACACCATTACACGCGTGCACTACATATAGGTCACTACCTATATGTAGCTTCACAATGGTAACTCCGAATATGGCCATGTAATATGTCTATGATCATGGAATTGCCCCCTCTATACCATCCTGGCATAGTTGGCACAATCCCATGATCCCAGTGGTCTGTAGCACAGACCCTGGTACTGCCAAATTGCCTTTCCCGGGGTTCCACTGCAGCTGCTGCTGCTGCCAACCCCTCAGACAGGCATCTGCCCTCCTGGGGTCCAGCCAGGCCTGGCCCAGGATGGCAGAACAAAGGACTTCCTCTGAGAGAGGGTGTTACACCCTCTCCCTTTGGAAAATGGTGTGAAGGCAGGGGAGGAGTAGCCTCCCCCAGCCTCTGGAAATGCTTTCATGGGCACATTTGGTGCCCATTTCTGCATAAGCCAGTCTACACCGGTTCAGGGACCCCTTAGCCCTGCTCTGGCGCGAAACTGGACAAAGGAAAGGGGAGTGACCACTCCCCTGACCTGTACCTCCCCTGGGAGGTGCCCAGAGCTCCTCCAGTGTGCTCCAGACCTCTGCCATCTTGGAAACAGAGGTGCTGCTGGCACACTGGACTGCTCTGAGTGGCCAGTGCCACCAGGTGACGTCAGAGACTCCTTGTGATAGGCTCCTTCAGGTGTTGCTAGCCTATCCTCTCTCCTAGGTAGCCAAACCCTCTTTTCTGGCTATTTAGGGTCTCTGTCTCTTGGGATTCCTTAGATAACGAATGCAAGAGCTCATCCGAGTTCCTCTGCATCTCTCTCTTCACCTTCTGCCAAGGAATCGACTGCTGACCGTGCTGGAAGCCTGCAAAACTGCAACATAGTAGCAAAGACGACTACTGCAACTCTGTAACGCTGATCCTGCCGCCTTCTCGACTGTTTTCCTGGTGGTGCATGCTGTGGGGGTAGTCTGCCTCCTCTCTGCACTAGAAGCTCCGAAGAAATCTCCCGTGCGTCGACGGAATCGTCCCCCTGCATCCGCAGGCACCTAAAAGCTGCATTACCGGTCCCTTGGGTCTCCTCTCAGCACGACGAGCGAGGTCCCTCGAATCCAGCAACTCTGTCAAAGTGACTCCCACAGTCCAGTGACTCTTCAGTCCAAGTTTGGTGGAGGTAAGTCCTTGCCTCACCTCGCTAGACTGCATTGCTGGGAACCGCGACTTTTGCAGCTACTCCGGCCCCTGTGCACTTCCGGCAGAAATCCTTTGTGCACAGCCAAGCCTGGGTCCACGGCACTCTAACCTGCATTGCACGACTTTCTAAGTTGGTCTCCGGCGATGTGGGACTCCTTTGTGTAACTTCGGGTGAGCACCGTTTCACGCATCCTCGTAGTGCCTGTTTCTGGCACTTCTCCGGGTGCTACCTGCTGCTAAGAGGGCTCCTTGTCTTGCTCGACGTCCCCTCTACCTCCTGGTCCAATTTGCGACCTCCTGGTCCCTCCTGGGCCACAGCAGCGTCCAAAAACGCTAACCGCACGATTTGCAGCTAGCAAGGCTTGATGGCGTTCTTTCGGCGGGAAAACACTTCTGCACGACTCTACAAGGCGAGAGGGATCCGTCCTCCAAAGGGGAAGTCTCTAGCCCTTTGCGTTCCTGCAGAAACCGCAGCTTCTTCTGTCCAGTAGAAGCTTCTTTGCACCCGCAGCTGGCATTTCCTGGGCATCTACCCATCTCCGACTTGCTTGTGACTTTTGGACTTGGTCCCCTTGTTCCACAGGTACCCCAGATTGGAAATCCAGCGTTGTTGCATTGTTGGTTTGTGTCTTTCCTGCCTTATTCCCCTATCACAACTTCTTTGTCCTTTGGGGATCTTTGGTGCACTTTGCACTCACTTTTCAGGGTCTTGGGGTGGGCTGTTTTTCTAACCCTCACTATTTTCTAATAGCCCCAGCGACCCTCTACAAGGTCACATAGGTTTGGGGTCCATTCGTGGTTCGCATTCCACTTCTGGAGTATATGGTTCGTGTTGCCTCTATCCCTATGTGTCTCCATTGCATTCTATTGTAACTATACATTGTTTGCACTGTTTTCTAAGACTATACTGCATTTTTATGGTATTGTGTATATATATCTTGTGTATATTTCCTATCCTCTCACTGAGGGTACACTCTGAGATACTTTGGCATATTGTCATAAAAATAAAGTACCTTTATTTTTAGTATAACTGTGTATTGTGTTTTCTTATGATATTGTGCATATGACACTAAGTGGTACTGTAGTAGCTTCACACGTCTCCTAGTTCAGCCTAAGCTGCTCTGCTAAGCTACCATTATCTATCAGCCTAAGCTGCTAGACACCCTATACACTAATAAGGGATAACTGGGCCTGGTGCAAGGTGCAAGTACCCCTAGGTACTCACTACAAGCCAGTCCAGCCTCCTACATTGGTTGTGCAGCGGTGGGATAAGTGCTTTGAGACTACTTACCACTCTTGTCATTGTACTTTTCATAAGAGAAAAATATACAAAACAAGTTCAGTGTATATACACATAACCAAAAAGTTTTGCATTTCCTCTTTTCACTCTTTTCTAAGTGCTGAAAAGTACTTCTAACTTTCATAAAAGTTCTAAAAAGTTTTTAAAGTTTTTTTCTCTGTCTTTCTAAAAAGCTCTGACAAACTTTTTTATCTTTTTCTATCACTTTAACTCTCTCTAAAAATGTCTGGCACAGGCCAAAATGTTGATCTGTCCAAACTTGCATATGATCACCTTAGCTGGAAAGGAGCAAGGAGTCTCTGCATAGAGAGAGGTTTGAGTGTAGGGAAGAATCCTTCCTTGGAACTGTTACTTAACATGCTTAGAGAACAGGATAAGGCTAGAAGTGCCCCATCTGTAGAAAAAGTAGCTAATGGTTCCCAATCTGATCCAGGGACTCCCCCAGGAAAAGATTCAGGAAAGAAACTTCCTAGCCTGCCCATTACTAGACAGTCTAGCATAGTTGGTAATGATGAAGAGCCACACCATACAAATAGTGTTGTCTCACATCATAGCAAAAGCATTTATTCTCACCACAGTGGTACTGATGTTTCTGTTAGCCAAGCTGTTAGGGTGCCCTCTGTAAGGGACAGGTCTCCTTCTGTCCATTCTCACCATACTTCTGTTTCAAGGCATGTCGCTCCCACCCACCCTGATGACAGATTGTTAGAAAGGGAACTCAATAGATTGAGAGTGGAACAAACCAGACTGAATCTCAAGAAGCAACAGCTGGATTTGGATAGACAGACTTTAGAAGTAGAGAAGGAGAGACAGAAACTGGGTTTAGAAACCCATGGTGGCAGCAGCAGTATTCCCCATAGTCATCCTGCAAAAGAGCATGATTCCAGGAATCCGCACAAGATAGTTCCCCCTTATAAGGAGGGGGATGACATTAACAAGTGGTTTGCGGCACTTGAGAGGGCCTGTGCTGTACAGGATGTCCCTCAAAGGCAGTGGGCTGCTATCCTATGGCTATCATTTAGTGGAAAAGGTAGGGATAGGCTCCTTACTGTAAAAGAAAATGAAGCTAATGATTACAAAGTTCTTAAGAATGCACTCCTGGATGGTTATGGCTTAACCACTGAACAATACAGGATAAAGTTCAGAGAGACCAAAAAGGAGTCTTCACAAGACTGGGTTGATTTCATTGACCATTCAGTGAAGGCCTTGGAGGGGTGGTTACATGGCAGTAAAGTTACTGATTATGACAGCCTGTATAACTTGATCCTGAGAGAGCATATTCTTAATAATTGTGTGTCTGATTTGTTGCACCAGTACTTGGTGGACTCTGATCTGACCTCTCCCCAAGAATTGGGAAAGAAGGCAGACAAATGGGTCAGAACAAGGGTGAACAGAAAAGTTCATACAGGGGGTGACAAAGATGGCAACAAGAAGAAGGATGGTAAGTCTTCTGACAAGGGTGGGGACAAATCTAAAAATGAGTCTTCATCAGGCCCACAAAAACACTCTGGTGGGGGTGGTGGGCCCAAATCCTCTTCTAATCAAAACAAGGAAAAGAAACCATGGTGCTATTTATGTAAAATAAAAGGCCATTGGACAACAGATCCCAGTTGTCCAAAGAAAAGCACCAAGCCTCCTACCACTACAACCCCTACTGCTACACCTAGTGTCCCTACTAATAGCAGTGGTGGTGGGAGCAAACCTACTAATAGCCAATCCAAGGGAGTAGCTGGGCTCACTATTGGTAACTTAGTTGGGGTTGGTCTTGTTAGGGAGACCACAGAGGCTATATTAGTCTCTGAGGGGGCTATTGATTTAGCCACCTTAGTTGCTTGTCCCCTTAATATGGATAAGTACAAGCAGCTACCCCTAATAAATGGTGTTGAGGTTCAGGCCTACAGGGACACTGGAGCCAGTGTAACTATGGTCATAGAGAAACTGGTCCACCCTGAACAACACCTACTTGGTCACCAGTACCAAGTAACCGATGCTCACAACAACACACTTAGCCACCCCATGGCTGTTGTAAATCTCAACTGGGGTGGGGGTTACTGGTCCAAAGAAAGTTGTGGTAGCTTCAGATTTACCTGTAGACTGTCTATTAGGGAATGATTTGGAGACATCAGCTTGGTCAGATGTGGAGTTGGAGGCCCATGCAGCAATGCTGGGCATCCCAGGGCATATTTTTGCTTTGACAAGGGCTCAGGCCAAAAAGCAAAAAGGACAGGGAAGCTTGGATCCTGGAACAATGGACCAAGTGCTCCCTAAAGCTAGGGCTAGTAGAAGCAAACCACTTCCTACTATCCCTCCCTCTACAGTGGATTCTACTTCTGAGGAAGAAGAATTCCCTCCCTGTGCAGAACCTACACCAGAGGAGCTTCAAGCAGACACTGCTGAGCTTTTGGGTGAAGGGGGGCCTGCCAGGGAGGAGCTGAGTGTGGCACAGCAAACCTGTCCCACATTAGAGGGTCTAAGACAGCAAGCTGTCAAACAGGCTAATGGGGATGTCAATGACTCTCACAGAGTTTACTGGGAGGACAACCTCTTGTACACTGAGGCAAGGGATCCTAAACCTGGAACTGCCAGGAGATTAGTGATTCCTCAGGAGTACAGAAAGTTCTTCCTAACTCTTGCACACGACATTCCCCTAGCTGGGCATCTGGGACAAATGAAAACTTGGGACAGACTGGTTCCCTTGTTTCATTGGCCTAGAATGTCTGAGGACACAAAAGATTTTTGTAAGTCCTGTGAAACCTGTCAAGCCAGTGGCAAGACATGTGGCACTCCAAAGGCACCCCTTATTCCACTGCCTGTGGTTGGGGTTCCCTTTGAAAGGGTAGGGGTTGACATAGTTGCCCCCCTGGACCCTCCTACTGCTTCAGGCAATAGGTTTATCTTGGTGGTAGTGGACCATGCCACAAGATATCCTGAAGCAATTCCTTTAAGGACCACTACAGCACCTGCAGTGGCAAAGGCCCTCCTGGGAATATTTTCCAGGGTGGGCTTCCCAAAGGAAGTAGTATCAGACACAGGAAGCAATTTCATGTCTGCATACTTAAAGGCCATGTGGAAGGAGTGTGGTGTGACTTACAAGTTCACTACACCCTATCATCCACAAACAAATGGACTGGTGGAGAGATTTAATAAAACTCTCAAAGGCATGATTATGGGTCTCCCTGAAAAACTCCGCAGGAGATGGGATATTCTGTTACCATGCCTCCTTTTTGCCTACAGGGAGGTACCCCAGAAAGGAGTGGGCTTCAGCCCCTTTGAACTTCTTTTTGGACACCCTGTTAGGGGCCCACTCACACTTGTAAAGGAGGGTTGGGAACAACCTTTAAAAGCTCCTAAGCAAGATATTGTGGATTATGTACTTGGCCTCAGATCAAGGATGGCTGAGTATATGAAAAAGGCCAGTAAAAACCTTCAGGCCAGCCAAGAGCTCCAGAAGCAATGGCATGATCAGAAGGCTGTTTTGGTTCAGTACAAACCAGGGCAGAAAGTGTGGGTCTTGGAGCCTGTGGCCCCAAGAGCACTCCAAAATAAATGGAGTGGACCCCACACAATTGTTGAGAAAAAGGGTGAAGTCACCTATTTAGTTGACTTAGGCACTGCAAGAAGTCCCCTTAGGGTACTCCATGTAAACCGCCTAAAACCCTACTATGACAGGGCTGATCTCACCCTGCTCATGGCAACTGATGAGGGACAGGAAGAAGACAGTGATCCTCTACCTGATCTCTTCTCTTCCACAGAACAAGATGCTCTTGTGGAAGGTGTAGTTTTGGCTGATTGTCTTACTGCTGAGCAGAAAGACCATTGCATAAACCTCCTAGATCAATTCTCTGAACTCTTCTCTACTGTGCCAGGTACCACTTCTTGGTGTGAGCACACTATAGATACTGGAGACAGTTTACCTGTCAAAAGTAAGATCTATAGGCAGCCTGACCATGTCAGGGACTGCATAAAGCAAGAGGTGCAGAAAATGTTAGAACTAGGAGTGGTTGAGCACTCTGAAAGTCCATGGGCTTCTCCTGTGGTACTTGTACCAAAACCCCATTCCAAAGATGGAAAGAAGGAAATGCGGTTTTGTGTAGACTATAGAGGTCTCAACCTGGTAACCAAAACTGATGCTCACCCTATACCCAGGGCAGATGAGCTCATAGATACACTGGCATCTGCCAAGTATCTAAGCACTTTTGATTTGACTGCAGGGTATTGGCTGATCAAATTGTCAGAAGATGCTAAACCTAAATGTGCATTTTCAACCATTGGAGGCCATTACCAATTTACAGTAATGCCTTTTGGTTTGAAAAATGCACCTGCCACTTTTCAAAGGTTGGTGAACACAGTCCTGCAAGGGCTGGAAGCTTTCAGTGTAGCATATTTGGACGATATAGCTGTCTTTAGCTCCAGCTGGGATGATCACCTGGTCCACCTATGGAAAGTTTTAGAGGCCCTGCAAAAGGCAGGCCTCACTATCAAGGCTTCAAAGTGCCAGATAGGGCAGGGTAAGGTGGTTTATCTGGGACACCTTGTTGGTGGGGAACAGATTGCACCACTTCAGGGGAAAATCCAAACAATTATTGATTGGGTTCCCCCTACCACTCAGACTCAGGTGAGAGCCTTCCTAGGCCTCACTGGGTATTACAGGAGGTTCATTAAGAACTATGGCTCCATTGCAACCCCTCTTAATGACCTCACATCCAAGAAAATGCCTAAAAAGGTATTATGGACAGCAAACTGTCAGAAAGCTTTTGAGGAGCTGAACCAGGCCATGTGCTCTGCACCTGTCCTGAAAAGCCCTTGTTACTCTAAACAATTCTATGTCCAAACTGATGCATCTGAATTAGGAGTAGGGTCAGTCCTATCACAACTTAATTCTGAGGGCCAGGATCAACCTGTTGCTTTTATTAGTAGGAGGTTGACCCCTAGAGAAAAGCGTTGGTCTGCCATTGAGAGGGAGGCCTTTGCTGTGGTCTGGGCTCTGAAGAAGTTGAGGCCATACCTGTTTGGCACTCACTTCATTGTTCAGACAGACCACAAACCTCTACTTTGGCTAAAACAAATGAAAGGTGAAAATCCTAAATTGTTGAGGTGGTCCATATCCCTACAGGGAATGGACTATACAGTGGAACATAGACCTGGGAGTAGCCACTCCAATGCAGATGGACTCTCCAGATATTTCCACTTAGACAATGAAGACTCATCAGGTCATGGCTAGTCTTATTGTCCTTCGTTTGGGGGGGGGGGTTGTGAAAGTACCATCTTGCCTGGCATGTTACCCCCATTTTTCACTGTATATATGTTGTTTTAGTTGTATGTGTCACTGGGACCCTGTCACCCAGGGCCCCAGTGCTCATAAGTGTGCCTGAATGTGTTACCTGTGTAGTGACTAACTGTCTCACTGAGGCTCTGCTAATCAGAACCTCAGTGGTTATGCTCTCTCATTTCTTTCAAATTGTCACTAACAGGCTAGTGACCAATTTTACCAATTTACATTGGCTTACTGGAACACCCTTATAATTCCCTAGTATATGGTACTGAGGTACCCAGGGTATTGGGGTTCCAGGAGATCCCTATGGGCTGCAGCATTTCTTTTGCCACCCATAGGGAGCTCTGACAATTCTTACACAGGCCTGCCACTGCAGCCTGAGTGAAATAACGTCCACGTTATTTCACAGCCATTTTACACTGCACTTAAGTAACTTATAAGTCACCTATATGTCTAACCTTTACCTAGTAAAGGTTGGGTGCTAAGTTACTTAGTGTGAGGGCACCCTGGTACTAGCCAAGGTGCCCCCACATTGTTCAGGGCCAATTCCCCGGACTTTGTGAGTGCGGGGACACCATTACACGCGTGCACTACATATAGGTCACTACCTATATGTAGCTTCACAATGGTAACTCCGAATATGGCCATGTAATATGTCTATGATCATGGAATTGCCCCCTCTATACCATCCTGGCATAGTTGGCACAATCCCATGATCCCAGTGGTCTGTAGCACAGACCCTGGTACTGCCAAACTGCCTTTCCCGGGGTTCCACTGCAGCTGCTGCTGCTGCCAACCCCTCATACAGGCATCTGCCCTCCTGGGGTCCAGCCAGGCCTGGCCCAGGGTGGCAGAACAAAGAACTTCCTCTGAGAGAGGGTGTTACACCCTCTCCCTTTGGAAAATGGTGTGAAGGCAGGGGAGGAGTAGCCTCCCCCAGCCTCTGGAAATGCTTTCATGGGCACATTTGGTGCCCATTTCTGCATAAGCCAGTCTACACCGGTTCAGGGACCCCTTAGCCCTGCTCTGGCGCGAAACTGGACAAAGGAAAGGGGAGTGACCACTCCCCTGACCTGTACCTCCCCTGGGAGGTGCCCAGAGCTCCTCCAGTGTGCTCCAGACCTCTGCCATCTTGAAAACAGAGGTGCTGCTGGCACACTGGACTGCTCTGAGTGGCCAGTGCCACCAGGTGACGTCAGAGACTCCTTGTGATAGGCTCCTTCAGGTGTTGCTAGCCTATCCTCTCTCCTAGGTAGCCAAACCCTCTTTTCTGGCTATTTAGGGTCTCTGTCTCTTGGGATTCCTTAGATAACGAATGCAAGAGCTCATCCGAGTTCCTCTGCATCTCTCTCTTCACCTTCTGCCAAGGAATCGACTGCTGACCGCGCTGGAAGCCTGCAAAACTGCAACATAGTAGCAAAGACGACTACTGCAACTCTGTAACGCTGATCCTGCCGCCTTCTCGACTGTTTTCCTGGTGGTGCATGCTGTGGGGGTAGTCTGCCTCCTCTCTGCACTAGAAGCTCCGAAGAAATCTCCCGTGGGTCGACGGAATCGTCCCCCTGCACCGCAGGCACCAAAAAGCTGCATTACCGGTCCCTTGGGTCTCCTCTCAGCACGACGAGCGAGGTCCCTCGAATCCAGCAACTCTGTCCAAGTGACTCCCACAGTCCAGTGACTCTTCAGTCCAAGTTTGGTGGAGGTAAGTCCTTGCCTCACCTCGCTAGACTGCATTGCTGGGAACCGTGACTTTTGCAGCTACTCCGGCCCCTGTGCACTTCCGGCGGAAATCCTTTGTGCACAGCCAAGCCTGGGTCCACGGCACTCTAACCTGCATTGCACGACTTTCTAAGTTGGTCTCCGGCGACGTGGGACTCCTTTGTGTAACTTTGGGTGAGCACCGTTTCACGCATCCTCGTAGTGCCTGTTTCTGGCACTTCTCCGGGTGCTACCTGCTGCTAAGAGGGCTCCTTGTCTTGCTCGACGTCCCCTCTACCTCCTGGTCCAATTTGCGACCTCCTGGTCCCTCCTGGGCCACAGCAGCGTCCAAAAACGCTAACCGCATAATTTGCAGCTAGCAAGGCTTGTTGGCGTTCTTTCAGTGGGAAAACACTTCTGCACGACTCTACAAGGCGAGAGGGATCCGTCTTCCAAAGGGGAAGTCTCTAGCCCTTTGCGTTCCTGCAGAAACCGCAGCTTCTTCTGTCCAGTAGAAGCTTCTTTGCACCCGCAGCTGGCATTTCCTGGGCATCTGCCCATCTCCGACTTGCTTGTGACTTTTGGACTTGGTCCCCTTGTTCCACAGGTACCCCAGATTGGAAATCCAGCGTTGTTGCATTATTGGTTTGTGTCTTTCCTGCCTTATTCCCCTATCACGACTTCTTTGTCCTTTGGGGAACTTTGGTGCACTTTGCACTCACTTTTCAGGGTCTTGGGGTGGGCTGTTTTTCTAACCCTCACTATTTTCTAATAGCCCCAGCGACCCTCTACAAGGTCACATAGGTTTGGGGTCCATTCGTGGTTCGCATTCCACTTCTGGAGTATATGGTTCGTGTTGCCCCTATCCCTATGTGTCTCCATTGCATCCTATTGTAACTATACATTGTTTGCACTGTTTTCTAAGACTATACTGCATATTTCTGGTATTGTGTATATATATCTTGTGTATATTTCCTATCCTCTCACTGAGGGTACACTCTGAGATACTTTGGCATATTGTCATAAAAATAAAGTACCTTTATTTTTAGTATAACTGTGTATTGTGTTTTCTTATGATATTGTGCATAAGACACTAAGTGGTACTGTAGTAGCTTCACACGTCTCCTAGTTCAGCCTAAGCTGCTCTGCTAAGCTACCATTATCTATCAGCCTAAGCTGCTAGATACCCTATACACTAATAAGGGATAACTGGGCCTGGTGCAAGGTGCAAGTACCCCTAGGTACTCACTACAAGCCAGTCCAGCCTCCTACACTTACCACTTTGTCATTTTGTACTTTTCATAAGAGAATAATATACAAAACAAGTTCAGTGTATGTACACCTAACCAAAAAGTTTTGCTTTTCTTCTCTTACACTATCTGCTAAGTGCTGAAAAGTACTCCTAAACTTTCAAAAAAGTTTCAAAAGTTTGAAAAAGTTTTTTTCCCTGTTCTTTAAAAAGTCCTAAAACTTTTTCTATCCTTTATCTGTCTCTAAACCTTTTTCTATCATGTCTGGTGTAGGAACTACTTTTAATTCGGTCAATACTACTTATGACCACCTTAACTTTAAGAGCCTAAGGAATCTCTGCATTGATAGAGGTTTAGTGGTAGGTAAGAACCCTTCTAGAGAGTTACTGTCTAATATGCTTATTGAGAATGATAAGGCCCAGGGTGGCACCTCATCTGAAAAGTTGATAGATAGCTCACACTCTGACTCAGGGGAGCCCCCAGAAGGAGTGTTGCAGGGTTCCCTTCTTAATTTGCCCCTTGGCAGACCACCTAGCAATGCTGGTAGTAATAGAAGCTCCCATCACAGTAGGAATGTTTTTATTCCTGGAGGCCAGGTTGTTAGGGTGGCAACTGTTAGGAACATTTCTCCCTCTGCTCATTCAAATCTTTCTTCTGTGCCAAAACATTCCCAACCCACCCACCCTGATGACAAGATGTTAGAAAGGGAACTCAATAAGTTGAGAGTGGAAGAGACCAGGCTGAAGCTTAAACAGCAACAGCTAGCTCTAGACAGGGAATCCCTAGACTTAGAAACAGAGAGACAGAGGTTGGGGTTTGGACCCCATGGTGGCAGCAGCAGTATTCCAGATAGCAATCCTGTGAGAGAACATGATTCTAGGATTCTGCATAAGATAGTTCCCCCCTACAAGGAGGGGTATGACATTAACAAGTGGTTTGCTGCACTTGAGAGGGCCTGTATGGTACAGGGGGTCCCTCAAAGGCAGTGGGCTGCTATCCTATGGCTATCTTTCAGTGGAAAGGTTAGGGATAGGCTCCTTACTGTTAAGGAAAGTGATGCCAATAATTTTACAGTTTTGAAGAATGCACTCTTGGATGGATTTGGCTTAACCACTGAACAATACAGGATTAAGTTCAGAGAAACCAGAAAAGAGTCCTCACAAGACTGGGTAGACTTTGTTGACTATTCAGTGAAGGCCTTGGAGGGGTGGTTACATGGCAGTAAAGTTTCTGACTATGAAAGCCTGTACAATCTAATCTTGAGAGAGCATATTCTGAATAACTGTCTGTCTGATTTGTTACACCAATATCTAGTGGACTCAGATCTGACCTCTCCCCAAGAATTGGGAAAGCAGGCAGACAAAGGGGTCAGAACAAGAGTGAACAGAAAAGTTCATACAGGGGGTGACAAGGATGGCAAGAAGAAGGATGGTAAGTCTTCAGACAAGTTTGGGGACAAATCTGAAAATTAGTCTTCATCAGGCCCACAAAAACACTTTGGTGGGGGTGGTGGGTCCAAATTCTCTTCTAATCAAGTAAAGAAACCATGGTGCTATTTATGTAAAGTAAAAGGCCATTGGACAACTGATGCCAGTTGTCCAAAGAAAAGCACCAAGCCTCCCACTACCACAACCCCTACTGCAACCTCTAGTGCCCCTAGTAATAGCAGTGGTGGTGGGAGCAAACCTACTAATAGCCAATCCAAGGGAGTAGCTGGGCTCACTTTTGGTAATTTAGTTGGGGTTGGTCTTGTTAGGGAGACCACAGAGGCTGTGCTAGTCTCTGAAGGTGCCATTGATTTGGCCACCTTGGTTGCTTGTCCCCTTAATATGGATAAGTACAAGCAACTTCCCCTAATCAATGGTGTTGAGGTTCAGGCCTACAGGGACACAGGTGCCAGTGTTACCATGGTAATAGAGAAACTGGTACACCCTGAACAACACCTACTTGGTCACCAGTACCAAGTGACAGACGCTCATAACAACACTCTTAGCCACCCCATGGCTGTTGTGAATCTCATCTGGGGGTGGGTTACTGGTCCAAAGAAAGTTGTGGTTGCCTCAGATTTACCTGTAGACTGTCTACTAGGGAATGATGTAGAGACATCAGCTTGGGCAGAAGTGGAGTTGGAGGCTCATGCAGCAATGCTGGGCATTCCTGGGCATATTTTTGCTTTGACAAGGGCTCAGGCCAAAAAGCGAAAAGGACAGGGTGACTTGGATCCTGGAACAATGGACCAAGTGCTCCCTAAAGCTAGGGTTAGTAAGGGTTAATCCCTACCCACTATCCCTCCCTCTACAGATGATTCAACTTCTGAGGAAGAAGAATTTCCCCCCTGTGCAGAACCTTCACCAGAGGAGCTGGCAGCAGACACTGCTGAGCTTTTGGGTGGAGCGGGGCCTGCCAGGGAGGAGCTGAGTGTGGCACAGCAAACCTGTCCCACATTAGAGGGTCTAAGACAGCAAGCTGTCATACAGCAAAATGGGGATGTCAGTGACTCACATAGAGTTTACTGGGAGGACAACCTCTTGTACACAGAGGCAAGGGACCCAAAACCTGGAGCAGCCAGGAGATTGGTAATTCTCCTGCAGTACAGAGAGTTCCTCCTAACCCTGGCACACGACATTCCCTTGGCTGGACATTTGGGTCAGATTAAAACATGGGAAAGGCTTGTCCCCCTGTTTCACTGGCCTAGGATGTCAGAGGACACAAAGGATTTTTGTAAGTCCTGCGTGACCTGCCAAGCCAGTGGCAAGACTGGTGGCACCCCAAAGGCTCCCCTTATTCCACTGCCTGTGGTTGGGGTTCCCTTTGAAAGGGTAGGGGTTGACATAGTTGGCCCCCTTGACCCTCCTACTGCTTCAGGCAATAGGTTTATCTTTGTGGTAGTGGACCATGCCACAAGATATCCTGAAGCAATTCCTCTAAGGACCACTACAGCTCCTGCAGTGGCAAAAGCCCTCCTGGGAATCTTTTCCAGGGTGGGTTTCCCAAAAGAGGTGGTATCAGACAGGGGTAATAACTTTATGTCTGCATACTTAAAGGCCATGTGGGAGGAATGTGGTGTAACATACAAATTCACCACACCTTATCATCCATAAACAAATGGACTGGTAGACAACGGTGAAACAGTCGCCCTCATTCTCCTCGACCTCTCGGCTGCCTTTGACACCGTCTGTCACCGCACCCTAATCACCCGCCTCCGCTCCACCGGGATCCAAGGCCAGGCCCTGGACTGGATCGCCTCCTTCCTCGCAAACCGTTCACAAAGAGTTTACCTCCCTCCGTTTCGCTCAGAACCCACCGAGATCATCTGCGGCGTACCTCAAGGCTCATCACTCAGCCCGACACTCTTCAATGTCTACATGAGCCCCCTCGCCAACATTGTACGCAAGCACGACATCATCATCACCTCCTACGCCGACGACACCCAACTTATACTCTCCCTCACCAAGGACCCCGCCAGCGCCAAGACCAACCTACAAGAGGGTATGAAGGACGTCGCAGATTGGATGAGGCTCAGCCGCCTAAAGCTGAACTCTGAAAAAACGGAAGTCCTCATCCTCGGCAACACCCCGTCTGCCTGGGACGACTCCTGGTGGCCCACAGCCCTCGGCACCGCACCGACCCCCACAGACCACGCCCGCAACCTCGGCTTCATCTTGGACCCTCTTCTCACCATGACTAAGCAAGTCAACGCCATGTCCTCCGCCTGCTTCCTCACCCTCCGCATGCTCCGTAAGATCTTCCGCTGGATCCCCGCCGACACCAGAAAAACCGTGACCCACGCCCTCGTCACGAGCCACCTGGACTACGGCAACACCTTCTACGCCGGGACCACAGCCAAACTCCAAAATCGCCTGCAACGCATTCAAAACGCCTCGGCCCGCCTCATCCTAGAGGTACCCCGCAGCAGCCACATCTCCGCACACCTGAGACACCTGCATTGGCTCCCAGTCAGCAAAAGGATCACCTTCTGACTTCTCACCCACGCACACAAAGCCCTCCACGACAAGGGACCGGAATACCTCAACAGACGCCTCAGCTTCTACGTCCCCACCCGCCACCTGCGCTCCTCTGGCCTCGCACTTGCTGCTGTCCCTCGCATCCGCCGCTCCACGGCGGGTGGGAGATCTTTCTCCTTCCTGGCGGCCAAGACCTGGAACTCCCTCCCCACCAGCCTCAGGACCACCCAGGACCACTCCGCTTTCCGGAGACTCCTAAAGACCTGGCTGTTCGAGCAGCGTTAACGCCCCCTTTTTTCCCCTAGCGCCTTGAGACCCGCACGGGTGAGTAGCGCGCTTTATAAATGTTAATGATTTGATTTGATTAGAGAGGTTTAATAAAACTCTCAAAGGAATGATAATGGGACTCCCTGAAAAACTCAGGAGGAGATGGGATGTCCTGTTACCTTGCCTCCTTTTTGCTTACAGGGAGGTACCCCAGAAAGGAGTGGGCTTCAGCCCCTTTGAACTCCTATTTGGACACCCTGTAAGAGGTCCTCTAACACTTGTGAAAGAGGGTTGGGAACAACCTTTAAAAGCTCCTAAGCAAGACATAGTGGACTATGTACTCGGCCTAAGATCCAGAATGGCTGAGTACATGAAAAAGGCCAGTAAAAACCTTCAGGCCAGCCAAGAGCTCCAAAAGCAATGGCATGGCCAGAAGGCTGTTCTGATTCAGTACCAACCAGAACAGAAGGTGTGGGTCTTGGAGCCTGTGGCCCCAAGAGCACCCCAAGACAAATGGAGTGGACCCCACATCATTGTTGAAAAGAAGGGAGAGGTCACCTACTTGGTTGACCTGGGCACTGCCAGGAGTCCCCTTAGGGTGCTCCATGTCAATTGCCTAAAACCCTACTATAACAGGGCTGATCTCACCCTGCTCATGGCAACAGATGAAGGACAGGAAGAAGAGAGTGACCCTCTCCCTGATCTCTTCTCTTCCACAGAACAAGATGCTCTAGTGGAAGGTGTAGTTTTGGCAGACTGTCTTACTGCTGAGCAGAAGGACAACTGCATAAATCTCCTAGGTCAGTTTTCTGAACTCTTTTCTACTGTGCCAGGCACCACTTCTTGGTGTGAGCACACTATAGATACTGGAGACAGCATGCCTGTCAAAAGTAAGATATATAGGCAACCTGACCATGTCAGAGACTGCATAAAACAAGAAGTTCAGAAAATGCTTGAACTAGGAGTGGTTGAACATTCTGAAAGCCCATGCCCCTCTCCTGTGGTGCTTGTACCAAAGCCTCACTCAAAAGATGGGAAAAGAGAGATGAGGTTTTGTGTAGATTACAGAGGTCTTAACCAGGTAACATAAACGGATGCTCACCCTATAGCCAGGGCAGATGAGCTCATAAATCAAATCAAATCAAATCAAATCAAATCAAAACATTAACATTTATAAAGCGCGCTACTCACCCGTGCGGGTCTCAAGGCGCTAGGGGGAAGGGGGGGGTTACTGCTGCTCGAAGAGCCAGGTTTTGAGGCGTCTCCGGAATGCGGAGTGGTCCTGGGTGGTCCTGAGGCTGGTGGGGAGGGTGTTCCAGGTCTTGGCTGCCAGGAAGGAGAAGGACCTCCCACCCGCCGTGGAGCGGCGGAATGCGAGGGACGGCAACGAGCGCGAGGCCAGAGGAACGGAGGAGACGGGTGGGGGCGTAGAAGCTGAGGCGACGGTTGAGGTATTCCGGTCCCTTGTTGTGGAGGGCTTTGTGTGCGTGGTTGAGAAGTCGGAAGGTGATCCTTTTGCTGACTGGGAGCCAATGCAGGTGTCTCAGGTGTGCGGAGATGTGGCTGTTGCGGGGTACGTCGAGGATGAGGCGGGCCGAGGCGTTTTGAATACGTTGCAGGCGTTTTGGGAGTTTAGCGGTGGTCCCAGCATAGAGGGTGTTGCCGTAGTCCAGGCGGCTCGTGACGAGGGCGTGGGTCACGGTTTTTCTAGTGTCGGCGGGGATCCAGCGGAAGATCTTGCGGGGCATGCGGACGGTGAGGAAGCAGGCGGAGGACATGGCGTTGACTTGCTTGGTCATGGTGAGAGGAAGGTCCAATATGAAGCCGAGGTTGCAGGCGTTGTCTGAGGGGGTCGGTGCGGTGCCGAGGGCCGTGGGCCACCAGGAGTCGCCCCAAGCAGACGGGGTGTTGCCGAGGATGAGGACTTCCGTTTTGTCAGAGTTCAGCTTTAGGCGGCTGAGCCTCATCCAATCTGCGACGTCCTTCATGCCCTCTTGTAGGTTGGTCTTGGCGCTGGCGGGGTCCTTGGAGAGGGAGAGTATAAGTTGGGTGTCGTCGGCGTAGGAGGTGATGATGATGTCGTGCTTGCGTACGATGTCGGCGAGGGGGCTCATGTAGACATTGAAGAGTGTTGGGCTGAGCGATGAGCCTTGAGGTACGCCGCAGATGATCTCGGTGGGGTCTGAGCGAAACGGTGGGAGGTAAACTCTTTGAGATCGGTGTAGGAGGCTGGACTGGCTTGTAGTGAGTACCAAGGGGTACTTACACCTTGCACCAGGCCCAGTTATCCCTTATTAGTGTATAGGGTGTCTAGCAGCTTAGGCTGATAGATAATGGTAGCTTAGCAGAGCAGCTTAGGCTGAACTAGGAGACGAGTGAAGCTCCTACAGTACCACTAGTGTCATATGCACAATATCATAAGAAAACAGAATACACAGATATACTAAAAATAAAGGTACTTTATTTTTATGACAATATGCCAAAAGTATCTCAGTGAGTACCCTCAGTATGAGGATAGCAAATATACACAAGATATATGTACACAATACCAAAATATGCAGTAATAGTATTAGAAAACAGTGCAAACAATGTATAGTTACAATAGGATGCAATGGGGACACATAGGGATAGGGGCAACACAAACCATATACTCCAAAAGTGGAATGCGAACCACGAATGGACCCCAAACCTATGTGACCTTGTAGAGGGTCGCTGGGACTGTAAGAAAACAGTTAGGGTTAGAAAAATAGCCCACCCCAAGACCCTGAAAAGTGAGTGCAAAGTGCACTAAAGTCCCCCAAAGAGGACAGAAGTCGTGATAGGGGAATTCTGCAGGAAAGACACAAATCAGCAATGCAACAACGATGGATTTCCAAACGAGGGTACCTGTGGAACAAGGGGACCAAGTCCAAAAGTCACAAGCAAGTCGGAGATGGGCAGATGCCCAGGAAATGCCAGCTGTGGGTGCAACGAAGCTGCTACTGGACAGTAGAAGCTGAAGATTCTGCGGGAACGACAAGGGCTAGAGACTTCCCCTTTGGAGGACGGATCCCTCACACCGTGGAGAGTCGTGCAGAAGTGTTTTCCTGAAGAAAGACCGCAAACAAGCCTTGCTAGCTGCAAGTCGTGCGGTTAGGGTTTTTGGATGCTGCTGTGGCCCAGGAGGGACCAGGATGTCGCCAATTGCGTCTGGGGACAGAGGGGGCGTCGAACAAGACAAGGAGCCCTCTCAGAAGCAGGCAGCACCCGCAGAAGTGCCGGAACAGGCACTACGAATTGGAGGGAAACGGTGCTCACCCGAAGTCGCACAAAGGAGTCCCACGTCGCCGGAGGACAACTTAGAAGGTCGTGCAATGCAGGTTAGAGTGCCGTGGACCCAGGCTTGGCTGTGCACAAAGGATTTCCGCCGGAAGTGCACAGAGGCCGGAGTAGTTGAAAAGTTGCGGTTCCCAGCAATGCAGTCTGGCGTGGGGAGGCAAGGACTTACCTCCACCAAACTTGGACTGAAGAGTCACTGGACTGTGGGAGTCACTTGGACAGAGTTGCTGGATTCAAGGGACCTCGCTCGTCGTGCTGAGAGGAGACCCAGGGTACCGGTGATGCAGTTCTTTGGTGCCTGCGGTTGCAGGGGGACGATTCCGTCGACCCACGGGAGATTTCTTCGGAGCTTCTAGTGCGGAGAGGAGGCAGACTACCCCCACAGCATGCACCACCAGGAAAGCAGTTGAGAAGGCGGCAGGATCAGCGTTACAGAGTTGCAGTAGTCGTCTTCGCTACTTTGTTGCAGTTTTGCAGGCTTCCAGCGCGGTCAGCAGTCGATTCCTTGGCAGAAGGTGAAGAGAGAGATGCAGAGGAACTCGGATGAGCTCTTGCATTCGTTATCTAAGGAAATCCCCAAAGCAGAGACCCTAAATAGCCAGAAAAGAGGGTTTGGCTACTTAGGAGAGAGGATAGGCTAGCAACACCTGAAGGAGCCTATCAGAAGGAGTCTCTGACGTCACCTGCTGGCCCTGGCCACTAAGAGCAGTCCAGTGTGCCAGCAGCACCTCTGTTTCCAAGATGGCAGAGGTCTGGAGCACACTGGAGGAGCTCTGGGCACCTCCCAGGGGAGGTGCAGGTCAGGGGAGTGGTCATTCCCCTTTCCTTTGTCCAGTTTCGCGACAGAGCAGGGCTGAGGGGTCCCTGAACCAGTGTAGACTGGCTTATGCAGAAATGGGCACCATTTGTGCCCATGAAAGCATTTCCAGAGGCTGGGGGAGGCTACTCCTCCCCTGCCCTAACACCATTTTCCAAAGGGAGAGGGTGTAACACCCTCTCTCTGAGGAAGTCCTTTGTTCTGCCTTCCTGGGCCAGGCCTGGCTGGACCCCAGGAGGGCAGAAACTTGTCTGAGGGGTTGGCAGCAGCAGCAGCTGCAGTGAAACCCCGGGAAAGGCAGTTTGGCAGTGCCAGGGTCTGTGGTAGAGACCCGTGGGATCATGGGATTGCACCAACAATGCCAGGATGGCATAGAGGGGGCAATTCCATGATCTTAGACATGTTACATGGCCATATTCGGAGTTACCATTGTGAAGCTACACATAGGTAGTGACCTATATGTAGTGCACGCGTGTAATGGTGTCCCCGCACTCACTAAGTCCGGGGAATTGGCCCTGAACAATGTGGGTGCACCTTGGCTAGTGCCAGGGTGTCCTCACACTAAGTAACTTAGCACCCAACCTTTACTAGGTAAAGGTTAGACATATAGGTGACATATAGGTGCAGTGGCAGGCCTGTGTAAGAATTGTCAGAGCTCCCTATGGGTGGCAAAAGAAATGCTGCAGCCCATAGGGATCTCCTGGAACCCCAATACCCTGGGTACCTCAGTACCATATACTAGGGAATTATAAGGGTGTTCCAGTAAGCCAATGTAAATTGGTAAAATTGGTCACTAGCCTGTTAGTGACAATTTGTAAAGAGAGAGCATAACCACTGAGGTTCTGGTTAGCAGAGCCTCAGTGAGATAGTTAGGCATCACACAGGGAACACATACCTATAGGTCACAAACTTATGAGCACTGGGGTCCTGACTAGCAGGGTCCCAGTGACACATAACAAACATACTGAAAACATAGGGTTTTCACTATGAGCACTGGGCCCTGGCTAGTAGGATCCCAGTGAGACAGTGAAAACACCCTGACATACACTCACAAAAAGGCTAAAAGTGGGGGTAACAAGGCTAGAAAGAGGCTACTTTCTCACACTACCCCCCCCCCCCCAAACGAAGGACAATAAGGCTAACCTTGGCCAGTTGAAACTTTATTGTCTAAGTGGTGATAAGTAGAGAGTAGCTCTGCAGTAGACTGGTTACTCCCTTTATCATCCACTATATGGTTACTTCCCTGTGGGGATGTAAACCACCCTGGTTGAAGTTTTTTAGCTAAGCAACAATGTGAAGATGTATTTTCAGAGTTTCTATCAGTAAGTTTTAGTTTAGAGCAGTGGGAATTGTCCACTGAACCTATTTGTAGTGATGGAAATGCCAGACAGGGATGCTGTCTCAGAAAAGCCATAGCTGGGCAAAAACTTTGTCCATATGGCTGGAAGAGAGAACAGGGATGCTGTTTCTCTTGAGTTGGAGCAGGGCAGAGATGCTGTCCTATGAGCTCCACACTAGGGCAGGGATGCTGACCTAAGTGTTGTGAGGCAGTGCAGAGTTTCTGCACTAAAGTTTCTCTGTGAGGGTTGGAGGGATGCTCCATGTTAACTAAAATGGTGCTCTTTTTCTCACCAATGTTAGTTATCCCACAGAGAGGTACTTCTACCTCAGGGAGTACAGCTTTGCCAGCTGATGCTTCCCTTGGAACAGGTGCCACCCCAGGAGAGGTTTCTCCCACCACAGGAATGGTATCCTGAATGGCAGGGTGGTTAGGGGATATTGTGATACCCTTTTTACCTGTTGATGGAGAGGGATCCTGAGTTTTCAGGCCTTCTCTCCTTTGCTTTTTCATTTCAGTAGAAATGAGAGGGAACAATTCCTCTGGGATGCCCAGCATGGCTGCATGGGCATAAAACTCTACACCAGCCCAACCTGAGGCCTCTAGGTCATTACCTAAGAGACAGTCTACAGGTAAGCTAGGTGATACCACAACCTGCTTAGGGCCAGTAACTCCACCCCAACTAAACTGAATTATAGCTAAGGGAAGAAACTTAGTGGAGTTATGGACATCAATAATTTTATATTGTTTTCCAATGATGTGTTGTTCAGGAGCCACTAGGTTTTCAGTCACCAAAGTGATACTGGCACCTGTGTCCCTGTAGGCCAAGGCCTCAACACCATTTATTGAAACTGTCTGCCTGTACTTATCCATTGGAAGGGGACAAGCAGCCAGTGTGGCAAGGCCAATGCCACTAGGTGTGACAGAAACTGTCTTGGGACTGACTACCCCAGTTTCTATTATGGATCCATAAGTGAACCCAACTACACCCTTAACTTGACGGTTGCCAGCAGTCCCACCACTAGTACCACTACTGCTAGGGGCACTAGAGCTTGATGTATTAGTGGTGGTAGGCTCAGGGGGTTTACCTGGACAGGACTTATCCCCTGGCCTATGGCCTCTGTTTTTACACACAAAGCACCAAGGCTTTTTAATGTGTGCAGGTTGAGAAGAAGAGGAAGAATTTGTTTTATCCCCACCCTCTGAAGAGTGTTTAAGATTTGAAGTGGGATCTTTGGTTTTACCCTTATCCCCATGCTTATCTTGAGATTTTTCACCATCTTTCTTCTTGCCATCCTTGTCACCACCTGTATGAACTTTTCTGTTCACTCTTGTTCTGACCCATTTGTCTGCCTTCTTTCCCAATTCTTGGGGAGAGGTCAGATCTGAGTCCACTAGATACTGGTGCAACAAATCAGACACACAATTATTAAGTATATGCTCTCTCTGGATTATGTTATATAGGCTTTCATAGTCAGTCACTTTACTGCCATGTAACCACCCCTCCAAGGCCTTCACTGAATGGTCAACAAAGTCTACCCAGTCTTGTGAAGACTCCTTTTTGGTTTCTCTGAACTTCATCCTGTACTGTTCAGTGGTTAAGCCATAACCATCTAGGAGTGCATTCTTAAGAACTTTGAAATTATTGGCATCACTTTCTTTCACAGTAAGGAGCCTAGCCCTACCCTTTCCACTAAATGATAGCCATAGGATAGCAGCCCACTGCCTTTGAGGGACATCCTGTACAACACAGGCCCTCTCAAGTGCAGCAAACCACTTGTTAATGTCATCCCCCTCCTTATAAGGGGGAACTATCTTGTGCAGATTCCTGGAATCATGCTCTTTTGCAGGATGACTATGGGGAATACTGCTGCTGCCACCACGGGTTTCTAAACCCAATTTCTGTCTTTCCCTTTCCACCTCTAAGGACTGCCTATCCAAATCCAGCTGTTGCTTCTTGAGCTTCAGTCTGGTTTGTTCCACTCTCAATCTATTGAGCTCCCTTTCTAACACTCTGTCATCAGGGTGGGTGGGTGAGGCATGTCTAGAGACAGAAGTATGCTGAGATAGAACAGAAGGAGACCTGGCCCTAACAGATGACACCCTAATAGCTTGACTAACAGAAACAGCACTTCTACTATGATGAGAAGGGATACTCTTACTGTGATGTGAGACAACACTATCAGTATGGTGTGACTCTACATCAGTACCAGCTATGCTAGGTGGTTTGCTAGGGGGCAGGCTTGGAAGTTTCCCTCCCACATCTTTTGCTAGGGGTGCCCCAGAATCAGAGTGGGAACCATCAGCTAACTTTTCAACAGGAGTGCCAGCTCTGGCCTTATCCTGTTCAACAAGCATATTCACCAACAGTTCTCTAGGGGGATTCTTCCCTACACTTAAACATCTTTCTATGCAGAGACTCCTTGCTCCTTTCCAGCTAAGGTGATCATAAGCAAGTTTGAACAGATCAACAGTTTGGCCTGTGCCAGACATTTTAGAAAGTGTTTAAGTGATAGAAAAGGGAAGAAAACGTTTTTCAGAACTTTTAGAAAGAGAGAAAAAAAACTTTTAAAACTTTTTAAGAACTTTTTAGAAAGTTAGAGGTACTTTTCAGCACTTTAGAAAACAAGTGAAACAAGAAATGCAAAACTTTTTGGTTAGGTGTACATACACTGAACTTGTTTTGTATATTTTTCTCTTATGAAAAGTACAATGACAAAAGTGGTAAGTAGTTACAAAGCACTTATCCCACCACTGCACAACCAATGTAGGAGGCTGGACTGGCTTGTAGTGAGTACCAAGGGGTACTTGCACCTTGCACCAGGCCCAGTTATCCCTTATTAGTGTATAGGGTGTCTAGCAGCTTAGGCTGATAGATAATGGTACCTTAGCAGAGCAGCTTAGGCTGAACTAGGAGACGAGTGAAGCTCCTACAGTACCACTAGTGTCATATGCACAATATCATAAGAAAACACAATACACAGATTTACTAAAAATAAAGGTACTTTATTTTTATGACAATATGCCAAAAGTATCTCAGTGAGTACCCTCAGTATGAGGATAGCAAATATACACAAGATATATGTACACAATACCAAAATATGCAGTAATAGTATTAGAAAACAGTGCAAACAATGTATAGTTACAATAGGATGCAATGGGGACACATAGGGATAGGGGCAACACAAACCATATACTCCAAAAGTGGAATGCGAACCACGAATGGACCCCAAACCTATGTGACCTTGTAGAGGGTCGCTGGGACTGTAAGAAAACAGTTAGGGTTAGAAAAATAGCCCACCCCAAGACCCTGAAAAGTGAGTGCAAAGTGCACTAAAGTTCCCCAAAGAGCACAGAAGTCGTGATAGGGGAATTCTGCAGGAAAGACACAAATCAGCAATGCAACAACGATGGATTTCTCAAACGAGGGTACCTGTGGAACAAGGGGACCAAGTCCAAAAGTAACAAGCAAGTGGGAGATGGGCAGATGCCCAGGAAATGCCAGCTGTGGGTGCAACGAAGCTGCTACTGGACAGTAGAAGCTGAAGATTCTGCGGGAACGACAAGGGCTAGAGACTTCCCCTTTGGAGGACGGATCCCTCACACTGTGGAGAGTCGTGCAGAAGTGTTTTCCTGAAGAAAGACCGCAAACAAGCCTTGCTAGCTGCAAGTTGTGCGGTTAGGGTTTTTGGATGCTGCTGTGGCCCAGGAGGGACCAGGATGTCGCCAATTGCATCTGGGGACAGAGGGGGCGTCGAGCAAGACAAGGAGCCCTCTCAGAAGCAGGCAGCACCCGCAGAAGTGCCGGAACAGGCACTACGAAGTGGAGTGAAACGGTGCTCACCCGAAGTCGCACAAAGGAGTCGCCGGAGGACAACTTAGAAGGTCGTGCAATGCAGGTTAGAGTGCCGTGGACCCAGGCTTGGCTGTGCACAAAGGATTTCCACCGGAAGTGCACAGAGGCCGGAGTAGCTGCAAAAGTCGCGGTTCCCAGCAATGCAGTCTGGCGTGGGGAGGCAAGGACTTACCTCCACCAAACTTTGACTGAAGAGTCAGTGGACCGACCATCACTGCGTCCACTTCTCTTATACGAAAATCACCGAACACCACCGCATCCCTCGACCTCCTCACCGCCGCTGGGGAAAAATCACCCAAGACCAACTAACCAGCACCCTCGTCAAAGACCCTCCACCCGGCTCAACCGACCCAAGCACTGCCGCCATCAACCTCCATCAATGGATCCTCGACTGCGCCAACACCTTAGCCCCACTCAAGAAACCCACCGCCAACCAAGGAAAGAAAAAAACAGCCTGGTTCACAGACGAACTGATCGCCTCCAAAAGCCTCTGCCAGAAGCTCAAGAAGAAGTGGATCTTAGAGCGCACACCCGACAACCTCGCCTCCCTCAAAAACGCCAACCGTGAACACCACCAACGGATCCGAGTCGCCAAGCGCGCCCACTTCACTGAACGCATCAACAACAACGCCCACGACTGCAAAGAACTCTTCGGCATCGTGAAGGAACTCTCAAACCCCAACGGCAACTCCAACGACATCCCGCCCTCCCAGAAACTCTGCGACGACCTCTCCACCTTCTTCCACCAGAAAATCACAACCATCCACGACAGCTTCAACGCCACTCCACCGCCAGACCCCACCCCTGACCTCTCCACAGACGCCTGCCGCCTCACCGCCTGGACCCACGTGGACGACACCGAAACAATAATAACCATGAACACCATCCACTCAGGCTCCCCCACGGACCCATGCCCTCATCACGTGTTCAACAAAGCCAACGCCATCATCGCCCCCAAACTCCGCGAGATCATCAACCTCTCCTTCGACTCCGCCACCTTCCCAGACAGCTGGAAACACGCAGAAATCCAACCCCTCCTCAAGAAACCCAAGGCTGACCCCAACGACCTCAAAAACTTCCGACCGATCTCTCTCCTCCCTTTTCCAGCAAAAGTCATCGAGAAGATCGTCAACACACAACTCGCCCACTTCCTCGAAGACAACTCCATCCTAGACCCCTCTCAATCCGGCTTCAGACGAAACCACAGCACCGAGACTGCTCTCCTCGCCGCCACAGATGACATCAGAACCCAAATGGACAACGGCGAAACCTCGGCCCTCATCCTCCTCGACCTATCAGCCGCTTTTGACACAGTCTGCCACCGCACCCTACTGACCCGCCCCATGGAGCCGGCATCCAGGATAAAGCCCTCAACTGGATCTCATCCTTCCTCTCCGACAGAACCCAGAGAGTCCGACTCTCCCCTTTCCGCTCCACAGCCACCAACCTCATCTGCGGCGTCCCCCAAGGATCCTCCCTCAGCCCTACGTTGTTCAACGTCTACATGGCCCCCCTCGCCAAACTGGCCCGCCACCATCACCTCAACATCATCTCCTACGCCGACGACACCCAGCTCGTCCTCTCCCTGACCAAAGACCCACTCACCGCCAAAACCAACCTCCACGAGGGACTAAAAGCCATCGCCGAGTGGATGAACGACAGCCGCCTGAAGCTCAACTACGACAAGACGGAAGTCCTCATCCTCGGGCGCACCCCTTCGGCCTGGAACGACTCCTGGTGGCCCACCGATTTCGGACCCCCACCCACCCCAGCCAGCCACGCAAGAAACCTCGGCTTCATCCTGGACTCAGCCCTCACCATGTCCAAACAGGTCAGCGCCGTCTCCTCTTCCTGCTTCAACACCCTTCGAATGCTCCGCAGAATTTTCAAGTGGATCCCAACAGGAACCAGAAAGACGGTGACCCAAGCCCTCGTCAGTAGCAGACTTGACTACGGCAACGCACTCTACACAGGCATCCCAACAAAAGACATCAAACGACTCCAGCGTATCCAAAATGCATCCGCCCGCCTGATCCTTGACATACCCCGCCGATGTCACATCTCCCCTCACCTGAAGGACCTCCACTGGCTCCCCGTGGACAAGAGGATCACCTTTAAACTCCTCACCCACGCTCACAAGGCTCTACACAACACCGGACCTACCTACCTCAACTCCAGACTCAACTTTTACGCCCCCACTCGTCAACTCCGCTCTGCAAATCTCGCCCTCGCCATCGTCCCCAGGATCCAGCGCAAGACCGCCGGCGGCAGATCCTTCTCCTTCCTCGCCGCCAAGACCTGGAACTCTCTCCCCACCTCACTGCGCCAGACCCAGGACCTCCTCGCCTTCAGGAGACTCCTCAAGACCTGGCTCTTCGACCGCTAACAGCTCACCCACCCCCCCCCCCCACCAGCGCCTCGAAACCCTGACAGGTACATAGTGCGCTTTACAAATGTTATGATTGATTGATTGATTGATTGGACTGTGGGAGTCACTTGGACAGAGTTGCTGGATTCAAGGGACCTCGCTCGTCGTGCTGAGAGGAGACCCAGGGTACTGGTGACGCAGTTCTTTGGTGCCTGCGGTTGCAGGGGGACGATTCCGTCGACCCACGGGAGATTTCTTCGGAGCTTCTAGTGCGGAGAGGAAGCAGACTACCCCCACAGCATGCACCACCAGGAAAGCAGTCGAGAAGGCGGCAGGATCAGCGTTACAGAGTTGCAGTAGTCGTCTTCGCTACTTTGTTGCAGTTTTGCAGGCTTCCAGCGCGGTCAGCAGTCGATTCCTTGGCAGAAGGTGAAGAGAGAGATGCAGAGGAACTCGGATGAGCTCTTGCATTCGTTATCTAAGGAAATCCCCAAAGCAGAGACCCTAAATAGCCAGAAAAGAGGGTTTGGCTACTTAGGAGAGAGGATAGGCTAGCAACACCTGAAGGAGCCTATCAGAAGGAGTCTCTGACGGCACCTGCTGGCCCTGGCCACTCAGAGCAGTCCAGTGTGCCAGCATCACCTCTGTTTCCAAGATGGCAGAGGTCTGGAGCACACTGGAGGAGCTCTGGGCACCTCCCAGGGGAGGTGCAGGTCAGGGGAGTGGTCACTCCCCTTTCCTTTGTCCAGTTTCGCGCCAGAGCAGGGCTGAGGGGTCCCTGAACCGGTGTAGACTGGCTTATGCATAAATGGGCACCATCTGTGCCCATGAAAGCATTTCCAGAGGCTGGGGGAGGCTACTCCTCCCCAGCCCTAACACCATTTTCCAAAGGGAGAGGGTGTAACACCCTCTCTCTGAGGAAGTCCTTTGTTCTGCCTTCCTGGGCCAGGCCTGGCTGGACCCCAGGAGGGCAGAAACCTGTCTGAGGGGTTGGCAGCAGCAGCAGCTGCAGTGAAACCCCGGGAAAGGCAGTTTGGCAGTGCCAGGGTCTGTGCTAGAGACCCGTGGGATCATGGGATTGCACCAACAATGCCAGGATGGCATAGAGGGGGCAATTCCATGATCTTAGACATGTTACATGGCCATATTCGGAGTTACCATTGTGAAGCTACACATAGGTAGTGACCTATATGTAGTGCACGCGTGTAATGGTGTCCCCGCACTCACAAAGTCCGGGGAATTGGCCCTGAACAATGTGGGGGCACCTTGGCTAGTGCCAGGGTGCCCACACACTAAGTAACTTAGCACCCAACCTTTACCAGGTAAAGGTTAGACATATAGGTGACTTATAAGTTACTTAAGTGCAGTGTAAAATGGCTGTGAAATAACGTGGACGTTATTTCACTCAGGCTGCAGTGGCAGGCCTGTGTAAGAATTGTCAGAGCTCCCTATGGGTGGCAAAAGAAATGCTGCAGCCCATAGGGATCTCCTGGAACCCCAATACCCTGGGTACCTCAGTACCATATATTAGGGGATTATAAGGGTGCTCCAGTAAGCCAATGTATATTGGTAAAATTGGTCACTAGCCTGTTAGTGACAATTTGTAAAGAGAGAGCATAACCACTGAGGTTCTGGTTAGCAGAGCCTCAGTGAGACAGTTAGGCATCACACAGGGAACACATACCTATAGGTCACAAACTTATGAGCACTGGGGTCCTGACTAGCAGGGTCCCAGTGACACATAACAAACATACTGAAAACATAGGGTTTTCACTATGAGCACTGGGCCCTGGCTAGCAGGATCCCAGTGAGACAGTGAAAACACCCTGACATACACTCACAAAAAGGCCAAAAGTGGGGGTAACAAGGTTAGAAAGAGGCTACTTTCTCACAATCGGTTTGAGAGGAAGGAGGCAATCCAGTCCAGGGCCTGGCCTTGGATCCCGGTGGAGCGGAGGCGGGTTATTAGGGTGCGGTGACAGACGGTGTCGAAGACAGCCGAGAGGTCGAGGAGGATGAGGGCGACTGTTTCACCGTTGTCCATCAGGGTTCTGATGTCGTCTGTGACTGAGATGAGGGCGGTTTCAGTGCTGTGGTTGGTTCGGAATCCGGTTTGTTAAGGGTCGAGCAGGTTGTTGTCTTCCAGGAAGGTGGTAAGCTGTTTGTTGACGGTCTTCTCTATTACCTTGGCAGGGAAGGGGAGGAGCGAGATGGGGCCGAAGTTTTTCAGGTCGCTAGGGTCAGCCGTAGGTTTCTTTAGTAGGGCGTTGACTTCGGCGTGTTTCCAGCTTTCGGGGAAGGTAGCAGAAGAGAAAGAAGAGTTGATGACGGCCTGGAGGTGCGGGGCGATGATGTTGTCGGCTTTATTGAAGATGAAGTGAGGGCAGGGGTCCGATGGGGCGCCGGAGTGGATAGAGTTCATGGTGGTTTTGGTTTCTTCAGTGTTGATGTGGGTCCAGTCGTTGAGGGTGATGGCCGGGGGTGTGGGTTCGGTGATGCTTGGTTGGGTCTGGTGTCCGAAGCTGTTGTGGAGGTCGCTGATCTTGCGATGGAAGAAGGTGGCGAGGGAGTTGCACAAGTCTTGTGAGGGCGTGACGGCGTTGGTGTTGGGGTTGGAGAACTCTTTGACGATGCTGTAAAGTTCTCTGCTGTTGTGGCTGTTTTTGTCCAGTCTGTCGGTGAAAAAGTTCCTTTTGGCTGCGCGGATCAGGTGGTGGTGTTCGCGGGTTGCGTTTTTGAGGGCGGTCATGTTGTCGGCGGTGTGGTCCTTGCGCCAGGCCTTCTCGAGGGCGCGACATGTTTTCTTCGATTCTTTGAGGGTGTCAGAGAGGTTTTTTGGTGGTGGCCTGTTGATGCGTGTGTCTGAGGGGAGGAAGGTTGTCTGCGCAGTTGGAGATCCAGTTCGAGAGGCTGAGGGCTGCGTCGTTGGGGTCGGTGGTGAGGGTAGGTTGGTTGACGGCGAGTGCGGAGAAGAGTTGCTCTTCGGGGATTTTGTTCCACTGTCGACGAGGGATGGGTTGAGTGCGGAGGTGGCGGGTCTCGCGTCGGAATGTGAAATGTACACAGCTGTGGTCGGTCCAGTGTAGAGCGGAGGTGTGGCTGTAGAAGACATGTTTGCTGGCGGAGAAGATAGGGTCAAGCGTGTGTCCGGCGATGTGGGTGGCGGTGTTCACCAGTTACTTGAGGCCGAGGTTGGCGAGGTTGTCGAGCAGGGCGGTGGTGTTGGGGTCGTTGTTTTGTTCCAGATGGAAGTTGAGGTCGCCTAGGAGGATGTAGTCCGGTGAGGCGAGGGCGTGCGGGGAGACGAAGTCGGCGATGGAGTCGCTGAAAGGGGCGCGCGGTCCGGGGGGACGGTAGACGAGGGATCCTCTGAGGGTGGTCCTGGGGTCGGTGCAAATCTGGAAATGCAGGTGTTCAGCGGCGAGGGGGGTGTCTTCGGTGGAAGTGGTGACGCTGATGGAGTCTTTGAAGACTATGGCGATACCTCCTCCTACTTGGTTGGTGCGGTCTTTTCTGGAAATCTTGTAGCCTTCGGGGATGGCAGTGGCAATGTCTGGGGCCGAAGAGGCGTTCATCCAGGTCTCCGTGATGAAGGCGACGTCTGGTGCTGTGGAGTCCAGGAGGTCCCAGAGTTCAACGGCGTGCTTGTGGACAGATCGAGCGTTGACCAGGATGCACTTGAGGTGGTTGATGGCGTGTGGGCTGGTGGTCGTGGTAGTTGCATGGTGGAAGATGCGTTTGCAGGAGTTGCAGGCGAAGGGTCCATGGGTGCGTTTGGGGTGAGCTTGGAAGCAGGTGTTGGAGCGCCCTGGGTTGAGGGTGGTGGGGTCGTAGCGGAGCAGCGGGGTTTGGGAGAGCTGGGGACCAGGGGTTGTGGCGCTGGGCGCGGGCCAGGCGCGGACGGGCGCAGACGGGTTTGCCTCTGGCGCGCCTCTGGGGGGGACAGGTAGAGTGAGAAGAGCTGGGGGAGGGGGGTTTAAGGGTGGAGGTATCATAGATACACTGGCATTTACGAAGTATCTAAGCACCTTTGATTTGACCGCAGGGTATTGGCAGATCAAGTTATCAGAGGATGCTAAAGCAAAAACTGCATTTTCGACTATTGGAGGGCACTACCAATTCACATTAATGCCCTTTGGTTTGAAAAATGCACCTGCCACTTTTCAGAGGTTGGTGAATACAGTCCTGCAGGGGTTGGAGGCTTTTAGTGCAGCATATCTGGACGATATAGCTGTCTTTAGCTCCACCTGGGATGATCACTTGGTCCACCTGTGGAAAGTTTTGGAGGCCCTGCAAAAGGCAGGCCTCACTATCAAGGCTTCAAAGTGCCAGATAGGGCAGGGGAAAGTGGTTTATCTGGGACACCTGGTAAGTGGAGAACAGATTGCACCACTTCAGGGGAAAATCCAAACTATCATGGATTGGGTTCCCCCTACAAATCA
Organism: Pleurodeles waltl; assembly: GCF_031143425.1. NCBI lineage: Eukaryota > Metazoa > Chordata > Amphibia > Caudata > Salamandridae > Pleurodeles > Pleurodeles waltl. The sequence continues at coordinate 7,156,072 of NW_027150076.1, forward strand.
AACCCAGGTGAGAGCCTTCTTAGGCCTCACTGGGTATTACAGGAGGTTCATTAAGAACTATGGCTCCACTGCAGCCCCACTTAATGACCTCACTTCCAAGAAAATGCCTAAAAAGGTATTGTGGACAGCTAGCTTTTGAGGAGCTGAAACAGGCCATGTGCACTGCACCTGTCCTAAAATGCCCATGTTACTCCAAGAAATTCATTGTTCAAACTGATGCATCTGAATTAGGGGTAGGGGCGGTCTTATCACAACTCAATTCTGAGGGCCAGGATCAACCTGTTGCTTTTATCAGCAGGAGGTTGACCCCTAGAGAAAAGCATTGGTCTGCCATAGAGAGGGAGGCCTTTGCTTTGGTCTGGGCACTGAAGAAGTTGAGGCCATACCTGTTTGCCACTCACTTCATTGTTCAGACAGACCACAAACCTCTACTTTGGCTAAAACAAATGAAAGGTGAAAACCCTAAATTGTTGAGGTGGTCCATATCTCTACAGGGAATGGACTATACAGTGGAACATAGACCTGGGAGTACCCACTCCAATGCAGATGGACTCTCCAGATATTTCCACTTAGACAATGAAGACTCATCAGGTCATGGCTAGTCTTATTGTCCTTCGTTTGGGGGGGGGGGGTTGTGTAGGAAAGTACCATCTTGTCTGGCATGTTACCCCCATATTTCACTGTATACATGTTGTTTTAGTGTATGTGTCACTGGGACACTGCCAGCTAAGGCCCCAGTGCTCATAAGTGTGCCCTGTATGTGTTCCCTGTGTGATGACTAACTGTCTCACTGAGGCTCTTCTAACCAGAACCTCAGTGGTTATGCTCTCTCTGCTTTCCAAATTGTCACTAACAGGCTAGTGACCAATTTCACCAATTCACATTGGCATACTGGAACACCCTTATAATTCCCTAGTACATGGTACTGAGGTACCCAGGGTATTGGGGTTCCAGGAGATCCCTATGGGCTGCAGCATTTCTTTTGTCACCCACAGGGAATTCTGACAATTCTTACACAGGCCTGCCACTGCAGCCTGAGTGCAATAACGGCCACGTTATTTCACAGCCATTTACCACTGCACTTAAGTAACTTATAAGTCACCTATATGTCTAACCTTCATCTGGTGAAGGTTGGGTGCTAAGTTACTTAGTGTGTGGGCACCCTGGCACTAGCCAAGGTGCCCCCACATTGTTCAGGGCAAATTCCCCGGACTTTGTGAGTGCGAGGACACCATTTCACGCGTGCACTATACATAGGTCACTACCTATGTATAGCGTCACAATGGTAACTCCGAACATGGCTATGTAACATGTCTAAGATCATGGAATTGTCACCCCAATGCCATTCTTGCATTGGGGAAAAAATTACATGATCCCCTGAGTCTCTAGCACAGACCCGGGTACTGCCAAACTGCCTTTCCCGGGGTTTCACTGCAGCTGCTGCTGCTGCCAACCCCTCAGACAGGTTTCTGCCCTTCTGGGGTCCAGCCAGGCCTGGCCCAGGAAGGCAGAACAAAGGACTTCCTCAGAGAGAGGGTGTTACACCCTCTCCCTTTGGAAAAAGGTGTCAGGGCTGGGGAGAAGTAGCCTCCCCCAGCCTCTGGAAATGCTTTGAGGGGCACAGATGGAGCCCATCTCTGCATAAGCCAGTCTACACCGGTTCAGGGATCCCCCAGCCCTGCTCTGGCACGAAACTGGACAAAGGAAAGGGGAGCGACCACTCCCCTGACCTGCACCTCCCAGGGGAGGTGCCCAGAGCTCCTCCAGTGTGCTCCAGACCTCTGCCATCTTGGAAACAGAGGTGTTGCTGGCACACTGGACTGCTCTGAGTGGCCAGTGCCAGCAGGTGACGGCAGAGACTCCTTCTGATAGGCTCTTACCTGTGTTACTAGCCTATCCTCCTTCCTAGGTAGCCAAACCTCCTTTTCTGGCTATTTAGGGTCTCTGCTTTGGGAAATTCTTCAGATACTGAATGCAAGAGCTCACCAGAGTTCCTCTGCATCTCTCTCTTCACCTTCTGCCAAAGGATCGACCGCTGACTGCTCAGGACGCCTGCAAAAGCGCAACAAAGTAGCAAAGACGACTACTGCAACCTTGTATCGCTGATCCTGCCGCTTTCTCACCTGTTTCCTGGTGGTGCATGCTCTGGGGGTAGCCGGCCTCCTTTCTGCACCAGGAGCTCTGAAAAATCTCCTGTGGGACGACGGAATCCTCCCCCTGCAACCGCAGGCAACAAAAAGACTGCATCACCGGTCCTCTGGGTCCCCTCTCAGCACGACGAGCCTGATCCCTGGAACTTAGCAACTCTGCCCAAGTGACTCCCACAGTCCAGTGACTCTTCAGTCCAAGTTTGGTGGAGGTAAGTCCTTGCCTCCCCACGCTAGACTGCATTGCTGGGTACCGCGTGATTTGCAGCTGCTCCGGCTCCTGTGCACTCTTCCAGGATTTCCTTCGTGCACAGCCAAGCCTGGGTCCCCGACACTCTAACCTGCAGTGCACAACCTTCTGAGCTGTCCTCCGGCGTCGTGGGACTCCTTTTGTGTCTTCGGGTGGACTCCAGTTCACTCCTCTTCCAAGTGCCTGTTCCGGTACTTCTGCGGGTGCTGCCTGCTTCTGTGAGGGCTCCCTGACTTGCTGGGTGCCCCCGCTGTCTCCTCATCCAAGTGGTGACATCCTGGTCCATCCTGGGCCACAGCAGCATCCAAAAACCCTAACCGCGACCCTTGCAGCTAGCAAGGCTTGTTTGCGGTCTTTCTGCGTGGGAACAACTCTGCAAGCTTCTTCATGACGTGGGACATCCATCCTCCGAAGGGGAAGTTTCTAGCCCTCTTCGTTCTTGCAGAATCCACAGCTTCTTTGCACCCTCAGCTGGCATTTCCCGGGTATCTGCCTACTCTCGACATTGTCGCGACTCTTGGACTTGGTCCCCTTGTTCCACAGGTACTCAGGTCCGGAAATCCACTTTGATTGTTTTGCTGGTGGTGGTCTTCCTTGCAGAAACCCCCTATCACGACTTCTGTGCTCTCTGGGGGTTATAGGTGCACTTTACACCTACTTTTAAGGGTCTTGGGGTGGGCTATTTTTCTAACCCTCACTGTTTTCTTACCGTCCCAGTGACCCTCTACAAGCTCACATAGGTTTAGGGTCCATTCGTGGTTCGCATTCCTCTTTTGGAGTATATGATTTGTGTTGCCCCTATACCTATGCGCTCCTATTGCAATCTACTGTAACTTTACATTGCTTGCATTACTTCCTTTTGCTATTACTGCATATTTTTGGTATTGTGTACATATATCTTGTGTATATTTGGCATCCTCATACTGAGGGGACTCACTGAGATACTTTTGGCATATTGTCATAAAAATAAAGTACCTTTATTTTTAGTATATCTGTGTATTGTGTTTTCTTATGATATTGTGCATATGACACCAGTGGTATAGTAGGAGCTTTGCATGTCTCCTAGTTCAGCCTAAGCTGCTCTGCTATAGCTACCTTCTATCAGCCTAAGCTGCTAGAAACACCTCTTCTACACTAATAAGGGATAACTGGACCTGGTACAGAGTGTAAGTACCCCTTGGTACCCACTACAAGCCAGGCCAGCCTCCTACACACAGGTAGGTGCTTATGAGGTACAAACAGAAGAAGTGCACAGGTAGGTGTAGGAAAGTACCATCTTGTCTGGCATGTTACCCCCATATTTCACTGTATATCTGTTGTTTTAGTTGTATGTGTCACTGGGACCCTGCCAGCCAGGGCCCCAGTGCTCATAAGTGTGCCCTGTATGTGTTACCTGTGTTAGGACTAACTGTCTCACTGAGGCTCTGCTAATCAGAACCTCAGTGGTTATGCTCTCTCATTTCTTTCCAAATTGTCACTAACAGGCTAGTGACCAATTTCACCAATTTACATTGGCATACTGGAACGCCCTTATAATTCCCTAGTATATGGTACTGAGGTACCCAGGGTATTGGGGTTCCAGGAGATCCCTATGGGCTGCAGCATTTCTTTTGCCACCCATAGGGAGCTCAGACAATTCTTTCACAGGCCTGCCACTGCAGCCTGAGTGAAATAACGTCCATGTTATTTCACAGCCATTTACCACTGCACTTAAGTAACTTATAAGTCACCTATATGTCTAACCTTTACCTAGTAAAGGTTAGGTGCAAAGTTACTTAGTGTGTGGGCACCCTGGCACTAGCCAGGGTGCCCCCACATTGTTCAGGGCAAATTCCCCGGACTTTGTGAGTGCGGGGACACCATTACACGCGTGCACTACACATAGGTCACTACCTATGTGTAGCTTCACATTGGTAACTCCGAATATGGCCATGTAACATGTCTATGATCATGGAATTGCCCCCTCTATGCCATCCTGGCATTGTTGGCAAACTGCCTTTTCAAGGGTTTCACTGCAGCTGCTGCTGCTGCCAACCCCTGAGACAGGTTTCTGCCCTCCTGGGGCCCAGCCAGGCTTGGCCCAGGATGGCAGAACAAAGGACTTCCTCAGAGAGAGGGTGTTACACCCTCTCCCTTTGGAAAAAGGTGTTAAGGCAGGGGAGGAGTACCCTCCCCCAGCCTCTGGAAATGCTTTCATGGGCACAGATGGTGCCCATTTCTACATAGGCCAGTCTACACCGGTTCAGGGACCCCTCAGCCCTGCTCTGGCGCGAAACTGGACAAAGGAAAGGGGAGTGACCACTCCCCTGACCTGCACCTCCCCTGGGAGGGGCCCAGAGCTCCTCCAGTGTGCTCCAGACCTCTGCCATCTTGGAAACAGAGGTGCTGCTAGCACACTGGACTGCTCTGAGTGGCCAGGGCCAGCAGGTGACGTCAGAGACTCCTTCTGATAGGCTCCTTCAGGTGTTGCTAGCCTATCTTCTCTCCTAAGTAGCCAAACCCTCTTTTCTGGCTATTTAGGGTCTCTGCTTTGGGGGTTTCCTTAGATAACGAATGCAAGAGCTCATCTGAGTTCCTCTGCATCTCTCTCTTCACCTTCTGCCAAGGAATCGACTGCTGACCGCGCTGGAAGCCTGCAAAACTGCAACAAAGTAGCAACGACGACTACTGCGACACTGTAACGCTGATCCAGCCGCCTTCTCAACTGTTTTCCTGGTGGTGCATGCTGTGGGGGTAGTCTGCGTCCTCTCTGCACTAGAAGCTCCGAAGAAATCTCCCGTGGGTCGACGGAATCTTCCCCCTGCAACCGCAGGCACCAAAGAACTGCATCACCGGTCCTCTGGGTCTCCTCTCAGCACGACGAGCGAGGTCCCTTGAACTCAGCAACTCTGTCCAAGTGACTCCCACAGTCCAGTGACTCTTCAGTCCAAGTTTGGTGGAGGTAAGTCCTTGCCTCCCCACGCCAGACTGCATTGCTGGGAACCGCGTGTTTTGCAGCTACTCCGGCTCCTGTGCACTCCACGAAGATTTCCTTTGTGCACAGCCAAGCCTGGGTCCACGGCACTCTAACCTGCATTGCACGACCTCCTGAGTTGTCCTCCGGCGGCGTGGGACTCTCTTGTGCAACTTCGGGTGAGCACCATTTCACTCCACTTCGTACTGCCTGTTCCGGCACTTCTGCGGGTGCTACCTGCTTCTGAGAGGGCTCCTTGTCTTGCTGGGCGCCCCCTCTGTCCCCTGATGCAATTTGCGACATCCTGGTCCCTCCTGGGCCACAGCAGCATCCAAAAACCCTAACCGCAAACTTTGCAGCTAGCAAGGCTTGTTTACGGTCTTTCCGCAGGAAAACACTTCTGCACGACTCTCTACGGCGTGGGACATCTATCCTCCAAAGGGGAAGTTTCTAGCCCTTGTCGTTTTTGCAGAATCCTCAGCTTCTACTGTCCAGTAGCAGCTTCTTTGCACCCACAGCTGGCATTTCCTGGGCATCTGCCCACTCTCGACTTGATCGTGACTTTTGGACTTGGTCCCCTTGTTCCACAGGTACCCTCGTCTGGAAATCCATTGTTGTTGCATTGCTGGTTTTGGTCTTTCCTGCAGAATTCCCCTATCACGATTTCTGTCCTCTTTGGGGAACTTTAGTGCACTTTGCACTCACTTTTCAGGGTCTTGGGGTGGGCTATTTTTCTAACCCTCACTGTTTTCTTACAGTCCCAGCGACCCTCTACAAGGTCACATAGTTTTGGGGTCCATTCGTGGTTCGCATTCCACTTTTGGAGTATATGGTTTGTGTTGCCCCTATCCCTATGTGCCCCCATTGCATCCTATTGTAACTATACATTGTTTGCACTGTTTTCTAATACTATACTGCATATTTTTCGTATTGTGTACATATATCTTGTGTATATTTGCTATCCTCATACTGAGGGTACTCACTGAGATACTTTGGCATATTGTCATAAAAATAAAGTACCTTTATTTTTAGTATATCTGTGTATTGTGTTTTCTTATGATATTGTACATATGACACTAGTGGTACTGTAGGAGCTTCACTCGTCTCCTAGTTCAGCCTAAGCTGCTCTGCTAAGCTACCTTTTCTATCAGCCTAAGCTGCTAGACACCCCTATACACTAATAAGGGATACCTGGGCCTGGTGCAAGGTGTAAGTACCCCTTGGTACTCACTACAAGCCAGTCCAGCCTCCTACATTGGTTGTGCAGCGGTGGGATAAGAACTCTGCAACTACTTACCACTTTTGTCATTGTACTTTTCATAAGAGAAAAATATACAAAACAAGTTCAGTGTATGTACACCCAACCAAAAAGTTTTGCTTTTCTCCTTTCACTTCTTTTCTAAGTGCTGAAAAGTACCTCCAAACTTTCTAAAAAGTTCTTTAAAAGTTTTAAAAGTTTTTTTTCTGTCTTTCAAAAAGTTCTGAAAAACTTTTTCTCACTTTTTCTATCACTTAAACACTTTCTAAAATGTCTGGCACATGCCAAACTGTTGATCTGTCCAAACTTGCTTATGATCACCTTAGCTGCAACGGAGCAAGGAGTCTCTGCATAGAAAGAGGTTTAAGTGTAGGGAAGAATCCCTCTAGAGAACTGTTGGTTAATATGCTTGTTGAACAGGATAAGGCCAGAGGTGGCACTTCTGTTGAGAAATTAGCTGATGGTTCCCAATCTGACCCTGGGGCACCCCTAGCAAAAGATTTAGAAAGGAAACTTCCTAGCCTGCCCATTAGCAGACAACCTAGCATAGCTGGTTCTGATGTAGAGTCACATCACACTGATAGTGTTGTCTCACATCACAGTAAGAGTATCCCTTCTCATCATAGTAGAAGTGCTGTTTCTGTTAGCCAAGCTGTTAGGGTGCCATCTGTTAGGGACAGGTCTCCTTCTGTTCATTCTCACCATACTTCTGTTTCAAGGAATGCCCCACCCACCCACCCTGATGACAGAGTGTTAGAAAGGGAGCTCAATAGATTGAGAGTGGAACAAACCAGGCTGAAGCTCAAGAAGCAACAGCTGGATTTAGATAGGCAGTCCTTAGAAGTGGAAAGAGAAAGACAGAAATTGGGTTTAGAAACCCATGGTGGCAGCAGCAGTATTCCCAATAGTCATCCTGCAAAAGAGCATGATTCTAGGAATCTGCACAAGATAGTTCCCCCTTATAAGGAGTGGGATGACATTAACAAGTGGTTTGCTGCACTTGAGAGGGCCTGTGTTGTACAGGATGTCCCTCAAAGGCAGTGGGCTGCTATCCTATGGCTATCATTTAGTGGAAAGGGTAGGGATAGGCTCCTTACTGTGAAAGAAAGTGAAGCCAATGATTTCAAAGTTCTTAAGAATGCACTCCTAGATGGTTATGGCTTAACCACTGAACAGTACAGGATGAAGTTCAGAGAAACCAAAAAGGAGTCTTCACAAGACTGGGTAGACTTTGTTGACCATTCAGTGAAGGCCTTGGAGGGGTGGTTACATGGCAGTAAAGTTACTGATTATGAAAGCCTGTATAACTTAATCCTGAGAGAGCATATTCTTAATAACTGTGTGTCTGATTTGTTGCACCAGTACCTGGTGGACTCTGATCTGACCTCTCCCCAAGAATTGGGAAAGAAGGCAGACAAATGGGTCAGAACAAGGGTGAACAGAAAAGTTCATACAGGGGATGACAAAGATGGCAAGAAGAAGGATGGTAAGTCTTCTGACAAGGGTGGGGACAAATCTAAAAATGAGTCTTCATCAGGCCCACAAAAACACTCTGGTGGGGGTGGTGGGCCCAAATACTCTTCAAATCAAAACAAAGAAAAGAAACCATGGTGCTATTTATGTAAAATAAAAGGCCCTTGGACAACAGATCCCAGTTGTCCAAAGAAAAGCACCAAGCCTCCTACCACTACAACCCCTGCTGCTACACCTAGTGTCCCTAGTAATAGCAGTGGTGGTGGGAGCAAACCTACTAATAGCCAATCCAAGGGAGTAGCTGGGATCACTTTTGGTAACTTAGTTGGGGTTGGTCTTGTTAGGGAGACCACAGAGGCTGTGTTAGTCTCTGAGGGGGCTATTGATTTAGCCACCTTAGTTGCTTGTCCCCTTAACATGGATAAGTACAAGCAACTACCCCTAATAAATGGTGTTGAGGTTCAGGCCTACAGGGACACAGGTGCCAGTGTTACAATGGTAATAGAGAAACTGGTCCACCCTGAACAACACCTACTTGGTCACCAGTACCAAGTAACCGATGCTCATAACAACACACTTAGCCACCCCATGGCTGTTGTAAATCTCAACTTGGGGGGGTTACTGGTCCAAAGAAAGTTGTGGTTGCCTCAGATTTACCTGTAGACTGTCTACTAGGGAATGATTTAGAGACATCAGCTTGGTCAGATGTGGAGTTGGAGGCCCATGCAGCAATGCTGGGCATTCCAGGGCATATTTTTGCTTTAACCAGGGCTCAGGCCAAAAAGCAAAAAGGTCAGGGTGACTTGAATCCTGGAAGAATGGACCAAGTGCTCCCTAAAGCTAGGGCTAGTAGAAGTAAATCACTACCTACTATCCCTCCCTCTACAGTGGATTCTACTTCTGAGGAAGAAGAATTTCCACCCTGTGCAGAACCTACACCAGAGGAGCTTGAAGCAGACACTGCTGAGCTTTTGGGTGAAGGGGGGCCTGCCAGGGAGGAGCTGAGTGTGGCACAGCATACCTGTCCCACACTAGAGGGTCTAAGGCAGCAAGCTGTCAAACAAGCAAATGGGGATGTCAGTGACTCTCACAGAGTTTACTGGGAGGACAACCTCTTGTACACTGAAGCAAGGGATCCAAAACCTGGAACTGCCAGGAGATTGGTGATTCCTCGGGAGTACAGAAAGTTCCTCCTAACTCTAGCCCACGACATTCCCTTAGCTGGACATTTGGGGCAAATGAAAACTTGGGACAGGCTTGTCCCCTTGTTTCATTGGCCTAGAATGTCAGAGGACACAAAGGAATTTTGTAAGTCCCGTGAAACCTGGCAAGCCAGTGGCAAGACAGGTGGAACTCCAAAGGCACCCCTTATCCCACTGCCTGTGGTTGGGGTTCCCTTTGAAAGGGTAGGGGTTGACATAGTTGCCCCCCTTGACCCTCCTACAGCTTCAGGCAATAGGTTTATCTTAGTGGTAGTGGACCATGCCACCAGATATCCTGAAGCAATTCCTCTAAGGACCACTACAGCTCCTGCAGTGGCAAAGGCCCTCCTGGGAATCTTTTCCAGGGTGGGCTTCCCAAAAGAGGTGGTATCAGACAGGGGAAGCAATTTCATGTCTGCTTACTTGAAGGCCATGTGGAAGGAGTGTGGTGTTACATACAAGTTCACCACACCCTATCATCCACAAACAAATGGACTGGTGGAGAGATTTAACAAAACTCTCAAAGGCATGATTATGGGACTCCCTGAAAAACTCCGCAGGAGATGGGATATCCTGTTACCTTGCCTCCTTTTTGCTTACAGGGAGATACCCCAAAAAGGAGTGGGCTTCAGCCCCTTTGAACTCCTATTTGGACACCCTGTGAGAGGTCCTCTAACACTTGTTAAGGAGGGTTGGGAACAACCTTTAAAAGCTCCAAAGCAAGACATAGTGGACTATGTACTTGGCCTCAGATCAAGGATGGCTGAGTACATGAAAAAGGCCAGTAAAAACCTTCAGGCCAGCCAAGAGCTCCAAAAGCAATGGCATGACCAGAAGGCTGTTTTGGTTCAGTACCAACCAGGGCAGAAAGTGTGGGTCTTGGAGCCTGTGGCACCAAGAGCACTCCAAGACAAATGGAGTGGACCCCACATAATTGTTGAAAAGAAGGGTGAAGTCACCTACTTAGTTGACTTAGGCACTGCCAGGAGTCCCCTTAGGGTGCTCCATGTCAATCGCCTGAAACCCTACTATGACAGGGCTGATCTCACCCTGCTCATGGCAACAGATGAGGGACAGGAAGAAGAGAGTGACCCTCTGTAGGAAAGTACCATCTTGCCTGGCATGTTACCCCCATTTTTCACTGTATATATGTTGTTTTAGTTGTATGTGTCACTGGGGCCCTGGTAACCCAGGGCCCCAGTGCTCATAAGTGTGCCTGAATGTGTTACCTGTGTAGTGACTAACTGTCTCACTGAGGCTCTGCTAATCAGAACCTCAGTGGTTATGCTCTCTCATTTCTTTCCAAATTGTCACTGACAGGCTAGTGACCATTTTTACCAATTTACATTGGCTTACTGGAACACCCTTATAATTCCCTAGTATATGGTACTGAGGTACCCAGGGTATTGGTGTTCCAGGAGATCCCTATGGGCTGCAGCATTTCTTTTGCCACCCATAGGGAGCTCTGACAATTCTTACACAGGCCTGCCACTGCAGCCTGAGTGAAATAACGTCCACGTTATTTCACAGCCATTTTACACTGCACTTAAGTAACTTATAAGTCACCTATATGTCTAACCTTTACCTGGTAAAGGTTAGGTGCAAAGTTACTTAGTGTGAGGGCACCCTGGCACTAGCCAAGGTGCCCCCACATTGTTCAGAGCCAATTCCCTGAACTTTGTGAGTGCGGGGACACCATTACACGCGTGCACTACATATAAGTCACTACCTATATGTAGCTTCACCATGGTAACTCCGAATATGGCCATGTAACATGTCTATGATCATGGAATTGCCCCCTCTATGCCATCCTGGCATTGTTGGTACAATTCCATGATCCCAGTGGTCTGTAGTACAGACCCTGGTACTGCCAAACTGCCCTTCCTGGGGTTTCACTGCAGCTGCTGCTGCTGCCAACCCCTCAGACAGGCATCTGCCCTCCTGGGGTCCAGCCAGGCCTGGCCCAGGATGGCAGAACAAAGAACTTCCTCTGAGAGAGGGTGTGACACCCTCTCCCTTTGGAAAATGGTGTGAAGGCAGGGGAGGAGTAGCCTCCCCCAGCCTCTGGAAATGCTTTGTTGGGCACAGAGGTGCCCAATTCTGCATAAGCCAGTCTACACCGGTTCAGGGACCCCTTAGCCCCTGCTCTGGCGTGAAACTGGACAAAGGAAAGGGGAGTGACCACTCCCCTGACCTGCACCTCCCCTGGGAGGTGTCCAGAGCTCCTCCAGTGTGCTCCAGACCTCTGCCATCTTGGAAACAGAGGTGCTGCTGGCACACTGGACTGCTCTGAGTGGCCAGTGCCACCAGGTGACGTCAGAGACTCCTTGTGATAGGCTCCTTCAGGTGTTAGGGCCAGATGTAGCAAGGCATTAGCGCCTCGCAAACGGCGAAAAACGCCGTTTGCGAGGCGCTAATGCCTGTGCGCGATGCAGAAACACATTTTGCGAGTCGGAACCGACTCGCAAAATGTGTTTCCGACTTGCAAATAGGAAGGGGTGTTCCCTTCCTATTTGCAACTCGCACCGCGATGTAAGTTGATTTGTGACCGCAAAAGCGGTCACAAATCAACTCGCAGTTACCATCCACTTGAAGTGGATGGTAACTCATTCGCAAACGGGAAGGGGTCCCCATGGGACCCCTTCCCCTTTGTGAATGATCACAAAAATAATTTTTCAGAGCAGGCAGTGGTCCAATGGACCACTACCTGCCCTGAAAAATACCGAAACAAAAGGTTTCGGTTTATTTTTCAAAGTGCAGCTCGTTTTCCTTTAAGGAAAACGGGTTGCACTTTGAAAAAAAAAACCTGCTTTATTGAAAAGCAGTCGCAAACATGGAGGTCTGCTGACGACAGCAGGCCTCCATGTTTGCGAGTGCCCATAGTCGGTATGGGGCCGCAATTTGCGACCCACCTCATTAATATTAATGAGGTGGGTCATTGCGACCCCATACCGACTCGCAGAAGGTGTCTGAGACACCTTTCTGCATGTGGTTTTGCGAGTTGCAATTTGCGAGTCTCTATGACTCGCAAATTGCAACTCGCAAAACCATACTTACCTACATCTGGCCCTTAGTAGCCTCTCCTCTCTCCTAGGTAGCCAAACCCTCTTTTCTGGCTATTTAGGGTCTCTGTCTCTGGGGAAACTTTAGATAACGAATGCACGAGCTCATCCGAGTTCCTCTGCATCTCCCTCTTCACCTTCTGATAAGGAAACGACCGCTGACCGCGCTGGAAGCCTGCAAACCTGCAACATAGTAGCAAAGACGACTACTGCAACTCTGTAACGCTGATCCTGCCGCCTTCTCGACTGTTTTCCTGCTTATGCATGCTGTGGGGGTAGCCTGCCTCCTCTCTGCACCAGAAGCTCCGAAGAAATCTCCCGTGGGTCGACGGAATCTTCCCCCTGCAACCGCAGGCACCAAAAAGCTGCATTACCGGTCCCTTGGGTCTCCTCTCAGCACGACGAGCGAGGTCCCTCGAATCCAGCGACTCTGTCCAAGTGACCCCCACAGTCCAGTGACTCTTCAGTCCAAGTTTGGTGGAGGTAAGTCCTTGCCTCACCTCGCTGGGCTGCATTGCTGGGAACCGCGACTTTGCAAGCTACTCCGGCCCCTGTGCACTTCCGGCGGAAATCCTTTGTGCACAGCCAAGCCTGGGTCCACGGCACTCTAACCTGCATTGCACGACTTTCTAAGTTGGTCTCCGGCGACGTGGGACTCCTTTGTGCAACTTCGGCGAGCACCGTTTCACGCATCCTCGTAGTGCCTGTTTCTGGCACTTCTCCGGGTGCTACCTGCTTCAGTGAGGGCTCTTTGTCTTGCTCGACGTCCCCTCTCTCTTCAGGTCCAATTTGCGACCTCCTGGTCCCTCCTGGGCCCCAGCAGCGTCCATAAACGCCAAACGCACGATTTGCGTGTAGCAAGGTTTGTTGGCGTCCTTCCGGCGGGAAAACACTTCTGCACGACTCTCCAAGGCGAGAGGGATCCGTCCACCAAAGGGGAAGTCTCTAGCCCTTTTCGTTCCTGCAGAAACCTCAGCTTCTTCTGTCCAGTCGAAGCTTCTTTGCACCCGCAGCTGGCATTTCCTGGGCATCTGCCCATCTCCGACTTGCTTGTGACTTTTGGACTTGGTCCCCTTGTTCCACAGGTACCCTAGATTGGAAATCCACAGTTGTTGCATTGCTGGTTTGTGTCTTTCCTGCATTATTCCTCTAACACGACTACTTTGTCCTTAGGGGAACTTTAGTGCACTTTGCACTCACTTTTCAGGGTCTTGGGGAGGGTTATTTTTCTAACTCTCACTATTTTCTAATAGTCCCAGCGACCCTCTACAAGGTCACATAGGTTTGGGGTCCATTCGTGGTTCGCATTCCACTTTTGGAGTATATGGTTTGTGTTGCCCCTATCCCTATGTTTCCCCATTGCATCCTATTGTAACTATACATTGTTTGCACTGTTTTCTAAGACTATACTGCATATTTTTGCTATTGTGTATATATATCTTGTGTATATTTCCTATCCTCTCACTGAGGGTACACTCTAAGATACTTTGGCATATTGTCATAAAAATAAAGTACCTTTATTTTTAGTATAACTGTGTATTGTGTTTCTTATGATATTGTGCATATGACACTAAGTGGTACTGTAGTAGCTTCACACGTCTCCTAGTTCAGCCTAAGCTGCTCTGCTAAGCTACCATTATCTATCAGCCTAAGCTGCTAGACACCCTATACACTAATAAGGGATAACTGGGCCTGGTGCAAGGTGCAAGTACCCCTTGGTACTCACTACAAGCCAGTCCAGCCTCCTACATTGGTTGTGCAGTGGTGGGATAAGTGCTTGAGACTACTTACCACTCTTGTCATTGTACTTTTCATGAGAGAAAAATATACAAAACAAGGTCAGTGTATATACACATAGCCAAAAAGTTTTGCATTTCCTCTTTTCACTCTTTTCTAAGTGCTGAAAAGTACTCCTAAACTTTCAAAAAGTTCTTAAAAGTTTAAAAAGTTTTTTTCTGTCTTTCCAAAAAGTTCTGAAAACTTTTTTCTCTTTTTCTATCACTTTAACTCTCTCTAAAAAATGTCTGGCACAGGCCAAAGTGTTGATCTGTCCAAACTTGCATATGACAACCTTAGCTGGAAAAGAGCAAGGAGTCTCTGTATAGAGAGAGGTTTGAGTGTAGGGAAGAATCCTTCCTTGGAACTGTTACTTAACATGCTTAGACAACAGGATAAGGCCATAGGTGCCCCATCTGTTGAAAAAGTACCTAATAGTTCCCAATCTGATTCAGGGACTCCCCCAGGAAAAGATTCAGGAAAGAAACTTCCTAGCCTGCCCATTACTAGACAATCTAGCATAGATGGTAATGATGGTGAGCCACACCAGAGAAATAGTGTTGTCTCACATCATAGCAAAAGCATTTATTCTCACCATACTGGTAGTAATGTTTCTGTAAACCAAGCTGTTAAGTTGGCTTCTGTAAGGGACAGGTCTCCTTCTGTTCATTCCCATCATAGCTCTGTTTCTAGAAATGTCCCTCCCACCAACCCTGATGACAGAATGTTAGAGAGGGAACTCAATAAGTTGAGGGTGGAACAAACCAGACTGAAGCTTAAAAAGCAACAGCTGGATTTGGATAGACAGTCTTTTGAATTAGAGAAGGAAAGACAGAAGTTGGGTTTAGATACCCATGGTGGCAGCAGCAGTATTCCCCATAGTCATCCTGCAAAAGAGCATGATTCCAGGAATCTGCACAAGAGAGTTCCCCCTTATAAGGAGGGGGATGACATTAACAAGTGGTTTGCTGCACTTGAGAGGGCCTGTGTTGTACAGGATGTCCCTCAAAGGCAGTGGGCTGCTATCCTATGGCTATCATTTAGTGGAAAAGGTAGGGATAGGCTCCTTACTGTGAAAGAAAATGATGCTAACAATTTCCAAGTTCTTAAGAATGCACTCCTGGATGGTTATGGCTTAACCACTGAACAGTACAGGATAAAGTTCAGAGAGACCAAAAAGGAGTCTTCACAAGACTGGGTTGATTTTATTGACCATTCAGTGAAGGCCTTGGAGGGGTGGTTACATGGCAGTAAAGTTACTGATTATGACAGCCTGTATAACTTGATCCTGAGAGAGCATATTCTTAATAATTGTGTGTCTGATTTGTTGCACCAGTACTTGGTGGACTCTGATCTGACCTCTCCCCAAGAATTGGGAAAGAAGGCAGACAAATGGGTCAGAACAAGAGTGAACAGAAAAGTTCATACAGGGGGTGACAAAGATGGCAACAAAAAGAAGGATGGTAAGTCTTCTGACAAGGGTGGGGACAAATCTAAAAATGAGTCTTCATCAGGCCCACAAAAACACTCTGGTGGGGGTGGTGGGTCCAAATCCTCCTTTAATCAGAACAAGGAAAAGAAACCATGGTGCTATTTATGTAAAATAAAAGGCCATTGGACAACAGATCCCAGTTGTCCAAAGAAAGGCACCACAGCTCCTACCACTACAACCCCTACTGCTACACCTAGTGTCCCTACTAATAGCAGTGGTGGTGGGAGCAAACCTACTAATAGCCAATCCAAGGGAGTAGCTGGGCTCACTTTTAGTAATTTAGTTGGGGTTGGTCTGATTAGGGAGACCTCAGAGGCTACTTTAGTCTCTGAAGGGGCTATTGATTTAGCCACTTTGGTTGCTTGCCCCCATAACTTGGAGAAGTACAAGCAACTAACCCTAATAAATGGTGTTGAGGTCCAGGCCTACAGGGACACAGGTGCCAGTGTCACAATGGTGATTGAGAAACTGGTGCACCCTGAACAACACATACTTGGACACCAGTACCAAGTAACCAATGCTCACAACATAACACAAAGCCACCCCATGGCTGTTGTAAATCTCAACTGGGGGGGGGGTAACTGGTCCAAAGAAAGTTGTGGTAGCTTCAGATTTACCTGTAGACTGTCTATTAGGGAATGATTTGGAGACATCAGCTTGGTCAGATGTGGAGTTGGAGGCCCATGCAGCAATGCTGGGCATTCCAGGGCATATTTTTGCTTTGACAAGGGCTCAGGCCAAAAAGCAAAAAGGACAGGGAAGCTTGGATCCTGGAACAATGGACCAAGTGCTCCCTAAAGCTAGGGCTAGTAGAAGCAAACCACTTCCTACTATCCCTCCCTCTACAGTGGATTCTACTTCTGAGGAAGAAGAATTCCCTCCCTGTGCAGAACCTACACCAGAGGAGCTGGAAGCAGACACTGCTGAGCTTTTGGGTGAAGGGGGGCCTGCCAGAGAGGAGCTGAGTGTGGCACAGCAAACCTGTCCCACATTAGAGGGTCTCAGACAGCAAGCTGTCAAACAGGCTAATGGGGATGTCAGTGACTCTCACAGAGTTTACTGGGAGGACAACCTCTTGTACACTGAGCATAGGGATCCTAAACCTGGAGCTGCCAGGAGATTAGTGATTCCTCAGGAGTACAGAAAGTTCCTCCTAACATTGGCACATGACATTCCCTTAGCTGGGCACCTGGGTCAAATGAAAACTTGGGACAGATTGGTACCATTGTTTCATTGGCCTAGGATGTCTGAGGACACAAAGGAATTTTGCAAGTCCTGTGAAACCTGTCAAGCCAGTGGCAAAACAGGTGGCACTCCAAAGGCACCCCTTATCCCACTGCCTGTGGTTGGGGTTCCCTTTGAAAGGGTAGGGGTTGACATAGTTGGCCCCCTTGACCCTCCTACTGCTTCAGGCAATAGGTTTATCTTAGTGGTAGTGGACCATGCCACAAGATATCCTGAAGCTATTCCTTTAAGGACCACTACAGCTCCTGCAGTGGCAAAGGCCCTCCTGGGGATATTTTCCAGGGTGGGCTTCCCAAAGGAAGTGGTATCAGACAGAGGAAGTAATTTCATGTCTGCATACTTAAAGGCCATGTGGAAGGAGTGTGGTGTAACTTACAAGTTCACAACACCCTATCATCCACAAACAAATGGACTGGTGGAGAGATTTAATAAAACTCTCAAAGGCATGATTATGGGTCTCCCTGAAAAACTCCGCAGGAGATGGGATATCCTTCTACCATGCCTCCTTTTTGCCTACAGGGAGGTACCCCAGAAAGGAGTGGGCTTCAGCCCCTTTGAACTTCTTTTTGGACACCCTGTTAGGGGTCCACTCACACTTGTAAAGGAGGGTTGGGAACAACCTTTAAAAGCTCCTAAGCAGGATATTGTGGATTATGTACTTGGCCTCAGATCAAGGATGGCTGAGTACATGAAAAAGGCCAGTAAAAACCTTCAGGCCAGCCAAGAGCTCCAGAAGCAATGGCATGATCAGAAGGCTGTTTTGGTTCAGTACCAACCAGGGCAGAAAGTGTGGGTCTTGGAGCCTGTGGCCCCAAGAGCACTCCAAGATAAATGGAGTGGACCCCACACAATTGTTGAACAGAAGGGTGAAGTCACCTACTTGGTTGACTTAGGCACTGCCAAGAGTCCCCTTAGGGTGCTTCATGTCAACCGCCTGAAACCCTACTATGACAGGGCTGATCTCACCCTGCTCATGGCAACTGATGAGGGACAGGAAGAAGACAGTGATCCTCTACCTGATCTCTTCTCTTCCACAGAACAAGATGCTCTTGTGGAAGGTGTAGTTTTGGCTGATTGTCTTACTGCTGAGCAGAAAGATAATTGCATAAATCTCCTAGGACAATTTTCAGAACTCTTCTCTACTGTGCCAGGCACCACTTCTTGGTGTGAGCACACTATAGATACTGGAGACAGTTTACCTGTCAAAAGTAAGATCTATAGGCAGCCTGACCATGTCAGGGACTGCATAAAGCAAGAAGTTCAGAAAATGTTGGAACTAGGAGTGGTTGAGCACTCTGACAGTCCAGGGGCTTCTCCTGTGGTACTGGTACCAAAACCCAATTCTAAAGATGGAAAGAAGGAAATGAGGTTTTGTGTAGACTATAGAGGTCTCAACTTGGTAACCAAAACTGATGCTCACCCTATACCCAGGGCAGATGAGCTCATAGATACACTGGCATCTGCCAAGTATCTAAGCACTTTTGATTTGACTGCAGGGTATTGGCAGATCAAATTGTCAGAAGATGCTAAACCTAAGACTGCATTTTCTACCATTGGAGGACATTACCAGTTTACTGTAATGCCTTTTGGTTTGAAAAATGCACCTGCCACTTTTCAGAGGTTGGTGAACACAGTCCTGCAAGGGCTGGAAGCTTTCAGTGCAGCATATTTGGATGATATAGCTGTCTTTAGCTCCAGCTGGGATGATCACCTGGTCCACCTATGGAAAGTTTTGGAGGCTCTGCAAAAGGCAGGCCTCACTATCAAGGCTTCAAAGTGCCAGATAGGGCAGGGTAAGGTGGTTTATCTGGGACACCTTGTTGGTGGGGAACAGATTGCACCACTTCAGGGGAAAATCCAAACTATTATTGATTGGGTTCCCCCTACCACTCAGACTCAGGTGAGAGCCTTCCTAGGCCTCACTGGGTATTACAGGAGGTTCATTAAGAACTATGGCTCCATTGCAGCCCCTCTTAATGACCTCACATCCAAGAAAATGCCTAAAAAGGTATTGTGGACAGCAAGCTGTCAGAAAGCTTTTGAGGAGCTGAAGCAGGCCATGTGCTCTGCACCTGTCCTGAAAAGCCCTTGTTACTCTAAAACATTCTATGTCCAAACTGATGCATCTGAATTAGGAGTAGGGGCAGTCCTATCACAACTTAATTCTGAGGGCCAGGATCAACCTGTTGCTTTTATTAGTAGGAGGTTGACCCCTAGAGAAAAGCGTTGGTCTGCCATTGAGAGGGAGGCCTTTGCTGTGGTCTGGGCTCTGAAGAAGTTGAGGCCATACCTGTTTGGCACTCACTTCATTGTTCAGACAGACCACAAACCTCTACTTTGGCTAAAACAAATGAAAGGTGAAAATCCTAAATTGTTGAGGTGGTCCATATCCCTACAGGGAATGGACTATACAGTGGAACATAGACCTGGGAGTAGCCACTCCAATGCAGATGGACTCTCCAGATATTTCCACTTAGACAATGAAGACTCATCAAGTAATGGCTAGTCTTATTGTCCTTCGTTTGGGGGGGGGTTGTGTAGGAAAGTACCATCTTGCCTGGCATGTTACCCCCATTTTTCACTGTATATATGTTGTTTTAGTTGTATGTGTCACTGGGACCCTGGTAACCCAGGGCCCCAGTGCTCATAAGTGTGCCTGAATGTGTTACCTGTGTAGTGACTAACTGTCTCACTGAGGCTCTGCTAATCAGAACCTCAGTGGTTATGCTCTCTCATTTCTTTCCAAATTGTCACTGACAGGCTAGTGACCATTTTTACCAATTTACATTGGCTTACTGGAACACCCTTATAATTCCCTAGTATATGGTACTGAGGTACCCAGGGTATTGGGGTTCCAGGAGATCCCTATGGGCTGCAGCATTTCTTTTGCCACCCATAGGGAGCTCTGACAATTCTTACACAGGCCTGCCACTGCAGCCTGAGTGAAATAACGTCCACGTTATTTCACAGCCATTTTACACTGCACTTAAGTAACTTATAAGTCACCTATATGTCTAACCTTTACCTGGTAAAGGTTAGGTGCAAAGTTACTTAGTGTGAGGGCACCCTGGCACTAGCCAAGGTGCCCCCACATTGTTCAGATCCAATTCCCTGAACTTTGTGAGTGCGGGGACACCATTACACGCGTGCACTACATATAGGTCACTACCTATATGTAGCTTCACCATGGTAACTCCGAATATGGCCATGTAACATGTCTATGATCATGGAATTGCCCCCTCTATGCCATCCTGGCATTGTTGGTACAATTCCATGATCCCAGTGGTCTGTAGCACAGACCCTGGTACTGCCAAACTGCCCTTCCTGGGGTTTCACTGCAGCTGCTGCTGCTGCCAACCCCTCAGACAGGCATCTGCCCTCCTGGGGTCCAGCCAGGCCTGGCCCAGGATGGCAGAACAAAGAACTTCCTCTGAGAGAGGGTGTGACACCCTCTCCCTTTGGAAAATGGTGTGAAGGCAGGGGAGGAGTAGCCTCCCCCAGCCTCTGGAAATGCTTTGTTGGGCACAGATGTGCCCAATTCTGCATAAGCCAGTCTACACCGGTTCAGGGACCCCTTAGCCCCTGCTCTGGCGCGAAACTGGACAAAGGAAAGGGGAGTGACCACTCCCCTGACCTGCACCTCCCCTGGGAGGTGTCTAGAGCTCCTCCAGTGTGCTCCAGACCTCTGCCATCTTGGAAACAGAGGTGCTGCTGGCACACTGGACTGCTCTGAGTGGCCAGTGCCACCAGGTGACGTCAGAGACTCCTTGTGATAGGCTCCTTCAGGTGTTAGTAGCCTCTCCTCTCTCCTAGGTAGCCAAACCCTCTTTTCTGGCTATTTAGGGTCTCTGTCTCTGGGGAAACTTTAGATAACGAATGCACGAGCTCATCCGAGTTCCTCTGCATCTCCCTCTTCACCTTCTGATAAGGAAACGACCGCTGACCGCGCTGGAAGCCTGCAAACCTGCAACATAGTAGCAAAGACGACTACTGCAACTCTGTAATGCTGATCCTGCCGCCTTCTCGACTGTTTTCCTGCTTATGCATGCTGTGGGGGTAGCCTGCCTCCTCTCTGCACCAGAAGCTCCGAGGAAATCTCCTGTGGGTCGACGGAATCTTCCCCCTGCAACCGCAGGCACCAAAAAGCTGCATTACCGGTCCCTTGGGTCTCCTCTCAGCACGACGAGCGAGGTCCCTCGAATCCAGCGACTCTGTCCAAGTGACCCCCACAGTCCAGTGACTCTTCAGTCCAAGTTTGGTGGAGGTAAGTCCTTGCCTCACCTCGCTGGGCTGCATTGCTGGGAACCGCGACTTTGCAAGCTACTCCGGCCCCTGTGCACTTCCGGCGGAAATCCTTTGTGCACAGCCAAGCCTGGGTCCACGGCACTCTAGCCTGCATTGCACGACTTTCTAAGTTGGTCTCCGGCGACGTGGGACTCCTTTGTGCAACTTCGGCAAGCACCGTTTCACGCATCCTCGTAGTGCCTGTTTCTGGCACTTCTCCGGGTGCTACCTGCTTCAGTGAGGGCTCTTTGTCTTGCTCGACGTCCCCTCTCTCTTCAGGTCCAATTTGCGACCTCCTGGTCCCTCCTGGGCCCCAGCAGCGTCCATAAACGCCAAACGCACGATTTGCGTGTAGCAAGGCTTGTTGGCGTCCTTCCGGCGGGAAAACACTTCTGCACGACTCTCCAAGGCGAGAGGGATCCGTCCACCAAAGGGGAAGTCTCTAGCCCTTTTCGTTCCTGCAGAAACCTCAGCTTCTTCTGTCCAGTCGAAGCTTCTTTGCACCCGCAGCTGGCATTTCCTGGGCATCTGCCCATCTCCGACTTGCTTGTGACTTTTGGACTTGGTCCCCTTGTTCCACAGGTACCCTAGATTGGAAATCCACAGTTGTTGCATTGCTGGTTTGTGTCTTTCCTGCATTATTCCTCTAACACGACTACTTTGTCCTTAGGGGAACTTTAGTGCACTTTGCACTCACTTTTCAGGGTCTTGGGGAGGGTTATTTTTCTAACTCTCACTATTTTCTAATAGTCCCAGCGACCCTCTACAAGGTCACATAGGTTTGGGGTCCATTCGTCGTTCGCATTCCACTTTTGGAGTATATGGTTTGTGTTGCCCCTATCCCTATGTTTCCCCATTGCATCCTATTGTAACTATACATTGTTTGCACTGTTTTCTAAGACTATACTGCATATTTTTGCTATGGTGTATATATATCTTGTGTATATTTCCTATCCTCTCACTGAGGGTACACTCTAAGATACTTTGGCATATTGTCATAAAAATAAAGTACCTTTATTTTTAGTATAACTGTGTATTGTGTTTCTTATGATATTGTGCATATGACACTAAGTGGTACTGTAGTAGCTTCACACGTCTCCTAGTTCAGCCTAAGCTGCTCTGCTAAGCTACCATTATCTATCAGCCTAAGCTGCTAGACACCCTATACACTAATAAGGGATAACTGGGCCTGGTGCAAGGTGCAAGTACCCCTTGGTACTCACTACAAGCCAGTCCAGCCTCCTACACCCTCTCCCTGATCTCTTCTCTTCCACAGAACAAGATGCTCTAGTGGAAGGTGTAGTTTTGGCAGATTGTCTTACTGCTGAGCAGAAAGGCCACTGCATAAATCTCCTAGGTCAGTTTTCTGAACTCTTCTCTACTGTGCCAGGCACCACTTCTTGGTGTGAGCACACTATAGATACTTGAGACAGCTTGCCTGTCAAAAGTAAGATCTATAGGCAGCCTGACCATGTCAGAGACTGCATAAAGCAAGAGGTGCAGAAAATGCTTGAACTAGGAGTGGTTGAGCACTCTGAAAGTCCATGGGCCTCTCCTGTGGTACTTGTACCAAAACCTCATTCCAAGGATGGAAAGAAGGAAATGCGGGTTTGTGTAGACTATAGAGGTCTCAACCAGGTAACCAAAACTGATGCTCACCCTATACCCAGGGCAGATGAGCTAATAGATACACTGGCATCTGCCAAGTATCTAAGCACTTTTGATTTGACTGCAGGGTATTGGCAGATCAAATTATCAGAACATGCAAAAGCAAAAACTGCATTTTCAACCATTGGAGGCCATTACCAATTCACAGTAATGCCTTTTGGATTGAAAAATGCACCTGCCACTTTTCAGAGGTTGGTGAACACAGTCCTGCAAGGGCTGGAAGCTTTTAGTGCAGCATATCTAGATGATATAGCTGTCTTTAGCTCCAGCTGGGATGATCACCTTGTCCACCTATGGAAAGTTTTGGAGGCCCTGCAAAAGGCAGGCCTCACTATCAAGGCTTCAAAGTGCCAGATAGGGCGAGGGAAGGTGGTTTATCTGGGACACCTGGTAGGTGGAGAACAGATTGCACCACTTCAGGGGAAAATCCAAACTATTATAGATTGGGTTCCCCCTACAACTCAGACCCAGGTGAGAGCCTTCTTAGGCCTCACTGGGTACTATAGGAGGTTCATAAAGAACTATAGCTCCATTGCAGCCCCTCTTAATGACCTCACCTCTAAGAAAATGCCTAAAAAGGTATTGTGGACAGCTAGCTGTCAGAAAGCTTTTGAGGAGCTGAAGCAGGCCATGTGCTCTGCACCTGTCCTGAAAAGCCCCTGTTACTCCAAAGAATTCATTGTCCAAACTGATGCCTCTGAATTAGGGGTAGGGGTAGTCTTATCACAACTTAATTCTGAGGGCCAGGATCAACCTGTTGCTTTTATCAGCAGGAGGTTGACCCCTAGAGAAAAGCGTTGGTCTGCCATAGAGAGGGAGGCCTTTGCTGTGGTCTGGGCACTGAAGAAGTTGAGGCCATACCTGTTTGGCACTCACTTCATTGTTCAGACAGACCACAAACCTCTACTTTGGCTAAAACAAATGAAAGGTGAAAACCCCAAATTTTTAAGGTGGTCCATATCCCTACAGGAAATGGATTATACAGTGGAACATAGACCTGGGAGTACCCACTCCAATGGAGATGGACTCTCCAGATATTTCCACTTAGACAATGAAGACTCATCAGGTCATGGCTAGTCTTATTGTCCTTCGTTTGGGGGCGGGGGGGTTGTGTAGGAAAGTACCATCTTGCCTGGCATGTTACCCCCATATTTCACTGTATATCTGTTGTTTTAGTTGTATGTGTCACTGGGACCCTGCCAGCCAGGGCCCCAGTGCTCATAAGTGTGCCCTGTATGTGTTACCTGTGTTATGACTAACTGTCTCACTGAGGCTCTGCTAATCAGAACCTCAGTGGTTATGCTCTCTCATTTATTTCCAAATTGTCACTAACAGGCTAGTGACCAATTTCACCAATTTACATTGGCATACTGGAACACCCTTATAATTCCCTAGTATATGGTACTGAGGTACCCAGGGTATTGGGGTTCCAGGAGATCCCTATGGGCTGCAGCATTTCTTTTGCCACCCATAGGGAGCTCTGACAATTCTTACACAGGCCTGACACTGCAGCCTGAGTGAAATAACGTCCACGTTATTTCACAGCCATTTACCACTGCACTTAAGTAACTTATAAGTCACCTATATGTCTAACCTTTACCTAGTAAAGGTTAGGTGCAAAGTTACTTAGTGTGTGAACACCCTGGCACTATCCAGGGTGCCCCCACATTGATCAGGGCAAATTCCCCGGACTTTGTGAGTGCGGGGACACCATTACACGCGTGCACTACACATAGGTCACTACCTATGTGTAGCTTCACATTGGTAACTCCGAATATGGCCATGTAACATGTCTATGATCATGGAATTGCCCCCTCTATCCCATCCTGGTATTGTTGGCACAATCCCATGATCCCACGGGTCTCTAGCACAGACCCGGGTACTGCCAAACTGCCTTTTCAAGGGTTTCACTGCAGCTGCTGCTGCTGCCAACCCCTGAGACAGGTTTCTGCCCTCCTGGGGCCCAGCCAGGCTTGGCCCAGGATGGCAGAACAAAGGACTTCCTCAGAGAGAGGGTGTTACACCCTCTCCCTTTGGAAAAAGGTGTTAAGGCAGGGGAGGAGTAGCCTCCCCCAGCCTTTGGAAATGCTTTCATGGGCACAGATGGTGCCCATTTCTGCATAAGCCAGTCTACACCGGTTCAGGGACCCCTCAGCCCTGCTCTGGCGCGAAACTGGATAAAGGAAAGGGGAGTGACCACTCCCCTGACCTGCACCTCCCCTGGGAGGTGCCCAGAGCTCCTCCAGTGTGCTCCAGACCTCTGCCATCTTGGAAACAGAGGTGCTGCTGGCACACTGGACTGCTCTGAGTGGCCAGGGCCAGCAGGTGACATCAGAGACTCCTTCTGATAGGCTCCTTCAGGTGTTGCTAGCCTATCTTCTCTCCTAAGTAGCCAAACCCTCTTTTCTGGCTATTTAGGGTCTCTGTTTTGGGGATCTCCTTAGATAACGAATGCAAGAGCTCATCCGAGTTCCTCTGCATCTCTCTCTTCACCTTCTGCCAAGGAATCGACTGCTGACCGCGCTGGAAGCCTGCAAAACTGCAACAAAGTAGCAACGACGACTACTGCGACACTGTAACGCTGATCCAGCCGCCTTCTCGACTGTTTTCCTGGTGGTGCATGCTGTGGGGGTAGTCTGCCTCCTCTCTGCACTAGAAGCTCCGAAGAAATCTCCAGTGGGTCGACGGAATCTTCCCCCTGCAACCGCAGGCACCAAAGAACTGCATCACCGGTCCTCTGGGTCTCCTCTCAGCACGACAAACGAGGTCCCTTGAACTCAGCAACTCTGTCCAAGTGACTCCCACAGTCCAGTGACTCTTCAGTCCAAGTTTGGTGGAGGTAAGTCCTTGCCTCCCCACTCCAGACTGCATTGCTGGGAACCGTGTGTTTTGCAGCTACTCCGGCTCCTGTGCACTCCACGAAGATTTCCTTTGTACACAGCCAAGCCTGGGTCCACGGCACTCTAACCTGCATTGCACGACCTCCTGAGTTGTCCTCCGGCGGCGTGGGACTCTCTTGTGCAACTTCGGGTGAGCACTGTTTCACTCCACTTCGTAGTGCCTGTTCCGGCACTTCTGCGGGTGCTGCCTGCTTCTGGGAGGGCTCCTTGTCTTGCTGGGCGCCCCCTCTGTCCCCTGACGCAATTGGCGACATCCTGGGCCACAGCAGCATCCAAAAACCCTAACCGCGAGCTTTGCAGCTAGCAAGGCTTGTTTACGGTCTTTCCGCAGGGAAACACTTCTGCGCGACTCTCCACGGCGTGGGACATCTATCCTCCAAAGGGGAAGTTTCTAGCCCTTGTCGTTCTTGCAGAATCCTCAGCTTCTACTGTCCAGTAGCAGCTTCTTTGCACCCACAGCTGGCATTTCCTGGGCATCTGCCCACTCTCGACTTGATCGTGACTTTTGGACTTGGTCCCCTTGTTCCACAGGTACCCTCGTCTGGAAATCCATCGTTGTTGCATTGCTGGTTTTGGTCTTTCCTGCAGAATTCCCCTATCACGACTTCTGTGCTCTTTGGGGAACTTTAGTGCACTTTGCACTCTTTTCAGGGTCTTGGGGTGGGCTATTTTTCTAACCCTCACTGTTTTCTTCCAGTCCCAGCGACCCTCTACAAGGTCACATAGGTTTGGAAATGCATCCTGGGACGAGAACAAAATCAGACCGCAGAAAAGAAAGAAAGTGTAAAGAGAAAAAGGTGGACGGGATTGAAAGAGGAAAAGAAACCCAGTATCTCCCAGGGTTCGGATTAAAAAAAAGATCAAATATAGAATTTAGTCAAG
The DNA here is from genome assembly GCF_031143425.1 of Pleurodeles waltl. Lineage (NCBI taxonomy): Eukaryota > Metazoa > Chordata > Amphibia > Caudata > Salamandridae > Pleurodeles > Pleurodeles waltl. Next base: position 7,182,664 of record NW_027150076.1, read on the forward strand.
AGGCACTTTTTGAGCTCTGGTTTGAACACTTACAGGAGAAATTGGGTGGGATATGAACCGTTAATAGGTCCCAAATCCTGTGAGTATTGCCAGTGAAGGACCTTTTGAGGATACATGTCTGTCAAATGAGGGAACTTGAGATAGAGACTCACATCCTGGAGTTCTAATCTTGTGGGATAGGTCAAGCCTTCATGAAGAGATGGCAGTGTTTTTTTAGAGAGGCATTGGGGGAGACAATGTGCTGATCACCCACAATGAAGAAGACATTCATGATCTGGGAGAGGATCGTGGTTGAACAAGTTTACCTATAAGATTCCAAGTAACAAACCCACAGAGAGCAGCTGAATGCCAAACATTCAAACCCATGAAGCATTTCCAGGAGGCGGGGCACAGGAGTGGGTATGTTTACATTCGGCTTCCTGCTTTCCCCAACTGATTCCAGGATACAACATTTCCTATGCATTTATTTATGCAGTTTCATGTAGGGCAAACCTGGTCCTAGGGTGTCAGAGCACTTTCTAGTGAAAATAGTTGGATTATAATGTAGACGATGAATAATGAAGGTAGTTTAAACAAAACAAAGTATAGAGCAGACACCTGAAATGCCAGTGGATAAAGCTTACATCAACTAATAATAATGTACAAACCCGGTACATGAATGATTTGCTAGAAGAACATTTTCACTGGAAAAATTAGTAAATTAGAACTTTTTAGGAGACTAAGGCGTAGCGCCTAGCAGCGAGAAAAGCTAAAACAACAGCGATTAAGAACAGTTGTTAAAAGGGAGGTTATGGTAGAGAAGAAAATGTGAAAAGAGCAAGTAAGGAAAGTGAGAAAGCTCTAAAAATGTATAAAATAAAAACAGGAGGAGATCAGAGCAAGTGGCGCAGAAAGGGAATTCAAAAGGCAAAGAGAAATCAGACGACAGGAAGTGGTTTGGGGCCGTATTCGCAAGGCCTTTGGAACAGGAAGTCTTTCCTTCCTTTTTGAATGTTGCAGGACAGGATGTGGTCACAGAGCTGGTGAAAGTGAGTCCCAGAGTCTTGTGTTGCCAAGAAGTGACTGATTCACCGACTGCTCTTCCACAGCAATGCACGTTCAGATATTGTGTCTGATTCAAGGGCACAGCTTTGTGCAGGTCTGTGGGTGTTGTACGCTGTCTCTAACTGTGCTCACGCTCCAGTCAATCCCGCATTACAGCCATCCAGTCGTGCCACGTCAAGGATGTGCATCAGTGAGATATGTTTGCACTCATTAAGATTTGATTGTATCATATAAAAGGTTAATGGTGGGCATTTAACACACTTTTCCTGTTGCTCTGTTCCTCAGTCAAATGGCAAAGATTTGGGAAATAACAAAGTTATTTTTAGGACGTGAGATATATATACTATGATGCTCCTAGGGTGCTCCTTGCCCATTTATTACACCCCAGTGTCCCTCCCAGGGGCGAGTTTTATTTTATGAGGTCGAGCTATTTTTACATTCCACTCGACCCTTCTGGCGAGTGGACATCGCATCGTATTCTTGTCACTTTTGCTCTGTGTTCAGAGACAGAGGCCAAAAGTCAGCTTGTCTTCTTGCAATGCAAATACTCTTCCTTGTGACTGCAGAGTTCCAGGATTTTATAAGGTGAACTATTTTACCCATGTGAAATGAAAGGCTTTTGGTGTCAGGTGTTTCCTAACACACAACATTTATATAACTAAGTCAACTTTAGAAACATTTCAAAATATATTTCAGTAGCTGTGAAAGACCATTTTTTAGGGTCGAGCCTGTGTCGCATGCGCTTGCGCATGTGTTTCGCTTGCGAGACACTTTAGTAGTTAGAGAAGGGCTTGGAGCCCCGCCCACGTCACGTCAGTGTCTTTCATTGGTTCGTGGGCTTGCCTGTTAAAATCTGCTTGCTTTCATTAGTGGAAGGCACGCATACGTCATGCCTTTTCCGGTGGTTAGCCCTCCTAGAGCACAGCGATCATGTACTGAAAACATACAAGGCTCGCTGTTTCCCGTCAGGTTTGTGGGCTACTTTTTTTTTTTTTTCGCAGCGCGATCTCGCTTGGCAGAAGTCTTTTCTGTTTCTCATTGTTTTTATGCAACATCATGTGTGTTAAAATAAGCCATTGCCTGTTGGTCGAGCGCAAGACACTGTTTAACTGACATACTCTGCTGATGAAAGCGACAAGAGCCCGCATACGAGCAAGCTGTGAAGCCGTGATTGAGAGTTGCGCCCTTCATTCGGAGTAGATTTATTGTCCATGCTGGCAATGCACATGGATACCTGAACCATGTGTTACGAAAGCCCTTTCTCGGATGAGAGAAGGCTGCGTCCCCAGACCACACCCAGCATTTGCATTAACTGAGGAAGGGGATGCATCAGTACCTCATGGTGCCTCAGTGATGCCGCCTTCAGCTCGCTCTCGCCTTGAGCGGAATGGATGCGGGAGGCGCAGACTGATAATGCCTGCATCAGTACCTCATGTCGCCTCAGTGATGCCGCCTTCAGCTCGCTCTCGCCTTGAGCGGAATGGATGCGGGAGGCGCAGACTGATAATGCCTGCATCAGTACCTCATGGTGCCTCAGTGATGCCGCCTTCAGCTCGCTCTCGCCTTGAGCGGAATGGATGCGGGAGGCGCAGACTGATAATGCCTGCATCAGTACCTCATGGTGCGTCAGTGATGCCGCCTTCAGCTCGCTCTCGCCTTGAGCGGAATGGATGCGGGAGGCGCAGACTGATAATGCCTGCATCAGTACCTCATGTCGCCTCAGTGATGCCGCCTTCAGCTCGCTCTCGCCTTGAATGGAATGGATGCGGGAGGCGCAGACTGATAATGCCTGCATCAGTACCTCATGGTGCCTCAGTGATGCCGCCTTCAGCTCGCTCTCGCCTTGAATGGATGGATGCGGGAGGCGCAGACTGATAATGCCTGCATCAGTACCTCATGGTGCCTCAGTGATGCTGCCTTCAGCTCGCTCTTGCCTTGAATGGAATGGATGCGGGAGGCACAGACTGATAATGACTGCATCAGTACCTCATGGTGCCTCAGTGATGCCGCCTTCAGCTCGCTCTCGCCTTGAATGGAATGGATGCGGGAGGCGCAGACTGATAATGCCTGCATCAGTACCTCATGGTGCCTCAGTGATGCCGCCTTCAGCTCGTTCTCACCCTGAATGGAATGGATGCGTGAGGCGCAGACTGATAATGCCTGCATCAGTACCTCATGGTGCCTCAGTGATGCCGCCTTCAGCTCGCTCTCGCCTTGAATGGAATGGATGCGGGAGGCGCAGACTGATAATGCCTGCATCAGTACCTCATGATGCCTCAGTGATGCCGCCTTCAGCTCGCTCTCGCCTTGAATGGAATGGATGCGGGAGGCGCAGACTGATAGTGCCTGCATCAGTACCTCATGGCGCCTCAGTGATGCCGCCTTCAGCTCGTTCTCACCCTGAATGGAATGGATGCGGGAGGCGCAGACTGATAATGCCTGCATCAGTACCTCATGATGCCTCAGTGATGCCGCCTTCAGCTCGCTCTCGCCTTGAATGGAATGGATGCGGGAGGCGCAGACTGATAATGACTGCATCAGTACCTCATGGTGCCTCAGTGATGCCGCCTTCAGCTCGTTCTCACCCTGAATGGAATGGATGCGGGAGGCGCAGACTGATAATGCCTGCATCAGTACCTCATGTCGCCTCAGTGATGCCGCCTTCAGCTCGTTATCACCTTGAATGGAATGGATGCGGGAGGCGCAGACTGATAATGCCTGCATCAGTACCTCATGGTGCCTCAGTGATGCCCCCTTCAGCTCGCTCTCGCCTTGAATGGATGGATGCGGGAGGCGCAGACTGATAATGCCTGCATCCGTACCTCATGGTGCCTCAGTGATGCTGCCTTCAGCTCGCTCTCGCCTTGAATGGAATGGATGCGGGAGGCACAGACTGATAATGACTGCATCAGTACCTCATGGTGCCTCAGTGATGCCGCCTTCAGCTCGCTCTCGCCTTGAATGGAATGGATGCGGGAGGCGCAGACTGATAATGCCTGCATCAGTACCTCATGGTGCCTCAGTGATGCCGCCTTCAGCTCGTTCTCACCCTGAATGGAATGGATGCGGGAGGCGCAGACTGATAATGCCTGCATCAGTACCTCATGATGCCTCAGTGATGCCGCCTTCAGCTCGCTCTCGCCTTGAATGGAATGGATGCGGGAGGCGCAGACTGATAATGCCTGCATCAGTACCTCATGGTGCCTCAGTGATGCTGCCTTCAGCTCGCTCTCGCCTTGAATGGAATGGATGCGGGAGGTGCAGACTGATAATGACTTCATCAATACCTCATGGTGCCTCAGTGATGACGCCTTCAGCTCGCTCTCGCCTTGAGCGGAATGGATGCGGGAGGCGCAGACTGATAGTGCCTGCCTCAGTACCTCATGGTGCCTCAGTGATGCCGCCTTCAGCTCGCTCTTGCCTTGAATGGAATGGATGCGGGAGGCGCAGACTGATAATGCCTGCATCAGTACCTCATGGTGCCTCAGTGATGCCGCCTTCAGCTCGCTCTCGCCTTGAGCGGAATGGATGCGGGAGGCGCAGACTGATAGTGCCTGCCTCAGTACCTCATGGTGCCTCAGTGATGCCGCCTTCAGCTCGCTCTCGCCTTGAATGGAATGGATGCGGGAGGCGCAGACTGATAATGCCTGCATCAGTACCTCATGGTGCCTCAGTGATGCCGCCTTCAGCTCGCTCTCGCCTTGAGCGGAATGGATGCGGGAGGCGCAGACTGATAGTGCCTGCCTCAGTACCTCATGGTGCCTCAGTGATGCCGCCTTCAGCTCGCTCTCGCCTTGAATGGATGGATGCGGGAGGCGCAGACTGATAATGCCTGCATCAGTACCTCATGGTGCCTCAGTGATGACGCCTTCAGCTCGCTCTCGCCTTGAGCGGAATGGATGCGGGAGGCGCAGACTGATAGTGCCTGCCTCAGTACCTCATGGTGCCTCAGTGATGCCGCCTTCAGCTCGCTCTCGCCTTGAATGGAATGGATGCGGGAGGCGCAGACTGATAGTGCCTGCCTCAGTACCTCATGGTGCCTCAGTGATGCCGCCTTCAGCTCGCTCTCGCCTTGAATGGAATGGATGCGGGAGGTGCAGACTGATAATGACTTCATCAATACCTCATGTCGCCTCAGTGATGCCGCCTTCAGCTCGCTCTTGACTCGCTGGGGTTGGTGAAGAGGAATCTGCCTCCCAAGGTCCTTGGCAATTCAGAGTCCCGGGAGCTTGAAAGGCAATTAAGTGGTGCCTGTGGATATTTGTAATCACACCAAGAAGGGAAGCCCTGTGTTTAAAAGTGGCTTGAAAACAATGTGTTTCAGGAGAAGAACAGGCTTAGAAGAACACAGACATTTGTTTCAGATAAAAAAAAACAATGTATTACTACTTACATTTCTTAAAAACGGCATGTACACGTAAAAGTATGATATGTAAATTACATAATTACTTCCTGTCTAGGAGCGGCGGGCGACGGAACTATTTTGTGAAGAGTCCTGGAAATACAAGTGTAGGTTATGGCGCTGTGAAGAGGCTTTGCTCAGCCTGAGTGAGAGGTCACAATCCATTCGTGACCTTGTCTTGCTTTTACCCCTGCAGAAGACTGATAATGTTCACAATATCAGTACATCATTGAAATACTGCAATTGCGAAGGTTAAAAGCAACATTCATTTTTTTCAAATACATTTGTAACTTAAGCGTATATTTGTAAGTTTCTGTTCTTTTCGACGTCCTGTGGTTCTGTTTCCAGAGTCGCTTCATGCAGATTCTATGGGTTCGGTACCCGTTCCCTTTCCCTTCCTTTTCCCTCAAGTTTTCCGGAGAATGGTGTTATAGAAATGTCTTCCCGCGATCTTCGCCCACGAGCAAGAACGGTTCTGAGATGGAGTGACCTGAGAGTGAGATGCTGTGATGGTGAGTGATCTGAGAGTGGAGATGCTGTGATGGTGAGTGACCTGAGAGTGAGATGCTGTGATGGTGAGTGATCTGAGAGTGAGATGCTGTGATGGTGAGTGATCTGAGAGTGAGATGCTGTGATGGTGAGTGATCTGAGAGTGAGATGTTGTGATGGTGAGTGATCTGAGAGTGGAGATGTTGTGATGGTGAGTGACCTGAGAGTGAGATGCTGTGATGGTGAGTGATCTGAGAGTGGAGATGTTGTGATGGTGAGTGACCTGAGAGTGAGATGCTGTGATGGTGAGTGATCTGAGAGTGAGATGCTGTGATGGTGAGTGATCTGAGAGATGCTGTGATGGTGAGTGATCTGAGAGTGGAGATGCTGTGATGGTGAGTGATCTGAGAGTGGAGATGCTGTGATGGTGAGTGACCTGAGAGTGGAGATGCTGTGATGGTGAGTGATCTGAGAGTGGAGATGTTGTGATGGTGAGTGACCTGAGAGATGCTGTGATGGTGAGTGATCTGAGAGTGAGATGCTGTGATGGTGAGTGATCTGAGAGTGGAGATGTTGTGATGGTGAGTGACCTGAGAGTGGAGAGGCTGTGATGGTGAGTGATCTGAGAGTGAGATGCTGTGATGGTGAGTGATCTGAGAGATGCTGTGATGGTGAGTGACCTGAGAGTGGAGATGTTGTGATGGTGAGTGATCTGAGAGTGGAGATGCTGTGATGGTGAGTGATCTGAGAGTGGAGAGGCTGTGATGGTGAGTGACCTGAGAGTGAGATGCTGTGATGGTGAGTGACCTGAGAGTGAGATGCTGTGATGGTGAGTGATCTGAGAGATGTTGTGATGGTGAGTGACCTGAGAGTGGAGAGGCTGTGATGGTGAGTGATCTGAGAGTGAGATGCTGTGATGGTGAGTGATCTGAGAGATGCTGTGATGGTGAGTGATCTGAGAGATGCTGTGATGGTGAGTGATCTGAGAGTGGAGATGCTGTGATGGTGAGTGATCTGAGAGTGGAGATGTTGTGATGGTGAGTGATTGTGAGTGATCTGAGAGTGGAGATGCTGTGATGGTGAGTGATCTGAGAGTTGCTGTGATGGTGAGTGATCTGAGAGTGGAGATGCTGTGATGGTGAGTGATCTGAGAGATGCTGTGATGGTGAGTGATCTGAGAGTGGAGATGTTGTGATGGTGAGTGATCTGAGAGTGAGATGCTGTGATGGTGAGTGACCTGAGAGTGAGATGCTGTGATGGTGAGTGATCTGAGAGTGGAGATGTTGTGATGGTGAGTGATCTGAGAGTGGAGATGTTGTGATGGTGAGTGATCTGAGAGTGGAGATGCTGTGATGGTGAGTAATCTGAGAGTGGAGATGTTGTGATGGTGAGTGATCTGAGAGTGGAGATGCTGTGATGGTGAGTGACCTGAGAGTGGAGATGCTGTGATGGTGAGTGATCTGAGAGTGGAGATGTTGTGATGGTGAGTGATCTGAGAGATGCTGTGATGGTGAGTGATCTGAGAGTGGAAATGCTGTGATGGTGAGTGACCTGAGAGTGGAGATGCTGTGATGGTGAGTGATCTGAGAGTGGAGATGTTGTGATGGTGAGTGATCTGAGAGATGCTGTGATGGTGAGTGATCTGAGAGTGAGATGCTGTGATGGTGAGTGATCTGAGAGATGCTGTGATGGTGAGTGATCTGAGAGTGGAGATGCTGTGATGGTGAGTGATCTGAGAGTGGAGATGTTGTGATGGTGAGTGATCTGAGAGTGGAGATGCTGTGATGGTGAGTGATCTGAGAGTGGAGATGTTATGATGGTGAGTGATCTGAGAGTGGAGATGCTGTGATGGTGAGTGATCTGAGAGTGGAGATGTTGTGATGGTGAGTGATCTGAGAGTGAGATGCTGTGATGGTGAGTGATCTGAGAGTGAGATGCTGTGATGGTGAGTGATCTGAGAGTGGAGATGCTGTGATGGTGAGTGATCTGAGAGTGGAGATGCTGTGATGGTGAGTGATCTGAGAGTGGGGATGTTGTGATGGTGAGTGATCTGAGAGTGGAGATGCTGTGATGGTGAGTGATCTGAGAGTGGAGATGCTGTGATGGTGAGTGATCTGAGAGATGCTTTGATGGTGAGTGATCTGAGAGTGGAGATGTTGTGATGGTGAGTGATCTGAGAGTGAGATGCTGTGATGGTGAGTGATCTGAGAGTGGAGATGCTGTGATGGTGAGTGATCTGAGAGTGGAGATGCTGTGATGGTGAGTGATCTGAGAGTGGAGATGTTGTGATGGTGAGTGATCTGAGAGTGGAGATGCTTTGATGGTGAGTGATCTGAGAGTGGAGATGCTGTGATGGTGAGTGATCTGAGAGTGAGATGCTGTGATGGTGAGTGATCTGAGAGTGGAGATGCTGTGATGGTGAGTGATCTGAGAGTGGAGATGTTGTGATGGTGAGTGATCTGAGAGTGGAGATGCTGTGATGGTGAGTGATCTGAGAGTGGAGATGTTATGATGGTGAGTGATCTGAGAGTGGAGATGCTGTGATGGTGAGTGATCTGAGAGTGGAGATGTTGTGATGGTGAGTGATCTGAGAGTGAGATGCTGTGATGGTGAGTGATCTGAGAGTGAGATGCTGTGATGGTGAGTGATCTGAGAGTGGAGATGCTGTGATGGTGAGTGATCTGAGAGTGGAGATGCTGTGATGGTGAGTGATCTGAGAGTGGAGATGTTGTGATGGTGAGTGATCTGAGAGTGGAGATGCTGTGATGGTGAGTGATCTGAGAGTGGAGATGCTGTGATGGTGAGTGATCTGAGAGTGAGATGCTGTGATGGTGAGTGACCTGAGAGTGGAGATGCTGTGATGGTGAGTGATCTGAGAGTGAGATGCTGTGATGGTAAGTGATCTGAGAGTGGAGATGTTGTGATGGTGAGTGATCTGAGAGTGGAGATGCTGTGATGGTGAGTGATCTGAGAGTGAGATGCTGTGATGTGAGTGATCTGAGAGTGGAGATGCTGTGATGGTGAGTGATCTGAGAGAGGAGATGCTTTGATGGTGAGTGATCTGAGAGTGGAGATGCTTTGATGGTGAGTGATCTGAGAGTGGAGATGCTGTGATGGTGAGTGATCTGAGAGATGCTGTGATGGTGAGTGATCTGAGAGTGGAGATGCTGTGATGGTGAGTGATCTGAGAGTGGAGATGCTGTGATGGTGAGTGATCTGAGAGTGAGATGCTGTGATGGTGAGTGATCTGAAAGTGGGAGATGTTGTGATGGTAAGTGATCTGAGAGTGGAGATGCTGTGATGGTGAGTGATCTGAGAGATGCTGTGATGGTGAGTGATCTGAGAGTGGAGATGCTGTGATGGTGAGTGATCTGAGAGTGGAGATGCTGTGATGGTGAGTGATCTCAGAGTGAGATGCTGTGATGGTGAGTGACCTGAGAGTGGAGATGCTGTGATGGTGAGTGATCTGAGAGTGAGATGCTGTGATGGTAAGTGATCTGAGAGTGGAGATGTTGTGATGGTGAGTGATCTGAGAGTGGAGATGCTGTGATGGTGAGTGATCTGAGAGTGAGATGCTGTGATGGTGAGTGATCTGAGAGTGGAGATGCTGTGATGGTGAGTGATCTGAGAGATGCTGTGATGGTGAGTGATCTGAGAGTGGAGATGTTGTGATGGTGAGTGATCTGAGAGTGGAGATGCTGTGATGGTGAGTGATCTGAGAGTGAGATGCTGTGATGGTGAGTGATCTGAAAGTGGGAGATGTTGTGATGGTAAGTGATCTGAGAGTGGAGATGCTGTGATGGTGAGTGATCTGAGAGATGCTGTGATGGTGAGTGATCTGAGAGTGGAGATGCTGTGATGGTGAGTGATCTGAGAGTGGAGATGCTGTGATGGTGAGTGATCTGAGAGTGGAGATGCTGTGATGGTGAGTGATCTGAGAGTGGAGATGCTGTGATGGTGAGTGATCTGAGAGATGCTGTGATGGTGAGTGATCTGAGAGTGGAGATGTTGTGATGGTGAGTGATCTGAGAGTGAGATGCTGTGATGGTGAGTGATCTGAGAGATGCTGTGATGGTGAGTGATCTGAGAGTGGAGATGCTGTGATGGTGAGTGATCTGAGAGTGGAGATGTTGTGATGGTGAGTGATGGTGAGTGATCTGAGAGTGGAGATGCTGTGATGGTGAGTGATCTGAGAGTTGCTGTGATGGTGAGTGATCTGAGAGTGGAGATGCTGTGATGGTGAGTGATCTGAGAGATGCTGTGATGGTGAGTGATCTGAGAGTGGAGATGTTGTGATGGTGAGTGATCTGAGAGTGAGATGCTGTGATGGTGAGTGACCTGAGAGTGAGATGCTGTGATGGTGAGTGATCTGAGAGTGGAGATGTTGTGATGGTGAGTGATCTGAGAGTGGAGATGTTGTGATGGTGAGTGATCTGAGAGTGGAGATGCTGTGATGGTGAGTAATCTGAGAGTGGAGATGTTGTGATGGTGAGTGATCTGAGAGTGGAGATGCTGTGATGGTGAGTGACCTGAGAGTGGAGATGCTGTGATGGTGAGTGATCTGAGAGTGGAGATGTTGTGATGGTGAGTGATCTGAGAGATGCTGTGATGGTGAGTGATCTGAGAGTGGAGATGCTGTGATGGTGAGTGACCTGAGAGTGGAGATGCTGTGATGGTGAATGATCTGAGAGTGGAGATGTTGTGATGGTGAGTGATCTGAGAGATGCTGTGATGGTGAGTGATCTGAGAGTGAGATGCTGTGATGGTGAGTGATCTGAGAGATGCTGTGATGGTGAGTGATCTGAGAGTGGAGATGCTGTGATGGTGAGTGATCTGAGAGTGGAGATGTTGTGATGGTGAGTGATCTGAGAGTGGAGATGCTGTGATGGTGAGTGATCTGAGAGTGGAGATGTTATGATGGTGAGTGATCTGAGAGTGGAGATGCTGTGATGGTGAGTGATCTGAGAGTGGAGATGTTGTGATGGTGAGTGATCTGAGAGTGAGATGCTGTGATGGTGAGTGATCTGAGAGTGAGATGCTGTGATGGTGAGTGATCTGAGAGTGGAGATGCTGTGATGGTGAGTGATCTGAGAGTGGAGATGCTGTGATGGTGAGTGATCTGAGAGTGGGGATGTTGTGATGGTGAGTGATCTGAGAGTGGAGATGCTGTGATGGTGAGTGATCTGAGAGTGGAGATGCTGTGATGGTGAGTGATCTGAGAGATGCTTTGATGGTGAGTGATCTGAGAGTGGAGATGTTGTGATGGTGAGTGATCTGAGAGTGAGATGCTGTGATGGTGAGTGATCTGAGAGTGGAGATGCTGTGATGGTGAGTGATCTGAGAGTGGAGATGCTGTGATGGTGAGTGATCTGAGAGTGGAGATGTTGTGATGGTGAGTGATCTGAGAGTGGAGATGCTTTGATGGTGAGTGATCTGAGAGTGGAGATGCTGTGATGGTGAGTGATCTGAGAGTGAGATGCTGTGATGGTGAGTGATCTGAGAGTGGAGATGCTGTGATGGTGAGTGATCTGAGAGTGGAGATGTTGTGATGGTGAGTGATCTGAGAGTGGAGATGCTGTGATGGTGAGTGATCTGAGAGTGGAGATGTTATGATGGTGAGTGATCTGAGAGTGGAGATGCTGTGATGGTGAGTGATCTGAGAGTGGAGATGTTGTGATGGTGAGTGATCTGAGAGTGAGATGCTGTGATGGTGAGTGATCTGAGAGTGAGATGCTGTGATGGTGAGTGATCTGAGAGTGGAGATGCTGTGATGGTGAGTGATCTGAGAGTGGAGATGTTGTGATGGTGAGTGATCTGAGAGTGGAGATGCTGTGATGGTGAGTGATCTGAGAGTGGAGATGCTGTGATGGTGAGTGATCTGAGAGTGAGGTGCTGTGATGGTGAGTGACCTGAGAGTGGAGATGCTGTGATGGTGAGTGATCTGAGAGTGAGATGCTGTGATGGTAAGTGATCTGAGAGTGGAGATGTTGTGATGGTGAGTGATCTGAGAGTGGAGATGCTGTGATGGTGAGTGATCTGAGAGTGAGATGCTGTGATGTGAGTGATCTGAGAGTGGAGATGCTGTGATGGTGAGTGATCTGAGAGAGGAGATGCTTTGATGGTGAGTGATCTGAGAGTGGAGATGCTTTGATGGTGAGTGATCTGAGAGTGGAGATGCTGTGATGGTGAGTGATCTGAGAGATGCTGTGATGGTGAGTGATCTGAGAGTGGAGATGCTGTGATGGTGAGTGATCTGAGAGTGGAGATGCTGTGATGGTGAGTGATCTGAGAGTGAGATGCTGTGATGGTGAGTGATCTGAAAGTGGGAGATGTTGTGATGGTAAGTGATCTGAGAGTGGAGATGTTGTGATGGTGAGTGATCTGAGAGTGAGATGCTGTGATGGTGAGTGATCTGAGAGTGGAGATGCTGTGATGGTGAGTGATCTGAGAGTGGAGATGCTGTGATGGTGAGTGATCTGAGAGTGGAGATGCTGTGATGGTGAGTGATCTGAGAGTGGAGATGCTGTGATGGTGAGTGATCTGAGAGTGGAGATGTTGTGATGGTGAGTGATCTGAGAGTGGAGATGCTTTGATGGTGAGTGATCTGAGAGTGGAGATGCTGTGATGGTGAGTGATCTGAGAGTGAGATGCTGTGATGGTGAGTGATCTGAGAGTGGAGATGCTGTGATGGTGAGTGATCTGAGAGTGGAGATGTTGTGATGGTGAGTGATCTGAGAGTGGAGATGCTGTGATGGTGAGTGATCTGAGAGTGGAGATGTTATGATGGTGAGTGATCTGAGAGTGGAGATGCTGTGATGGTGAGTGATCTGAGAGTGGAGATGTTGTGATGGTGAGTGATCTGAGAGTGAGATGCTGTGATGGTGAGTGATCTGAGAGTGAGATGCTGTGATGGTGAGTGATCTGAGAGTGGAGATGCTGTGATGGTGAGTGATCTGAGAGTGGAGATGTTGTGATGGTGAGTGATCTGAGAGTGGAGATGCTGTGATGGTGAGTGATCTGAGAGTGGAGATGCTGTGATGGTGAGTGATCTGAGAGTGAGGTGCTGTGATGGTGAGTGATCTGAGAGTGAGGTGCTGTGATGGTGAGTGATCTGAGAGTGAGATGCTGTGATGGTAAGTGATCTGAGAGTGGAGATGTTGTGATGGTGAGTGATCTGAGAGTGGAGATGCTGTGATGGTGAGTGATCTGAGAGTGAGATGCTGTGATGTGAGTGATCTGAGAGTGGAGATGCTGTGATGGTGAGTGATCTGAGAGAGGAGATGCTTTGATGGTGAGTGATCTGAGAGTGGAGATGCTTTGATGGTGAGTGATCTGAGAGTGGAGATGCTGTGATGGTGAGTGATCTGAGAGATGCTGTGATGGTGAGTGATCTGAGAGTGGAGATGCTGTGATGGTGAGTGATCTGAGAGTGGAGATGCTGTGATGGTGAGTGATCTGAGAGTGAGATGCTGTGATGGTGAGTGATCTGAAAGTGGGAGATGTTGTGATGGTAAGTGATCTGAGAGTGGAGATGCTGTGATGGTGAGTGATCTGAGAGATGCTGTGATGGTGAGTGATCTGAGAGTGGAGATGCTGTGATGGTGAGTGATCTGAGAGTGGAGATGCTGTGATGGTGAGTGATCTGAGAGTGAGATGCTGTGATGGTGAGTGACCTGAGAGTGGAGATGCTGTGATGGTGAGTGATCTGAGAGTGAGATGCTGTGATGGTAAGTGATCTGAGAGTGGAGATGTTGTGATGGTGAGTGATCTGAGAGTGGAGATGCTGTGATGGTGAGTGATCTGAGAGTGAGATGCTGTGATGTGAGTGATCTGAGAGTGGAGATGCTGTGATGGTGAGTGATCTGAGAGAGGAGATGCTTTGATGGTGAGTGATCTGAGAGTGGAGATGCTTTGATGGTGAGTGATCTGAGAGTGGAGATGCTGTGATGGTGAGTGATCTGAGAGATGCTGTGATGGTGAGTGATCTGAGAGTGGAGATGCTGTGATGGTGAGTGATCTGAGAGTGGAGATGCTGTGATGGTGAGTGATCTGAGAGTGAGATGCTGTGATGGTGAGTGATCTGAAAGTGGGAGATGTTGTGATGGTAAGTGATCTGAGAGTGGAGATGCTGTGATGGTGAGTGATCTGAGAGATGCTGTGATGGTGAGTGATCTGAGAGTGGAGATGCTGTGATGGTGAGTGATCTGAGAGTGGAGATGCTGTGATGGTAAGTGATCTGAGAGTGAGATGCTGTGATGGTGAGTGATCTGAGAGTGGAAATGCTGTGATGGTGAGTGATCTGAGAGTGGAGATGCTGTGATGGTAAGTGATCTGAGAGTGAGATGCTGTGATGGTGAGTGATCTAAGAGTGGAGATGTTGTGATGGTGAGTGACCTGAGAGTGGAGATGCTGTGATGGTGAGTGACCTGAGAGTGGAGATGCTGTGATGGTGAGTGATCCGAGAGTGGAGATGTTGTGATGGTGAGTGATCTGAGAGTGGAGATGTTGCGATGGTGAGTGATATGAGAGTGGAGATACTGTGATGGTGAGTGATCTGAGAGTGGAGATGCTGTGATGGTGAGTGATCTGAGAGTGAGATGCTGTGATGGTGAGTGATCTAAGAGTGGAGATGCTATGATGGTGAGTGATCTGAGAGATGCTGTAATGGTGAGTGATCTGAGAGTGGAGAGGCTGTGATGGTGAGTGATCTGAGAGATGCTGTGATGGTGAGTGATCTGAGAGTGGAGATGTTGTGATGGTGAGTGATCTGAGAGTGGAGATGCTGTGATGGTGAGTGATCTGAGAGTGGAGATGCTGTGATGGTGAGTGATCTGAGAGTGGAGATGTTGTGATGGTGAGTGATCTAAGAGTGGAGATGTTGTGATGGTGAGTGATCTGAGAGTGAGATGCTGTGATGGTGAGTGATCTGAGAGTGGAGATGCTGTGATGGTGAGTGATCTGAGAGTGGAGATGCTGTGATGGTGAGTGATCTGAGAGTGGAGATGTTGTGATGGTGAGTGATCTGAGAGTGAGATGCTGTGATGGTGAGTGATCTGAGAGTGGAGATGTTGTGATGGTGAGTGATCTGAGAGTGGAGATGCTGTGATGGTGAGTGACCTGAGAGTGGAGATGCTGTGATGGTGAGTGATCTGAGAGTGGAGATGCTGTGATGGTGAGTGATCTGAGAGTGGAGAGGCTGTGATGGTGAGTGATCTGAGAGTGGAGATGCTGTGATGGTGAGTGACCTGAGAGTGGAGATGCTGTGATGGTGAGTGATATGAGAGTGGAGATGCTGTGATGGTGAGTGATCTGAGAGTGGAGATGCTGTGATGGTGAGTGATCTGAGAGTGAGATGCTGTGATGGTGAGTGATCTGAGAGTGGAGATGCTGTGATGGTGAGTGATCTGAGAGTGAGAGGCTGTGATGGTGAGTGATCTGAGAGTGGAGATGCTGTGATGGTAAGTGATCTGAGAGTGAGATGCTGTGATGGTGAGTGACCTGAGAGTGAGATGCTGTGATGGTGAGTGACCTGAGAGTGTAGATGCTGTGATGGTGAGTGATCTGAGAGATGCTGTGATGGTGAGTGACCTGAGAGTGGAGATGCTGTGATGGTGAGTGACCTGAGAGTGGAGATGCTGTGATGGTGAGTGACCTAAGAGTGAGATGTTGTGATGGTGAGTGATCTGAGAGTGGAGATGCTGTGATGGTGAGTGATCTGAGAGTGAGATGCTGTGATGGTGAGTGATCTGAGAGTGGAGATGCTGTGATAGTGAGTGATCTGAGAGTGGAGATGCTTTGATGGTGAGTGATCTGAGAGTGGAGATGCTTTGATGGTGAGTGATCTGAGAGTGGAGATGCTGTGATGGTGAGTGATCTGAGAGATGCTGTGATGGTGAGTGATCTGAGAGTGGAGATGCTGTGATGGTGAGTGATCTGACAGTGGAGATGCTGTGATGGTAAGTGATCTGAGAGTGAGATGCTGTGATGGTGAGTGATCTGAGAGTGGAAATGCTGTGATGGTGAGTGATCTGAGAGTGGAGATGCTGTGATGGTAAGTGATCTGAGAGTGAGATGCTGTGATGGTGAGTGATCTAAGAGTGGAGATGTTGTGATGGTGAGTGACCTGAGAGTGGAGATGCTGTCATGGTGAGTGACCTGAGAGTGGAGATGCTGTGATGGTGAGTGATCCGAGAGTGGAGATGTTGTGATGGTGAGTGATCTGAGAGTGGAGATGTTGCGATGGTGAGTGATATGAGAGTGGAGATGCTGTGATGGTGAGTGATCTGAGAGTGGAGATGCTGTGATGGTGAGTGATCTGAGAGTGAGATGCTGTGATGGTGAGTGATCTAAGAGTGGAGATGCTATGATGGTGAGTGATCTGAGAGATGCTGTGATGGTGAGTGATCTGAGAGTGGAGAGGCTGTGATGGTGAGTGATCTGAGAGATGCTGTGATGGTGAGTGATCTGAGAGTGGAGATGTTGTGATGGTGAGTGATCTGAGAGTGGAGATGCTGTGATGGTGAGTGATCTGAGAGTGGAGATGCTGTGATGGTGAGTGATCTGAGAGTGGAGATGTTGTGATGGTGAGTGATCTGAGAGTGGAGATGCTGTGATGGTGAGTGATCTGAGAGTGGAGATGCTGTGATGGTGAGTGATCTGAGAGTGGAGATGTTGTGATGGTGAGTGATCTGAGAGTGAGATGCTGTGATGGTGAGTGATCTGAGAGTGGAGATGTTGTGATGGTGAGTGATCTGAGAGTGGAGATGCTGTGATGGTGAGTGACCTGAGAGTGGAGATGCTGTGATGGTGAGTGATCTGAGAGTGGAGATGCTGTGATGGTGAGTGATCTGAGAGTGGAGAGGCTGTGATGGTGAGTGATCTGAGAGTGGAGATGCTGTGATGGTGAGTGACCTGAGAGTGGAGATGCTGTGATGGTGAGTGATATGAGAGTGGAGATGCTGTGATGGTGAGTGATCTGAGAGTGGAGATGCTGTGATGGTGAGTGATCTGAGAGTGAGATGCTGTGATGGTGAGTGATCTGAGAGTGGAGATGCTGTGATGGTGAGTGATCTGAGAGTGAGAGGCTGTGATGGTGAGTGATCTGAGAGTGGAGATGCTGTGATGGTAAGTGATCTGAGAGTGAGATGCTGTGATGGTGAGTGACCTGAGAGTGAGATGCTGTGATGGTGAGTGACCTGAGAGTGGAGATGCTGTGATGGTGAGTGATCTGAGAGATGCTGTGATGGTGAGTGACCTGAGAGTGGAGATGCTGTGATGGTGAGTGACCTGAGAGTGGAGATGCTGTGATGGTGAGAGACCTGAGAGTGAGATGCTGTGATGGTGAGTGATCTGATAGTGGAGATGTTGTGATGGTGAGTGATCTGAGAGTGGAGATGCTGTGATGGTGAGTGATCTGAGAGTGAGATGCTGTGATGGTGAGTGATCTGAGAGTGGAGATGTTGCGATAGTGAGTGATCTGAGAGTGGAGATGTTGTGATGGTGAGTGATCTGAGAGTGGAGATGCTGTGATGGTGAGTGATCTGAGAGTGGAGATGTTGTGATGGTGAGTGACCTGAGAGTGGAGATGCTGTGATGGTGAGTGATCTGAGAGTGGAGATGCTGTGATGGTGAGTGATCTGAGAGATGCTGTGATGGTGAGTGATCTGAGAGTGGAGAGGCTGTGATGGTGAGTGATCTGAGAGTGAGATGCTGTGATGGTGAGTGATCTGAGAGTGGAGAGGCTGTGATGGTGAGTGATCTGAGAGTGGAGATGCTGTGATGGTGAGTGATCTGAGAGTGGAGATGCTGTGATGGTGAGTGATCTGAGAGTGAGATGCTGTGATGGTGAGTGATCTGAGAGTGGAGATGTTGTGATGGTGAGTGATCTGAGAGTGGAGATGTTGTGATGGTGAGTGACCTGAGAGTGGAGATGCTGTGATGGTGAGTGATCTGAGAGTGGAGATGCTGTGATGGTGAGTGATCTGAGAGTGAGATGCTGTGATGGTGAGTGATCTGAGAGTGGAGATGTTGTGATAGTGAGTGATCTGAGAGTGGAGATGTTGTGATGGTGAGTGATCTGAGAGTGGAGATGCTGTGATGGTGAGTGATCTGAGAGTGGAGATGCTGTGATGGTGAGTGATCTGAGAGTGGAGATGCTGTGATGGTGAGTGATCTGAGAGTGGAGATGTTGTGATGCTGAGTGATCTGAGAGTGGAGATGCTGTGATGGTGAGTGATCTGAAAGTGGAGATGCTGTGATGGTGAGTGATCTGAGAGTGAGATGCTGTGATGGTGAGTGATCTGAGAGTGGAGATGTTGTGATGGTGAGTGATCTGAGAGTGGAGATGTTGTGATGGTGAGTGATCTGAGAGTGGAGATGTTGTGATGGTGAGTGATCTGAGAGTGGAGATGTTGTGATGGTGAGTGATCTGAGAGATGCTGTGATGGTGAGTGATCTGAGAGTGGAGAGGCTGTGATGGTGAGTGATCTGAGAGTGGAGATGCTGTGATGGTGAGTGATCTGAGAGTGGAGATGCTGTGATGGTGAGTGATCTGAGAGTGGGGATGTTGTGATGGTGAGTGATCTGAGAGTGGAGATGCTGTGATGGTGAGTGATCTGAGAGTGGAGATGCTGTGATGGTGAGTGATCTGAGAGATGCTGTGATGGTGAGTGATCTGAGAGTGGAGATGTGATGGTGAGTGATCTGAGAGTGGAGATGCTGTGATGGCGAGTGATCTGAGAGTGGAGAGGCTGTGATGGTGAGTGATCTGAGAGTGGAGATGCTGTGATGGTGAGTGATCTGAGAGTGGAGATGCTGTGATGGTGAGTGATCTGAGAGTGGGGATGTTGTGATGGTGAGTGATCTGAGAGTGGAGATGCTGTGATGGTGAGTGATCTGAGAGTGGAGATGCTGTGATGGTGAGTGATCTGAGAGATGCTGTGATGGTGAGTGATCTGAGAGTGGAGATGTTGTGATGGTGAGTGATCTGAGAGTGGAGATGCTGTGATGGTGAGTGATCTGAGAGTGGAGATGCTGTGATGGTGAGTGATCTGAGAGTGGAGATGCTGTGATGGTGAGTGATCTAAGAGTGGAGATGCTGTGATGGTGAGTGACCTGAGAGTGGAGATGCTGTGATGGTGAGTGATCTGAGAGTGGAGATGCTGTGATGGTGAGTGATCTGAGAGATGCTGTGATGGCGAGTGATCTGAGAGATGCTGTGATGGTGAGTGATCTGAGAGTGGAGAGGCTGTGATGGTGAGTGATCTGAGAGTGGAGATGTTGTGATGGTGAGTGATCTGAGAGTGGAGATGTTATGATGGTGAGTGACCTGAGAGTGGAGATGCTGTGATGGTGAGTGATCTGAGAGTGGAGATGCTGTGATGGTGAGTGATCTGAGAGTGAGATGCTGTGATGGTGAGTGATCTGAGAGTGGAGATGTTGTGATGGTGAGTGATCTGAGAGATGCTGTGATGGTGAGTGACCTGAGAGTGGAGATGCTGTGATGGTGAGTGATCTGAGAGTGGAGATGTTGTGATGGTGAGTGATCTGAGAGATGCTGTGATGGTGAGTGATCTGAGAGTGGAGATGCTGTGATGGTGAGTGATCTGAGAGTGGAGATGCTGTGATGGTAAGTGATCTGAGAGTGAGATGCTGTGATGGTGAGTGACCTGAGAGTGGAGATGTTGTGATGGTGAGTGATCTGAGAGTGAGATGCTGTGATGGTGAGTGATCTGATAGTGGAGATGTTGTGATGGTGAGTGATCTGAGAGTGGAGATGCTGTGATGGTGAGTAATCTGAGAGTGGAGATGTTGTGATGGTGAGTGATCTGAGAGTGGAGATGCTGTGATGGTGAGTGACCTGAGAGTGGAGATGCTGTGATGGTGAGTGATCTGAGAGTGGAGATGTTGTGATGGTGAGTGATCTGAGAGATGCTGTGATGGTGAGTGATCTGAGAGTGGAGATGCTGTGATGGTGAGTGACCTGAGAGTGGAGATGCTGTGATGGTGAGTGATCTGAGAGTGGAGATGTTGTGATGGTGAGTGATCTGAGAGATGCTGTGATGGTGAGTGATCTGAGAGTGGAGATGCTGTGATGGTGAGTGATCTGAGAGATGCTGTGATGGTGAGTGATCTGAGAGTGGAGATGCTGTGATGGTGAGTGATCTGAGAGTGGAGATGCTGTGATGGTAAGTGATCTGAGAGTGAGATGCTGTGATGGTGAGTGACCTGAGAGTGGAGATGCTGTGATGGTGAGTGATCTGAGAGTGAGATGCTTTGATGGTGAGTGATCTGAGAGTGGAGATGTTGTGATGGTGAGTGATCTGAGAGTGAGATGCTGTGATGGTGAGTGATCTGATAGTGGAGATGTTGTGATGGTGAGTGATCTGAGAGTGGAGATGCTGTGATGGTGAGTAATCTGAGAGTGGAGATGTTGTGATGGTGAGTGATCTGAGAGTGTAGATGCTGTGATGGTGAGTGATCTGAGAGTGGAGATGTTGTGATGGTGAGTGATCTGAGAGTGGAGATGCTGTGATGGTGAGTGATCTGAGAGTGGAGATGCTGTGATGGTGAGTGATCTGAGAGTGAGATGCTGTGATGGTGAGTGATCTAAGAGTGGAGATGTTGTGATGGTGAGTGATCCGAGAGTGGAGATGTTGTGATGGTGAGTGATCTGAGAGTGGAGATGTTGTGATGGTGAGTGATCTGAGAGATGCTGTGATGGTGAGTGATCTGAGAGTGGAGATGCTGTGATGGTAAGTGATCTGAGAGTGGAGATGTTGTGATGGTGAGTGACCTGAGAGTGGAGATGCTGTGATGGTGAGTGATCTGAGAGTGAGATGCTTTGATGGTGAGTGATCTGAGAGTGGGGATGTTGTGATGGTGAGTGATCTGAGAGTGAGATGCTGTGATGGTGAGTGATCTGATAGTGGAGATGTTGTGATGGTGAGTGATCTGAGAGTGGAGATGCTGTGATGGTGAGTAATCTGAGAGTGGAGATGTTGTGATGGTGAGTGATCTGAGAGTGTGGATGCTGTGATGGTGAGTGATCTGAGAGTGGAGATGTTGTGATGGTGAGTGATCTGAGAGTGGAGATGCTGTGATGGTGAGTGATCTGAGAGTGGAGATGCTGTGATGGTGAGTGATCTGAGAGTGAGATGCTGTGATGGTGAGTGATCCGAGAGTGGAGATGTTGTGATGGTGAGTGATCTGAGAGTGGAGATGTTGTGATGGTGAGTGATCTGAGAGATGCTGTGATGGTGAGTGATCTGAGAGTGGAGAGGCTGTGATGGTGAGTGATCTGAGAGTGGAGATGCTGTGATGGTGAGTGATCTGAGATTGGAGATGCTGTGATGGTGAGTGATCTGAGAGTGGAGATGTTGTGATGGTGAGTGATCTGAGAGTGGAGATGCTGTGATGGTGAGTGATCTGAGAGTGGAGATGCTGTGATGGTGAGTGATCTGAGAGATGCTGTGATGGTGAGTGATCTGAGAGTGGAGATGCTGTGATGGTGAGTGATCTGAGAGTGGAGATGCTGTGATGGTGAGTGATCTGAGAGTGGAGATGCTATGATGGTGAGTGATCTGAGAGTGGAGATGCTGTGATGGTGAGTGATATGAGAGTGGAGATGCTGTGATGGTGAGTGATCTGAGAGTGGAGATGTTGTGATGGTGAGTGATCTGAGAGATGCTATGATGGTGAGTGATCTGAGAGTGGAGAGGCTGTGATGGTGAGTGATCTGAGAGTGGAGATGCTGTGATGGTGCGTGATCTGAGAGTGGAGATGTTGTGATGGTGAGTGATCTGAGAGTGGAGATGTTGTGATGGTGAGTGATCTGAGAGTGGAGATGCTGTGATGGTGAGTGATCTGAGAGTGGAGATGCTGTGATGGTGAGTGATCTGAGAGTGGAGATGCTGTGATGGTGAGTGATCTGAGAGATGCTGTGATGGTGAGTGATCTGAGAGTGGAGATGTTATGATGGTGAGTGATCTGAGAGTGGAGATGCTGTGATGGTGAGTGATCTGAGAGTGGAGATGCTGTGATGGTGAGTGATCTGAGAGTGGAGATGCTGTGATGGTGAGTGATCTGAGAGTGGAGATGCTGTGATGGTGAGTGATCTGAGAGTGGAGATGTTGTGATGGTGAGTGATCTGAGAGTGGAGATGCTGTGATGGTGAGTGATCTGAGAGTGAGATGCTGTGATGGTGAGTGATCCGAGAGTGGAGATGTTGTGATGGTGAGTGATCTGAGAGTGGAGATGCTGTGATGGTGAGTGATCTGAGAGTGGAGATGCTGTGATGGTGAGTGATCTGAGAGTGAGATGCTGTGATGGTGAGTGATCCGAGAGTGGAGATGTTGTGATGGTGAGTGATCTGAGAGTGGAGATGTTGTGATGGTGAGTGATCTGAGAGATGCTGTGATGGTGAGTGATCTGAGAGTGGAGAGGCTGTGATGGTGAGTGATCTGAGAGTGGAGATGCTGTGATGGTGAGTGATCTGAGATTGGAGATGCTGTGATGGTGAGTGATCTGAGAGTGGAGATGTTGTGATGGTGAGTGATCTGAGAGTGGAGATGCTGTGATGGTGAGTGATCTGAGAGTGGAGATGCTGTGATGGTGAGTGATCTGAGAGATGCTGTGATGGTGAGTGATCTGAGAGTGGAGATGCTGTGATGGTGAGTGATCTGAGAGTGGAGATGCTGTGATGGTGAGTGATCTGAGAGTGGAGATGCTATGATGGTGAGTGATCTGAGAGTGGAGATGCTGTGATGGTGAGTGATATGAGAGTGGAGATGCTGTGATGGTGAGTGATCTGAGAGTGGAGATGTTGTGATGGTGAGTGATCTGAGAGATGCTATGATGGTGAGTGATCTGAGAGTGGAGAGGCTGTGATGGTGAGTGATCTGAGAGTGGAGATGCTGTGATGGTGCGTGATCTGAGAGTGGAGATGTTGTGATGGTGAGTGATCTGAGAGTGGAGATGTTGTGATGGTGAGTGATCTGAGAGTGGAGATGCTGTGATGGTGAGTGATCTGAGAGTGGAGATGCTGTGATGGTGAGTGATCTGAGAGTGGAGATGCTGTGATGGTGAGTGATCTGAGAGATGCTGTGATGGTGAGTGATCTGAGAGTGGAGATGTTATGATGGTGAGTGATCTGAGAGTGGAGATGCTGTGATGGTGAGTGATCTGAGAGTGGAGATGCTGTGATGGTGAGTGATCTGAGAGTGGAGATGCTGTGATGGTGAGTGATCTGAGAGTGGAGATGCTGTGATGGTGAGTGATCTGAGAGTGGAGATGTTGTGATGGTGAGTGATCTAAGAGTGGAGATGCTGTGATGGTGAGTGATCTGAGAGTGGAGATGCTGTGATGGTGAGTGATATGAGAGTGGAGATGCTGTGATGGTGAGTGATCTGAAAGTGGAGATGCTGTGATGGTGAGCTATAATGCTGATAGTCCAGACGAGCGCGCATTCTAGTTTGAGGCCCAAATAACAGAGTTGAAAGTATTCTCGAGGACTAACAAAGAGGCCCATGCCAGAATTTTCATGAGGTAAGCTTGTTTTCTCTGTTTTACACCGAGATTTGTTGTTTTACTTAATTTGTAATACAATAAAATTCCAATGTAATCTTTATTATCACCATATTTTTTTAATTGGAGTTTATTTAAGGGAATGTACGAAGGTGTAAAACAGCTAATTGTGCATCAACCAAAACACTGTGAAATTAAAAATATTGCTAAAATTAGATATTTTATACGCAAATTGCAGATGTGTTTTGTTTAACTTCATGAAAGCAGGTCTGTGCTAAACACTAATGACTAATTAGAAAGCAGAGGAGGCTATAAACTATAGATTTCCTTCTGAAGAAAAAAACATTATCCCTCACTTTAACAGCAATGCTGAGGATCAGTTAAACTAAAATGCCCCTTCACACAGGAGGGGGTCATTTAGAATTTTCGCAGCTGAGACACCACTGTTAATGTACCTTGTGCTCACCCTGCCATATTTGTGTTCCACCCGCTCTTTAGGTCGAGCGCGCAAGCACTCTGACGTGTTGTATCTATCTCTGGGCTTTTAACCACACCCACCGCACGGCCATCACTATCACTCGTTCATGGGCTTACCTTTCAAAAACCCTTTCTAATTCGTAAATGCTTTACGTTTGTCCCTCCCTGGGGTAGTTTTGTTACAGCCTTGGCCATCAACCCTGTTACATGGATAATTGCACGGATACGGTTGACTGCGAGCGAACACCTTTTTCTTTTTGTGCCTCTCCTTCGCGCTCCTGCTCATGGTGGCCATGGAACTTTGAATCGCTTCACTTATGTCAACTGTTTTACTTTTCATTTTTAATTTATGTGGCAAGAAAAGTCCAGTTAGGAATTTAGAACGCCAATAACTTTAACTCGAGCAAATGCTTGTTGTACTTCTGTGTGATGAAAAAAATATTTTAATAGGATGCAAATGATAAATGTTTATTGAAACCCAATTTTCACAGATTATTGTTAATACACTATATAGTTTTATCAGTAAAGCAGCAAGCTAGTGAGACGGGGTTTGGACATTTCTTGGAAATTTACTGTCTGGAAATGATAGTGCGCTGCCACATCATCCTTTAGTAATATATTTATTAAAAGTGAGTGTTTAAACATAACCTGAGAAACCCTCCTGTCCTGAGGGCAAAGCTATTAGTAAACTAAGAGGCAAGTCATGCATGTATCATGTGTAACCTATATGTGGGCTAGATTTATTATACATGGAGCGAACGTTTTGTGTATTTAACCAAACAAAAGAGGATTTTTTACAGCAGAAATGCTGAACTCACACATTTGAAAGTGCTCTCATATGTGAGAATGAAGAAAAAGGCGACTGTAAAATGCAATATTTGCCTAGGATCACACAATTTGAGACCCTTTCAGGGTCAAGTACATTACAGTTAGGTCAAGTAGATTATTCAAGTTACTCGACCTGCAGGTCTAGTAACATCTTTATGATTTTTCTAGCCCTGTATCTGTCCTGGTATTTGCCTTGAGTTACCAAGAAATAATTATGCTAATAAATGTATCTTTACCGTCTGGTCTGGGCCTATTGTAGCTCTGCCTGGTTATGGAGGGGAAGCTGGTGTCAAAATTACTATATGTGTCTGTAAAATACGGGATGTGTGGTGAAGGCACATTATGCTGCTGCGTGAGGAAGCGGCCCACGTGGTAAAGAAGATTCAACCCCTGCAGAATGCCTTGTGTCATTTGCATGTGTCTAACAATTTCTATTTCTCAAGGAACTAATTTTTAGATGTATGTGTATGTGTGCAAGAGAAAAATGCAGTCACTCAAAGTGAAAGCACTGAGTGGCTGGAGGGGGCTTGTTGGCTGCTCTATACCTTTTACTGCAGTGGGAGGGAGAATAATTTGACTGACATGTCAACTGACCAAAGGTGAGAGTGTTGTTTGAGAGCCCCTACATATGTATGTATTTTCGTATGAAATGTTTTGGAAAACATGTGGCTAGCACAACAGCTAAAACTGTCTTTAGGCCAGACCTAAAACCAAGGAAAACAAAAAAAGAAAAATGATCACCACTCCCTGGTAGAAAATGTATAGGGTGTCAGGGCCACACTTTTTTGCTTTTACCAACATTTGTTACTATGAGAGTAAAAAGAAAAGTGAGTGGCCCCTTTAACCATTGAAGCTGCTCAGCAAAATGTCTGTGCTCCTCCGAAGGCAAAGAAATCACCAGGGTAGAGGAGATCTCTAAACATGGAGATAGTGATCCATCAGGGTAGCAGAGATCTCTAAACATGTGTAGGAGGCTAGCCTGGTTTTTTAGTGAGTACCAAGGGGTACTTACACTCTGCACCAGGTCCAGGTATCCCTTATTAGTGTAGAAGAGGTGTCTAGCAGCTTTGGCTGATAGAAAAGGGTAGCTTAGCAGAGCAGCTTAGGCTGAACTAGGAGACATGCAAAGCTCCCACTATACCACTAGTGTCATATGCACAATATCATAAGAAAACACAATACACAGATATACTAAAAATAAAGGTACTTTATTTTTATGACAATATGCCAAAAGTATCTCAGTGAGTACCCTCAGTATGCGGATGGCAAATATACAGAAGATATATGTACACAATACCAAAAATATGCAGTAATAGCAATAGAAAGCAATGCAAGCAATGTACAGTCACAATAGATTGCAATGAGAGCACATAGGTATAGGGGCAACACAAACCATATACTCCAAAAGTGGAATGCGAATAACGTATGGTCCCCAAACCTATGTGAGCTTGTAGAGGGTCGCTGGGACTGTAAGAAAACAGTGAGGGTTAGAAAAATAGCCCACCCCAAGACCCTGAAAAGTAGGTGTAAAGTGCACCTAAGTTCCCCAGAGAGCACAGAAGTCGTGATAGGGGAATTCTGCAAGGAAAACCAACACCAGCAATGCAACAACGATGGATTTCCGGATGAGAGTACCTGTGAAACAAGGGGACCAAGTCCAAGAGTCGCGACAAAGTCGAGATTGGGCAGATGCCCAGGAAATGCCAGCTGAGGGTGCAAAGAAGCTGCCACCCAATGGTAGAAGCTGTGGATTCTGCAAGAACGAAGAGGACTAGGAACTTCCCCTTTGGAGGATGGATGTTCCACGTCGTGAAGAAGCTTGCAGAGGTGTTCCCACGCAGAAAGACCGCAAACAAGCCTTGCTAGCTGCAAGGGTCGCGGTTAGGGTTTTTGGATGCTGCTGTGGCCCAGGAGGGACCAGGATGTCGCCAATTGCGTGAGGAGACAGAGGGGGCGCCCAGCAAGACAGGGAGCCCTCACAGAAGCAGGCAGCACCCGCAGAAGTGCCAGAACAGGCACTACGAAGAAGAGTGAACTGGAGCTCACCCGAAGTCACAAAAGAAGATCCCACGATGCCGGAGGACAACTCAGGAGGTTGTGCACTGCAGGTTAGAGTGTCGGGGACCCAGGCTTGGCTGTGCACAAAGGAAATCCTGGAAGAGTGCACAGGAGCCGGAGCAGCTGCAAATCACGCGGTACCCAGCAATGCAGTCTAGCGTGGGGAGGCAAGGACTTACCTCCACCAAACTTGGACTGAAGAGTCACTGGACTGTGGGAGTCACTTGGACAGAGTTGCTGAGTTCCAGGGACCACGCTCGTCGTGCTGAGAGGGGACCCAGAGGACCGGTGATGCAGTCTTTTGGTGCCTGCGGTTGCAGGGGGAAGATTCTGTCGACCCACAGGAGATTTCTTCGGAGCTTCTAGTGCAGAGAGGAGGCAGACTACCCCCACAGCATGCACCACCAGGAAAACAGTCGAGAGGGCGGCCGGATCAGCGATACAAGGTTGCAGTAGTCATCTTTGCTACTTTGTTGCGGTTTTGCAGGCGTCCAGAGCAGTCAGCGGTCGATTCCTTGGCAGAAGGTGAAGAGAGAGATGCAGAGGAACTCTGATGAGCTCTTGCATTCGTTATCTAAAGAATTCCCCAAAGCAGAGACCCTAAATAGCCAGAAAAGGAGGTGTGGCTACCTAGGAAGGAGGATAGGCTAGCAACACAGGTAAGAGCCTATCAGAAGGAGTCTCTGACGTCACCTGCTGGCACTGGCCACTCAGAGCAGTCCAGTGTGCCAGCAGCACCTCTGTTTCCAAGATAGCAGAGGTCTGGAGCACACTGGAGGAGCTCTGGGCACCTCCCAGGGGAGGTGCAGGTCAGGGGAGTGGTCACTCCCCTTTCCTTTGTCCAGTTTCGCGCCAGAGCAGGGCTGGGGGATCCCTGAACCGGTGTAGACTGGCTTATGCAGAGATGGGCACCATCTGTGCCCATCAAAGTATTTCCAGAGGCTGGGGGAGGCTACTTTTTCCAAAGGGAGAGGGTGTAACACCCTCTCTCTGAGGAAGTCCTTTGTTCTGCCTTCCATGAAAAGAGCAGCAACAACAGACTATAAGAAACAATGCAGACCGGATGTTACAAATGTTGTGCAGCATTTGTGACTGCTTGCATCTTAGTTTCCTATCTTTCCTCATTCTCCAAGAGTTCGCCATGACTATACCATCCCACGGCACATCTAAGTCAAAACCGAGATCTAAAGCAGAAAAAGAGCTGAAGAAGTTACAGGTTGAATCCCAACATGTTTATAATTAAGTTGATAAACAGGGATGGGAATTCTACAAAACCATCAATTTCAAATGTGGTAGAAAAAGTGGAGCAATTCAATCCAACCAGGTCAGAACAAAGCAAAACTCACACTATCAGAACCCTGCACCAATCAGACAAGGCAGCTCAGAAAGAGGGATGTGAGATTCTTTTAAGATCTATACCACAAGGCTGAGTTTGAGGCCATGGAGGGAGAAAGGGCGGCAGAACTTCAGATAATCCAGTTTCCAGACAGAAAGACCAGCTCAGAAACAGAGACATGAGATCCTCTTAAGATCCACGCCAGGAGAACTCTGAGGCAGAAGAAGGACAAACAACAGCAAAGCTTCAGACAAGATAGTCTCCAGACTGAGCCAAGTGAATCACATTGTCCTAGAAGAAAGATTTATTCCTCTTAACAGGTTACAGCAGCCCAGGTGGTAAAGAAGATTCAACCCCTGCAGAATGCCTTGTGCCATTTGCATGTGTCTAACAATTTCAGGTTACAGGATTCTAGTTCTAACTCAAATACGCTTTCATAGATAAAAATAACAAACCCATAGAAATGCAGAATTACACAATAAAATGCAAACCTCCAAACATTGGCCAGCAATTCTAAAGAAATTCGAAATATCCTCACTTTATGTCATAAGCAGCAAGAGCACATGTCCTCTGGCCCTGCAAGCGGGGTCCTGTGGGTCATCAAAGACTCATCTTAACATTTGAACATGCTCAGGATGCTTAGCAGGGTACAACTAATGATGCTACCACATGCAGGTATTTAGCCATTTCCGCCACCCTGTGCATCAGACCATCGACACCACAGTTAGTACAGTCTTGTTTGAAGATGTTGTGGATATTATTCAAGCACCCATGGATCTGATCTTAGTTGTAGAATAAGATTAAAGTCTATGTTGACCAGAGTAAGGGGCAAAAATATGCTACATGTTTTTTTTCTCCCAACAGAATGGACATTCATCTTTGATATTATTTTAATACCTCCATTTATAAACCAATGCTGCCAGTTTCATTGTTCGTAACCTGGTCTCATTAGGTCGAAATACACTTCTCTTTCTTCGTGTGTTTGACCTTTAGTTATAGATTCAATCATTTACAATCACATCCTTCCCCTCTTCACCTGTTTTCAACCAGAGCTCAGTGTCTTTGCTCAACCCCACTCCTTAGCTCCAGGTAAAATAACTCTGGACTTTTCTTAACAATACAAGATCATTTTAAAGATTTAACACCTTGGAGTGCTATAACATCATAAGAGCTACTCTGTAGGAAGACAGACAGCCACATCCTTATTCGCTTCTCTAAAGGGGTGTTGGGTCGGGAATTTCCTCTGTATGTTAATGGGGCTGGTACTCCTGCCCTGAGCGCCCAACTTCATGTGAAAATTACATCCTTATTTTTATTGTGGACCTGCATAATGGTAACCTAGAGTGTGCACGGAGGCCTACAGGCCACTCACTGGCAATGGGAAGCCTGAGCTCGTCCTCTGACCAGGAGAGCTGCACCAAGCATGCCTTCTTATCAGGCATTGGACTACTGTCCTTGCCTTGGGTAACTCACACAAAGCGGTGGAGGCAGAATACCAAGATTTGTGAATTTACAGACCAGATCTTCTCCTCCATGTCAATGAGATTGTGGTCTACTGACCTCTCTCAAGTAAATGTTCTGCTGTTTTACGGGACCCAGAACCTTGCGGTGACATTCTGTTTGCTTATCGAGTCTGTGTGTATGAGTAGAGAGTGTGTAGCACAGATGTGGTGGTAGGACTCTCTGCGTGTGTACATATGTGTAGTGACTGTGTACCACAGATGTGGTGGTAGGACTCCTTGTGTGTGCATATGTGCATTGAGCGTGTAGCACAAATATGGTGGTAGGACTGTGTGTATGTATGTGTAGTGAGGGTGTAGCACAGATATGGTGGCAGGACTATGTGTGTATATGTATGTGTATGAGTGTGTAGCACAGATATGGTGGTAGGACTCAGTGTGTGCTTGTATGTTTAGTGAATGTGTAGCACAGATATGGTGGTAGGACTTGTGTGTATGTATGTGTAGTATGTGTGTAGCACAGATGTGATCATACTACTCTGTGTGTGTGCGTAGGTGTAGTGAGTGTGTAGCACAGATGTGGTGGTGGGACTTGTGTGTGCATACGTCTGTGTAGTTAAGTCAGCGGATTCAATTGCGAATGCTTCCTGTTTAACAAGGCGAGGATGCCGCTTCCTCACACAGTGGAAGAGTATTACCTGCATTCCTGTGAACGGAGTGTTGACACACACACACAAAGGCCCTCATTACGAGTCTGTGCGTCTTAAGACTCAGGGTGGCGGTCGGACCGCCGCACTTGTGGCAGTCCGACCGTCACATTATGACTGTGGCAAAACCGCCACGTTGCCGCCAGCTGACAGCCTGACGGTCCCGGAGGTTGTAATCTGCAAGCAAGCAGCGCTGCCCTCTGGATTATGAGTCCCCATTCCACCAGCCATGGCGGTTGGACCGCCATAGAAAGGCTGACGGAATGGGGGGATTCGGGGGCGCCTGCACTGCCAATGCATTTGGCAAGCCAAGAAGCATCAAGAAGCAGAACCAGAAATCACCATAACTGTGAAAGAAATGTGTGCAGTGTTTAAAAAACTAAATGAAACCTATAAGGCTTCAGTTGGGAACGAGAAAACCTAGCAGGGGACATATGCTTTGAGCACACGCTTGATACTAGACACTACTACATGGCACAATCCCAAATGATCCGGGCTGAACGCCAAAGGATGGACTTTAAACTTTACCTGTTAAAAGGAGGGGTAGGTTTTGGTTGTTAAAAGTTAAAGAGAAGTTTGACTTGATAATTGCAGAGGTCTCCTGTCCTACTGTCCTAGACATCCAGGCCTGTGATGCATCAACAGTCGCAATCTAAAACAGGCACTCAGATGACAACACGCATAACTTACACACTTAAACATGCTGCGGGAAAGTGACACACTGAACATTATCAGTATTTAAGTGTGGTGTCTGAATGCCGTGGTCAGGCGACGTGCAATCTTGTCTCTGCTACTTGAAGCATCCTGCAAAAAATACAAAAAATAAAATCCATACCAGAGACACACCTTCTAGAAAAGGACTGGTTTAGGCTTAGACCCCCCAGCAATTGTTTTTCTTCCAGACCATCTAAATCGAGGGATTTGCAATATCATTTGACACATCCTTCTTAAGGGACGTACAGGACAAAAGACTTAAAGAAAAGAGAAAATGGATCATGGCAATCAAAGATGGTCAAGGACGCAAAATAATAGATGGATCAGGCACCTCAAATGCATTTATGAGCTATCATATGCTGTACAGAGCTGAGACCAAGCCCTTGGAATATATGTGCAAATGTTGAACATCAGCCACTTTAACCACACGCACGACATTGCATGCAGAAGAGTCATAAGAACAGAGGAAGTCATAGCAAGTATAACCAAGCTCCAAATACACAAAGCACCAGGCCCGGATAGCTTCTACACATAGTTATACAGAACACTTTATTGCCCTACAGCCCCATTGTTACGTTTCAGTTATTTTCTATTACACATCAAAGCATTTAACACAATAACAACATTATTCACCCAAAGATTATTCCTGCTTCTCTTTGTACAGGCCAATCTCCTGAATGTGGACGCTAAAATATTCAAAAGCATACTAGCCCATCGGAGAAGCTCCACGGGAACAAAAGGCTCTACGCTCCTTTGATGACATCAAAGATATAGTCATCAAGGAAGCGGACAAAGGTGGCAACATTGTTGTAATGAATCGTAAGGACTATGTCGGTGAAATATACAGACAACTTCAGGACCAGGAAGCTTACTGTAAGCTCCCCAACAACCCAATAGTAACAGTTACCAGAGACATAGAGACAAAACTGACATTTTGGAGACAAAGAGGCCTACTAACAGACTCAGAATACAAATATCTCTTTAACCCTACACCTGTGTTCCCTTGTATCTACATTCTCCCCAAAGTCCATAAAACAGCACACTTTCCCCCTGGCAGACCCATAATATCTGGGATCAACTCACCTACCGAAAAACTATCTGAGTTCATAGACATTTACCTACAACCGTTTGTTTGTAATTTACCATCATACATCAAAGATACCACACATCTTCTCAGCCTCATTGCAGATTTTGAGTGGACGGAGGGTCATTTTTTGGCCACACTGGATGTCACCTCCTTATATACATGCATACCTAAAAAACAAGGCATGTCAGCTATCCAGTATTTTTTAGACAAAAGAGAAGCAACATACCTGACACACTCCAGTATGCTGATGGACTTGATGAACGTGGTCATGGACAATAATGTCTTTTTACATGAGGGGACATGGTACAGACAAAAACAGGGAGTTGCGATGGGGGCGAAATTTTCGCCATCTTTCGCCAACCTTTTTTTTGGGGTACTACGAACACCATCACTTATGGACCAATGGTCCACCAGAACTTACACATCACGTTCTCTACTGGGGTCGATACATCGACGATGTACTTCTCTTCTGGTCAGGGGATTACGCCTCCTTTGAACTGTTTACCAAATACCTAAACGATAATCAATATAACATACACTTTACCAGTTGTGCGAGCATAGTGAGTGTTGATTTCTTAGATTTGACACTATATACTGATGGCAACCACATCTGCTCCAAGCTATTTAGAAAAACAACAGCTTCGAACTCTATCTTACATGCCAGCAGTTCACATCCACCTTCTCAGATTAAAGCCATTCCATATGGGGAGGCTGTGAGGATCAGACGTAACTGCCAGAAAGACCCGGATTTCATGGAGCAACTTGATTTCCTAGAAAAACGTTTTGTCAACAGAGCCTATCCCAATAAACTGCTAAATAATACATGGGACAGGATTCTTAAGATTGACAGAGCATCTCTTTTCAAGAAAAAACAAAACAAAAGGGTTAACGCAAAGAGGGCCCCAGCGTTCATAACCACATACACCTGTGCGAGTGCAGAAGTCTACAAGATTTTAAACAACAACTGGCACATTTTGTTATCTGACAAAACCCTCAAACGAGGCCTCAGGAATAGGCCTGAGATGATTCACCGTATGGGCCGTACTTTGAGAGATAAATTGTGTCACAGCTATTTACCAATGGTCACCAATGAGAGTTGGTTACCCGCACCACCGTCTGGTTTTTACAGGTGTGGTCAGTGTAATATCTGCAGCTATGCCCTGGACAAGACGAAAAACTTTTGTTATAACTCTAAAACGACGTACACGATCAAACAATTTATGAACTGCAACACGAAGTTCACTGTCTATTGTATCATCTGCATATGCAAAAAGATCTACATTGGCAGCACAATCAGACCACTGAGAGAAAGACTGCAAGAACACATCCGGGCGATCAAAAACAACAGCAGTGACTACCCTTTTGCAGTCCATTATAACCAGGCACACCCTTTACACGAAAAACCAGACATAAAAATCCATGGCATTGCCACTTTGGGCAAATGTCCGAGGGGGGGTAATAGAACTCTCCTCCTGAGACAGCTTGAGAGTAGATGGATTGTCAGATTACGCACGGTGGAGGAGGGGTTAAACTCTGATAAAGATCTGCATGTATTTCTTTAGACTATCAACCGTTGGTTAATATAACGAATTTGTAAGAACAAAGTTTCTTTCTTTTCTAATATGCATTATGTTCCTGCATGTTTCTTCCCCTTTTTCTAAATTAATTTGCCGCAATCTACAGATTCGTAACAAATCACATCTTTACAGTAGACATATTACTTGTTGGAAGTTTTTACTTTGTTTTTTTTTTTCTTTTTTTTGTACCTTTCTTTATACCTTTACATATACGAGATGTCGGAAGAATCATTTGATCAAGTTTGTGTTAATCCACCTGTTTTTTCTGTTACGCAAATGTAATGTTTGTAAATCCTGACGATTTATTTCATGTTTCCAATGAAAACGAATAATGGGATGCATCACATGCTACCATACAAATCGCCACGGGGGTGCATGTCTCTTTCCTTTCCTCTCACTGGTCATTTTTCACTTGTTGGCATGCCACGATCATTACTATTTCTAAGGGCCCACCCCTCCCTACCTGCATGCCCCTTTTCGTTACAACCCCTACTACTCCTCACAAGATGGCGGACCACGCTATTTCAGGGTTCTTAGTCCATTTTTGTTGTTTACTCTTCATTTCCGGTTGCGGTCGGGATTTAAAAATCCCAGCAACGGGTCGCCGTTCGCTTCAGATGCGACGCGATCCATAAGCAGGAGTGACGGGAGACCGGTAACAGGTAATGGGGCTTCTGCCCATACCTTTTTAGTTTTCTTCATTTCTGATTTATTCTTAACAAAGATACATGCACGGTGACTGACGCTAGAGATTGCTAGCGTCATTGTCCATTCTAACACTGCTCCTCCTGGGACATTTAGTTTATTTATAAACTGCATAACGCGTTCGGCTCGCACACCGTTCACTCTCCGTTAGACACACTGTTAACTGCCCGAAAGACGCGCCACCACTATATTAGTATGCCTTGACGGCTTTCTTCACCGGTGCTAGTTATGTTAATACCGGTAGATCAACTAGTAATCTATGACCAATTTCCATTCAAATGGTACTGAGACCCGGCCATGTAGCTTACTGTAGCTGGATTGCTGTCAGAGGGCACATGCAGTCATGTATGAACTTGTGTGGTAGACCACCAGAAGCAGGGAGGAAATCATGTGAAAAACCATGTATTTCCTCAGAGGATAAACCTCTTGTGAGATTTTGTGGCAGCCACTTTTTAGCAATAGCATTAAAACTCAAGCG
Source organism: Pleurodeles waltl (assembly GCF_031143425.1). Classification (NCBI taxonomy): domain Eukaryota; kingdom Metazoa; phylum Chordata; class Amphibia; order Caudata; family Salamandridae; genus Pleurodeles; species Pleurodeles waltl. The sequence goes on from NW_027150076.1 coordinate 7,217,549, forward strand.
TGAATGTTTGGACATGGCTTTGAAAACAGTTTAACAGGTTGCAGTTCTCACAATATAGCGTGCTGATGATGGATTCTTTTCTAGAGCTGGAAAAGCGTTTCTGCAGTGACCTTGAATATAGAGTAGCTGGCATAAAGAATTGACAAAAGTGAAACATTCCAGATATTGATAGGTTTGGTGAAAGTGTTGAAATATTGAGACTTCTGGGAATGATAAAGGAACCAGTGTGTGCTTCAAGACCTGTGGCCACATGAAAAGATATTTGAGCCGGTGAACATGGAGATTTGAACAGTTAAAAACCACAATAATGCTGTGGCACATACAGCACAAGAAGCAGGAAGAGGCAAGAGGCTTCAGCCAGTGAGAGAAATGCCTGACCTGTGAACGGCAGGAATCAGAGAGATCATCTTTGTGAAAATCAAACTTTAAGGAACCCAAGTGCAGTGCATTGAACGGAAGCTGGAAAAAGTGCTGACCACAACAGCGGAACACACCCAGCAGAACACAATCTGGGTACTCTCCGGCAGGAGCTGACAAGTACCAGAGCTGGCGAGACATTTTCTTGGTGTCTACTACGCTGCAACTTAATAACCAAGTTATTCCTTTGAGTGAAGTAGTAAAGACAAGTAGTCAAGGCATGCTGTGGTACAGGATGGAACTCACATACAGCGCAACATCGTAGAACACACACAATAAGGCCAGTGTCCAACCAGAGCTACAACGGTAAAGACAAATAGAACTTTCACCAACAGGTAAAGAAAGGAGCAGATAACAATATACTGAAGGTGTTGACACCCCCTTTGGACAGAGACGAAAGTCCCAAAAATGCACCACTTATTGTGTTTACGCACATACAGTTGGAGTTTGAAATCACACAGAACCCTGTGTCTAAAGTTATCCTTAGGCCTAGTGTAGGAGGCTGGCCTGGTTTGTAGTGGGTACTTTGGGTACTTACACCTTATACCAGGTCCAGTTATCCCTTATCAGTGAAATGTAGTAGTGTTCTAGCAGCTTAGGCTGATAGAGGTAGCTATAGCAGAGCAGCTTAGGCTGAACTAGGAGACATGCAAAGCTCATGCAATACCACTTATACGTTACACAGTACTTATACACAAGTAAAGACAATACTCAGTGTTACCAAAAATAAAGGTAGTTTATTTGGGTGACACAGTACCACAAATATCTTAGAGGCAATACTCCTTCTTGAGGTAAGTATTATACACAATATATACACTAGAGACCAAAATAAGGTAAGTAATTAGACAAAGGATAGTGCAAACAAAGGGAAATGCTATAGAATGCAATGGGAGAAAATAGGTATAAGGGTAACACAAACCATATACTAAGAAAGTGGAATGCGAATCACAAATTCCCCCCTGTACAAGTGTGGTGTGTGCAGAATCGCTGGGTGAGTAAGAATACAGTAAAGGTAAGTAAATTACCCCACCCCAGAGCCCAGAAAAGCAGGAGTAAAGTACTGCAAGTTTCCTTAGGACACACTATGCCCCGTGATTGGAATTATTGCAAGAACCAACCAAGTCTGCAAACAATTCCTGGACCTGAAGACCTGCAAAGGAAGGAGACCAAGTCCAGAAGTCGAAAGAAGTTCAGGGAAGGACAGGAGCCCCTGCCAACCCAGAAGAGGGTGGAAAAGAAGACTCCCCGGTTGGACAAAGACTGCAGAAATACACCCTAGGAAGATGCCAGTGGATTCCTGCATGATGCAAAGGATGTCCCACGTTGTGAAGTTGGATGCAGGCGAGTTTTGGCACTGGATCCCTCCAACAAGCCTTGGCTCCGGCAAAGTCGCGTTTTGCATCAACTAGGCATTATCTGGACCCAGGAGGGACCTGGGGGCCTCAAATCTGTGTGAGGAGGAAGAGGGGGGGCTCAGCACTTCAGAGAGCCTGCAGAGTACCAGATAGCATCCACGGGAGTCCCAGGACACGGGGACAAAGTAGGTGCAAAATGCAGTTGGTGCAGCACTACAAAGGAAGGTCCCACACCTCCGGAGAACAACTCAGCGAGTTGAGCGTCGCAGGATAGAGTGCTAGGGACCTGGGCCAGGCTGTGCATGAAGGAATTTTACAAATAGTGCACAGAGACCTCAGGAGGTGAGGAAGACGCGGTACACAGGGGTAATGTTGTTCTGGGGGAAGGCAAGGTCTTACCTCCTTCAAATTGCGACAGCAGGACCTCAAGACAGTCTGTGTCAATTGGGTCCACCCTCTGTGTTCCAAGGAGCACGTTTGTTGCCAGAAGAGGAGTCCAAGAGAACCGGTCGTCGACTTAGAAGGTGCCTGCGTGAGCAGGGGAGTGACTCCGTCACCCCACGGGAGATTTCTTCAGTCCTTCTGGTGCAGGTTGAAGACAGGGAGTCCTCAGAGCGTGCACAACGTGGAAACTGTTGCAGTTGCTATCTGGAGCTGAAGTTGCAGAAGTAAAGTATCCCTTGTGGATACTTTGTTGCTGATACAGCGGTTCCTGGAGCAGGCCGCGGTTGATCGGAGGTCAGAGGATGAAGTAGTAGTTGCAGAGTATTCCTGCTGGAAACATGCAAGTAGAATCTGAAGAGAACCCACAGGGGAGACCCTAAATAGCCCTGAGAGGGGGATTGGCTACCTTATCAGGTAAGGACCTATCAGAAGGGGTCTCTAATGTCACCTTCTGGCACTGGCCACTCAGAGCCCTCCACAGTGCCCCCAGACCTGGCAAAGGAAGATGCCTGAAGTCTGGGACACACTGGAGGAGCTCTGGGCACCACCCCCAGGGTGGTGATGGACAGGGGAGTGGTCACTCCCCTTTCCTTTGTCCAGTTCCATGCCAGAGCAGGGTAGAAGGGGTCCCTGAACCGGTGTAGACTGGCTTATGCAAGGAGGGCACCATCTGTGCCCTTCAAAGCATTTCCAGAGGCTGAGGGAGGCTACCCCTCCCCAGCCTGTAACACCTATTTCCAAAGGGAGAGGGTGTAACACCCTGTTCCCAAAGGAAATGCTTTGTTCTGCCTTCCTGGGACTGAGCTGCTCAGACCCCAGGACGGCAGAACCCTGTCTGTGAGCTGGTCTGGCAGTACTTGGGGTCCATAGTGGAGCCCCCAGGATGCATGGAATTGGATCCTCAATACCAGATTTGGAATGGAGGGACAAATCCATGATCTTAGTCACCTTACATGGCCATATTCGGAGTCACCATTGTGAAGCTACATATAGGTATTGACCTATATGTAGTGCACCCGTGTAATGGCATCCCCACACTCACAAAGTCCCGGGAAATGGCCCTGAACTTTGTGGGGGCACCTTTGCTAGTGCAAGGGTTCCCTCACACTTAGTAACTTTGCACCTAAAGTGAAGGTTAGACATATAGGTGATTTTTAAGTTACTTAAGTGCAGTGAAAATGCAGTGGCAGTCCTGTGAAAGGTTTTGTGTGAGCTCCTTATGGGTGGCAAAAGAACTGCTGCAACCCATAAGGATCTCCTGGAACCCCAATGCCCTGGGTAACAAGGTACCATATACTAGGGACTTATAAGGGGGGTCCAGTGTGCCAATGGAAATTGGTAATTGACGTCACTAGCCTATAGTGACAAATTTAAAAGCAGAAAGAGCATAAGCACTGAGGTTCTGATTATCAGAGCCTCAGTGACACGACACAGTTAAGTACTATACAGACACACACATTAGGCCATAAACTATGAGCACTAGGGTCCTGACCATCAGGATCCCAGTGTGACAGGCAAAACATACTGACATGCAGGTAAAAATGGGGGTAACATGCCAAGAAAGATGGTACTTTCTTACACCTAGTAATCGGGCATCTGAAGTTAGGCTGAGACCTAGTACTCCGGTGTTTTCAGAATTCTTTGGGACTCAGTAGATCTTTCTACAATGTTTGCAAACAAAACTAGTCAGTGGAAAGTGGTGCCTAGTAGAAACTAGCCAACTCACTGGGTCCAAGTCCTTGCTACTGTGCTTTCAATTATGAACAACCAAAAACTTAGAAACCACTTAAGCAACACAAGGGTCCCACCCAAGTAATCTGTGTGCATTTTATGATGCCAAAAGCCTCAGTGTTCAGACAGAAAGCTGTTTATGGTCGTATACCTATGTTTACTCCTGTAAATTGCCCCACTGATACCTGACAGATATCCACAAATGGATCCCTTCCAGGTTTAAATGTTTTTAAAAGTGTGTAATTCTTGACCAGTCATGCATAGTATTACCCACTAGTAGATGCAGTGCAAACACTGGGGAGTGGGAGGAGCAAGGTGTAGTTAGTGTTGCCAAAATGTTATTTTATGTGTATTTATACAGCACACAATTCACCTGAGAAAATATCCTGGCGCTGAAAGCAAGGACTACATGAGCCGTGCCTGGTCGTTCATTTCTTGCAAAATTCACAAACTCAGGAGGCAGCTCTGGTATATAGGTAAAGGTCATCTCAGACTTTAGGAGCGTAAGAGAAGGTACAACTGATGGATCTGGTTCTGCGTAAGCGGGGAAGTGTGTGATTAGGAGTCTGGCTGAGCGGAAGTGTCTAGTTGGCTTGTGGAAGTTTATGTCGTTGTTGAGATATGTGGGGGACAGTGTTGTGTAAGGTTTTATCTGTGTGCATGAGGCGTTTGAAGAGTGCTCGTTTGTTGACTGAGAGCCAGTGGAGGTCTTTGAGGTGTGGGATGATGTGGGTGCAGGGAGGTAGGTAGAGCACGAGTTGCGGCTGAGTTATTTTATGGTCTTGCATTATCTGTGAAGAGATATATGTAGACTGCATTGCCATTGTCCAGCTTGCTAGTGGTAAAGGCTTGGGCGATGGCTCTGCTTGAGTTGGTGAAGAGCCATTTGAAAAGCTTCTTGAGCACTGCGAGTGTGAGGAAGCGGAATGCAGAGCCTGCATTCACTCGGCCAGTCATAGTGAGTCGGTTCTCTATTACAAGTCTGAAGTTTTTAACATGGATTGCAGGGAGGGCTGTAGGCCCAGGTTCGGTAGGCCACCAGTTGCAGTACCAAAGAAAGGGCTCTTTAGTGAAGATAACTACTTCTGTCTTGTTTATTTTGAGCTTGAGGCAGTTAGTTTTCATCTATTTGGTGACTACCATCATGCATGTGGGGAATCTAGTCTGGGTGTTTGGCATATTTCCAGAGATGGAAATTATGAGCTAGGTATCTGCAGAGTAGGATATGACGTTGACTCCATGAACACAGATGATAATGGTGAGTGGGCCAATGTAGGCGTTGAACAGGTTGGGGTTGAGCAAAGATCCTTGAGGAACTATGTAGATGAGGTTGAAATATTCTAAGATGAATAGAGCCCAGCTAATAGCTGGGTGTAGTCTATAAGAATGGCTCAGAACCATCAAATTGCAATTCAGTGAATGCTGGCTTTGGGCAGTCAATAGGTTGGGATGAGGATATACTGGGTCGAGGACTGCAGATAGGTCCAATAGGATGTGGGCAGTGGTGTTTCCTCTGTCGTATGTTGCCTGCTGTGGGAATGTGGATAGCCTCTCTTGGGCCTGAATCAAGACAGAGGAGGTAGTCAAGAGTGTGCAGTTATGTTTTAGATTTAGAGACTATTGGTCCTACTGTGAACGTACGATTTCCTGACCAATGACGGCGTGAGAAGATACCTTTTAGAGTTTTAACTTATTCTGACTGCAGTTAGGAAGTGTAGCCCATTTTGTCCCCGTCCTTTTGTCAGACAGTTAGGTTGATCTATTCACTTGGTAGTCCTATTCGAGGAGCTGAGCAGTTCCAATTGTCTTTGTTTCCTAACTTTAGCTTCATTGATTAGTCTGTTAATGGTAGATGCTGATTCCTTAAGCTTAATGTTTTCCAGGTTCAGTTAATTTAGAGCCCAACCATGGCTTAGCCATTCCCTTTACTATCCCCTTGCTGATGCTGGCAAGACGGATGTACAATTGACGAAGAGAAATCACAACTTGCTGATCCCTTGAGGAGAGGTATATGAAATGTTATTGTGCTGTTGTAGATACTGTTCTTTCTTTTAGGTACCAACTGCTATTTTGATAGAACCCTAGTTAGATGTTTTCCAAATTATTTTTTTACTAAAATTGCTTTTGCATGAAGCCCAAACATGCTATTCTAATTCAAGGGTTAGATAGTATGCCTAATGTATCGACAAACGTTATTGACAAAGAACTGATTTGATTTTGTTCACCTGTTGAATCTAGATCTATGCTATCTCTGTTGTTGAGTTATTGATGCTATTAATTTGTACTGTAACTCTTGAATGTCTAATCATTAATGCATTAGTTAAATTGAGATTCTTTCGACGCTTTGGTCAGCCTGTGATGCTTGTATATGCTTATCATTTGGTTTTGAGACTAATTTACGTGATATTAGCATTATTAATATAGTGAAATAAACTTTCTAATTTTACTGAAAAGGCGTGGCTATTCATGGCCGCATGGGTTATGGTGTGTAAAGATTACTGACTCAAAGTTTCTGAGATTTGATCTCTTGAACATGTTATTTTGTTGCTGGTTAGATTATGAGTAAAGTTTGTGCCCCTGGTGCAATCACTCTAAGCGTAGTCAAAAAGTCCGTCGAACCTCTAAAGCGTCCCCTTACAAATAAATTACCAGAGATCAAATATGGCCAGGAGCGCTCACACACCTGTATCTTTAGGAACGTTAGTGCTAAAATTGAACTAAAACACTTTTCACCCAAGCAGTACTAACTTGTGTCTAGAATACTCACCAAAAAACACTCCTCGTCCACACACCATCAATGAGCGAGTGCAGCGGGGCTTTATAGCATTGTCATACAAGCTGCATTTTATGCCTTAGCATTCACATCAGATCCGATGTGCACACCAGAGCCTTCAAGTCTCCCTCATCATGAGTGACACTCACACATTTAGAGGTTGTGCTGAAGTCTCACTCAAACCTGGCTGAATTTTATAATTGGGAGATGGGGGGGTAGAACTAGAACTCTATAGGGCATATTTATACTCCGTTTGCGCCGGAATTGCATCGTTTTTTTTGACGCAATTTCGACGCAAAACTAACTCCATATTTATACTTTGGCGTTAGACGCGTCTAGCACCAAAGTCCATGGAGTTAGCGTCATTTTTTAGCGTGGACACCTACTTTGCGTTAATTATATGCAAGGTAGGCGTTCCCGTCTAAAAAATCGACTCCGAGGCATGTGCGTCGGATTTATACTCCCGGGAGTGGGCGGGTCAAAAAAAATGACGTACGGCCGCTTTTGCGCCGTTTTTTAGCGCCTGCAAAAGGCAGGCGTTAAGGGACCTGTGTGCTCTGAAGGAGCCCAGAGGTGCCCTCCCATGCCCCCAGGGACACCCCCTGTCACCCTTGGCCACCCCAGGAGGACACCCAAGGCTGGAGGGACCCATCCCAGGGACATTAAGGTAAGTTCAGGTAAGAGTTTTTTTTTATTTTTTTTTGTGGCATAGGGGGGCCTGATTTGTGCCCCCCTACATGCCACTATGCCCAATGACCATGCCCAGGGGACAGAAGTCCCCTGGGCATGGCCATTGGGCAAGGGGGCATGACTCCTGTCTTTGCTAAGACAGGAGTCATTTCTATGGGGGTTGGGAGTGAAAAAAAAATGGCGCAAATCGAGATGAGGCGAAAAAATTGCCTCAACCTGACTTTCCCCATTTCTTGACGCCCAAGCCCCATATCCCCCTACGCCGGCGCTGCCTGGTGTACGTCGTTTTTTTTAACGCACACCAGACGGCGACGGCGGCTAACGCCGGCTAACATCATTCAATAAATACGGCGCCCGCATGGCGCTTCAGAATGGCGTTAGCCGGCGCTAATTTTTTTTACGCAAAACTGCGTTAGCGCAGTTTTGCGTCAAAAAGTATAAATATGGGCCTATGTGCGTCTTTGCCCGACTTCTACTGTTTGCAGAGTAGCCCCTTATCAGCTAAAGAGGTTGACACTATTGATTCCATAGAGTACAATACTTTTCAGAAAAGCCACTGTCCTACATTTAAATGTTAAATACATAAAACAAATCTACTCAATATTTCACCTTGAATTCTGCTCAGATTACACATTCAGATGTCTGTATTAGTGATTTAAATGTTACTTGTGTACTCACCATTTCTATAATTTCACTACTGTCTCTGACATTATCAAAGTCAAATGCTATGTGACATCACTTCCTGAGAGGTCATCAGTAGGCTAATTAGTTTTGGCTTCTAAGAATATCAAAACTTTAGCTCTCTGGAGCACCTAACTGAGCTCAGATCCGTAGTTTCATGGTCTTCACTCAGAGATGAACATTTCAGCAATGTTGGATACCTCTGAGGGATACGGGTGCCTGTGATATGCAAAGAAGGCTTTGTGCATATCACAGAAACAGAATAAATATAATATAATGTTAACCTTCTTTCATGAAAAAAATGTAGATATTATTCCTATCGCTAGGCAGAGTTTCTGGTAAGGGACACCTATTGGTAAGAATTAACAGTCTAGGCAAGCATAGCAAAGGGTTAATGGCAGATCCTCCTCTCAGTGGTCAGTAGAATAAGTGACAGTCTGCACAGACCTTGCCAGTTGGGATACAAGTAACTGGCGGACTACGCAAGCTCTGTCACATGTGGTCTGCACAGACTGCAAGGCTTCGGTGCTTAGTAGATCTGCTGGTGAAGTGTATAAGCAGAAACAATGGTGCGTCAGACTGACGCCCCTCAAGTAGTGCGTCATGACAATCGTCTTGATTTCCAAAGAAGCAGAAAGGAGGAGAGAGCTACATCCACTGCATTACCCGACAAACATGTGAACTTTTCAACCCTGGGTATGATAGATGGCATTGTCAGTTAAGTACAGGATTGTCACTGTCATCACTCACAAACAGGTTTTAAAGATGCAGCGCACACGACGCCAGAGGTCACCTGGAAGAGATCTGAATTACGTTGGAAATGATTTCAGTGCTGTAATGCGAGGATGGTAATACATTTGCATTAGTCTGACCCCTAGTGAGTGACACTTGGTAAGGCTGTGTGGAAGTCAGGAGACTGAAGGTACTCACAGAGACACCTACGAGTAACCACTTCATGACATAAAGTGTAGTTCAACCGAAAACAAACATTTTTATATCTTTTTGCAGAGATTAGCATTCTTCTGGTCCGAATGCTTATAGAATTGGTTGGCAGGAGCGTGTCACAGCAGTATCTGCTGTGCTCCAGCGTCTGCTGTGCTCCAGCGTCTGCTCTGCCCCAGCATCTGCTCTGCTCCAGCGTCTGCTCTGCCCCATCATCTGCTCTGCTCCAGCGTCTGCTCTGCTCCAGCGTCTGCCCTGCTCCAGCGCCTGCTCTGCTCGAGCGTCAGTTCTGCTCCAGCGTCTGCTCTGCTCCAGCGTCTGCTCTGCCCCATCATCTGCTCTGCTCCAGCGTCTGCCCTGCTCCAGCGTCTGCTCTGCTCCTCTGTCTGCCCTGCTTCAGCGTCTACTCTGCTCCAGCGTCTGCTCTGCTCCAGCGTCTGCTCTGCCCCATCATCTGCTCTGCTCCAGCGTCTGCTCTGCTCGAGCGTCAGTTCTGCTCCAGCGTCTGCTCTGCTCCAGCGTCTGCCCTGCTCCAGCGTCTGCTCTGCTCCTCTGTCTGCCCTGCTTCAGCGTCTACTCTGCTCCAGCGTCTGCTCTGCTCCAGCGTCTGCTCTGCCCCATCATCTGCTCTGCTCCAGCGTCTGCTCTGCTCGAGCGTCAGTTCTGCTCCAGCGTCTGCTCTGCTCCAGCGTCTGCCCTGCTCCAGCGTCTGCTCTGCTCCTCTGTCTGCCCTGCTTCAGCGTCTACTCTGCTCCAGCGTCTGCCCTGCTCTAGTGTCTGCTCTGCCCCATCATCTGCTCTGCTCCAGCGTCTGCTCTGCTCCAGCATCTGCCCTGGCCCAGCGTCTGCTCTCCTCCAGCTTCAGTTCCACAAGTCCCAGAAATATGTGCAAACATACTCTTATATCTGCGATGTGCACAGCAGACTTCAGCTGCGAAACGCACAGAAATATTATAAGCATATCATGAGCTACCTCAGCTGCATCAGTCTTTGTAGCCCGCTCACACTAACACTGCTTTCAGTGATTCTTGACCCACATGTAAATACTGCAGAGATAAACAGCGCCAAAGAATCAATTAAAACTGCCCATAATAAAAGACATGTGTAGGAGGCTGGCCTGGCTTGTAGCGGGTACCAAGGGGTACTTACACTCTGTACCAGGTCCAGTTATCCCTTATTAGTGTAGAAGAGGTGTTTCTAGCAGCTTAGGCTGATAGAAGGTAGCTATAGCAGAGCAGCTTAGGCTGAACTACGAGACATGCAAAGCTCCTACTATACCACTGGTGTCATATGCACAATATCATAAGAAAACACAATACACAGATATACTAAAAATAAAGGTACTTTATTTTTATGACAATATGCCAAAAGTATCTCAGTGAGTACCCTCAGTATGAGGATACCAAATATACACAAGATATATGTACACAATACCACAAATATGCAGTAATAGCAAAAGGAAGTAATGCAAGCAATGTAAAGTTACAGTAGATTGCAATAGGAGCACATAGGTATAGGGGCAACACAAACCATATACTCCAAAAGTGGAATGTGAACCACGAATGGACCCCAAACCTATGTGAGCTTGTAGAGGGTCGCTGGGGCTGTAAGAAAACAGTGAGGGTTGGAAAAATAGCCCACCCCAAGACCCTAAAAAGTAGGTGTAAAGTGCACCTATATTCCCCAGAGAGCACAGAAGTCGTGATAGGGGAATTCTGCAAGGAAGACCAACACCAGCAATGCAACCAAAGTGGATTTCCGGACGAGAGTACCTGTGGAACAAGGGGACCAAGTCCAAGAGTCGCGACAAAGTCGAGAGTGGGCAGATGCCCAGGAAATGCCAGCTGAGGGTGCAAAGGAGCTGCCACCGGATGGTAGAAGCTGTGGATTCTGCAAGAACGAAGAGGGCTAGAAACTTCCCCTTTGGAGGATGGATGTCCCATGTCGTGTAGAAGCTTGCAGAGGTGTTCCCACGTAGAAAGACCGCAAACAAGCCTTGCTAGCTGCAAGGGTCGCGGTTAGGGTTTTTGGATGCTGCTGTGGCCCAGGATGGACCAGGATGTCGCCACTTGGATGAGGAGACAGAGGGGGTGCACAGCAAGTCAGGGAGCCCTCACAGAAGCAGGCAGCACCTGCAGAAGTACCAGAACAGGCACTTGGAAGAGGAGTGAACCGGAGTCCACCCGAAGTCAGAAAAGGGAGTCCCACAACGCCGGAGGACAACTCAGAAGGTTGTGCACTGCAGGTTAGAGTGTCGGGGACCCAGGCTTGGCTGTGCACGAAGGAAATCCTGAAGAGTGCACAGGAGTTGGAGCAGCTGCAAAGCACGTGGTACCCAGCAATGCAGTGTAGCGTAGGGAGACAAGGACTTACCTCCACCAAACTTGGACTGAAGAGTCACTGGACTGTGGGAGTCACTTGGACAGAGTTGCTGAGTTCCAGGGACCACACTCGTTGTGCTGAGAGGGGACCCAGAGGACCGGTGATGCAGTCTTTTGTTGCCTGCGGTTGCAGGGGGAGGATTCCGTCGTCCCACGGAAGATTTCTTCAGACCTCCTGGTGCAGAGAGGAGGCAGGCTACCCCCAGAGCATGCACCACCAGGAAACAGTCGAGAAGGCGGCAGGAGAAGCGATACAAGGTTGCAGTAGTCGTCTTTGCTACTTTGTTGCAGTTTTTCAGGCGTCCTGAGCAGTCAGCGGTCGATCCTTTGGCAGAAGGTGAAGAGAGAGATGCAGAGGAACTCGGATGAGCACTTGCATTCGTTATCTGAAGAATTCCCCAAAGCAGAGACCCTAAATAGCCAGGAAAGGAGGTTTGGCTACCTAGGAAGGAGGATAGGCTAGTAACACAGGTAAGAGCCTATCAGAAGGAGTCTCTGACGTCACCTGCTGGCCCTGGCCACTCAGAGCAGTCCAGTGTGCCAGCACACCTCTGAATCCAAGATGGCAGAGGTCTGGGGCATGCTGGAGGAGCTCTGGGCACCTCCCCTGGGAGGTGCAGGTCAGGGGAGTGGTCACTCCCCTTTCCATTGTCCAGTTTCGCGCCAGAGCAGGGCTGGGGGATCCCTGAACTGGTGTAGACTGGCTTATGCAGAGATGGGCACCATCTGTGCCCATCAAAGCATTTCCAGAGGCTGGGGGAGGCTACTCCTCCCCAGCCCTGACACCTTTTTCCAAAGGGAGAGAGTGTAACACCCTCTCTTTGAGGAAGTCCTTTGTTCTACCTTCCTGGACCAGGCCTGGCTGGACCCCAGGAGGGCACAAACCTGTCTGAGGGGTTGGCAGCAGCTGCAGTGAAACCCCGGGAAAGGTAGTTTGGCATTACCCGGGTCTGTGCTAGAGACTCAGGGGATCATGGAATTGTCTCCCCAATGCCAGAATGGCATTGGGGTGACAATTCCATGATCCTAGACATGTTACATGGCCATGTTCGGAGTTACCATTGTGATGCGGTACATAGGTAGAGACCTATGTACAGTGCATGCATGTAATGGTGTCCCCGCACTCACAAAGTCCGGGGAATTTGCCCTAAACGATGTGGGGGCCCCTTGGCTAGTGCCAGGGTGCCCACACACTAAGTAACTTTGCACCCAACCTTCACCAGGTAAAGGTTAGACATATAGGTGACTTATAAGTTACTTAAGTGCAGTGGTAAATGGCTTTGAAATAACGTGGACGTTATTTCACTCAGGCTGCACTGGCAGGCCTGTGTAAGAATTGTCAGATCTCCCTATGGGTGGCAAAAGAAATGCTGCAGCCCATAGGGATCTCCTGGAACCCCAATACCCTGGGTACCTCAGTACCATATACTAGGGAATTATAAGGGTGTTCCAGTACGCCAATGTGAATTGGTGAAATTGGTCACTAGCCTGTTAGTGACAATTTAGAAAGCAGAGACAGCATAACCACTGAGGTTCTGGTTAGCAGAGCCTCAGTGAGACAGTTAGTCATCACACAGGGAACACATACAGGGCACACTTATGAGCACTGGGGCCCTGGCTGGCAGGGTCCCAGTGACACATACACTAAAACAACATATATACAGTGAAATATGGGGGTAACATGCCAGGCAAGATGGTACTTTCCTACACAACCCCCCCCCCAAACGAAGGACAATAAGACTAGCCATGACCTGATGAGTCTTCATTGTCTAAGTGGAAATATCTGGAGAGTCCATCTGCATTGGAGTGGGTACTCCCAGGTCTATGTTCCACTGTATAGTCCATTCCCTGTAGAGATATGGACCACCTCAGCAATTTAGGGTTTTCACCTTTCATTTGTTTTAGCCAAAGTAGAGGTTTGTGGTCTGTCTGAACAATGAAGTGAGTGCCAAACAGGTATGGCCTCAACTTCTTCAGTGCCCAGACCACAGCAAAGGCCTCCCTCTCTATGGCAGACCAACGCTTTTCTCTAGGGGTCAACCTCCTGCTGATAAAAGCAACAGGTTGATCCTGGCCCTCAGAATTGAGTTGTGATAAGACTGCCCCTACCCCTAATTCAGATGCATCAGTTTGAACAATGAATTTCTTGGAGTAACATGGGCTTTTTAGGACAGGTGCAGTGCACATGGCCTGTTTCAGCTCCTCAAAAGCTTTCTGACAGCTAGCTGTCCACAATACCTTTTTAGGCATTTTCTTGGAGGTGAGGTCATTACGTGGGGCTGCTATGGAGCCATAATTCTTAATGAACCTCCTGTAATACCCAGTGAGGCCTAAGAAGGCTCTCACCTGGGTCTGAGTTGTAGGGGGAACCCAATCTATGATAGTTTAGATTTTCCCCTGAAGTGGTGCAATCTGTTCTCCACCTACCAGGTTTCCCAGATAAACCACTTTCACCTGCCCTATCTGGCACTTTGAAGCCTTGATAGTGAGGCCTGCCTTTTGCAGGGCCTCCAAAACTTTCCACAGGTGGACCAGGTGATCATCCCAGGTTGAGCTAAATACAGCTATATCGTCCAGATATGCTGCACTAAAAGACTCCAACCCCTGCAGGACTGTATTCACCAACCTCTGAAAAGTGGCAGGTGCATTTTTCAAACCAAAGGGCATTACTGTGAATTGGTAGTGCCCTCCAATAGTCGAAAATGCAGTTTGTGCTTTAGCATCCTCTGATAACTTGATCTGCCAATACCCTGCAGTCAAATCAAAGGTGCTTAGATACTTAGCAGATGCCAGTGTATCTATGAGCTCATCTGCCCTGGGTATAGGGTGAGCATCAGTTTTAGTTACCTGGTTGAGACCTCTGTAATCACCACAAAACCTCATTTCTCTTTTCCCATCTTTAGAGTGAGGCTTTGGTACAAGCACAACAGGAGAGGCCCATGGGCTTTCAGAATGTTCAACCAATCACAGTTCAAGCATTTTCTGAACCTCTTGTTTTATGCAGTCCCTGACATGGTCAGGCTGCCTATAGATCTTACTTTTGACAGGCATGCTGTCTCCAGTATCTATAGTGTGCTCACACCAAGAAGTGGTGCCTGGCACAGTAGAAAAGAGTTCAGAAAACTGACCAAGGAGATTTATACAGTTGTCTTTCTGCTCAGCAGTAAGACAGTCTGCTAAAACTACACCTTCCACTAGAGCATCCTCTTCTGTGGAAGAGAAGAGATCAGGGAGAGGGTCACTCTCTTCTTCCTGTCCTTCATCTGTTGCCATGAGCAGGGTGAGATCAGCCCTGTCATAGTAGGGTTTTAGGCGATTGACATGGAGCACCCTAAGGGGACTCCTGGAAGTGCCCAGGTCAACCAAGTAGGTGACCTCTCCCTTCTTTTCAACAATGAGGTGGGGTCCACTCCATTTGTCTTGGAGTGCTCCTGGGGCCACAGGCTCCAATACCCATACCTTCTGTCCTGGTTGGTACTGAATCAGAACAGCCTTCTGGTCATGCCATTGCTTTTGGAGCTCTTGGCTGGCCTGAAGGTTTTTACTGGCCTTTTTCATGTACTCAGCCATTCTGGATCTTAGGCCGAGTGCATAGTCCACTATGTCTTGCTTAGGAGCTTTTAAAGGTTGTTCCCAACCCTCCTTTACAAGTCTTAGAGGACCTCTTACAGGGTGTCCAAATAGGAGTTCAAAGGGGCTGAAGCCCACCCCTTTCTGGGGTACCTCCCAGTAAGGAAAAAGGAGGCAAGGTAACAGGACATCCCATCTCCTCCTGAGTTTTTCAGGGAGTCCCATCATCATTCCTTTGAGAGTTTTATTAAACCTCTCTACCAGTCCATTTGTTTGTGGATGATAAGGTGTGGTGAATTTGTATGTTACACCACATTCCTTCCACATGGCATTCAAGTATGCAGACATAAAGTTGCTACCCCTGTCTCATACAACCTCTTTTGGGAAACCCACCCTGGAAAAGATTCCCAGGAGGGCTTTTGCCACTGCAGGTGCTGTAGTGGTCCTTAGAGGAATAGCTTCAGGATATCTTGTGGCATGGTCCACTACCACCAAGATAAACCTATTGCCTGAAGCAGTAGGAGGGTCAAGGGGGCCAACTATGTCAACCCCTACCCTTTCAAAGGGAACCCCAACCACAGGCAGTGGAATAAGGGGGGCCTTTGGAGTGCCACCAGTCTTGCCACTGTCTTGGCAGGTCACACAGGACTTACAAAAGTCTTTTGTGTCCTCGACATCCTAGGCCAGTGAAACAGGGGGACAAGCCTTTCCCATGTTTTAATCTGACCCAAATGTCCAGCCAAGGGAATGTCGTGGGCTAGAGTTAGGAGGAACTCTCTGTATTGCAGGGGAATTACCAATCTCCTGGCTGCTCCAGGTTTTGGGTCCCTTGCCTCTGTATACAAGAGGTTGTCCTCCCAGTAAACTCTATGGGAGTCACTGACATCCCCATTTTGCTGTTTGACAGCTTGCTGTCTTAGACCCTCTAATGTGGGACAGGATTGCTGTGCCACACTCAGCTCCTCCCTGGCAGGCCCCCCTCCACCCAAAAGCTCAGCAGTGTCTGCTGCCAGCTCCTCTGGTGAAGGTTCTGCACAGGGGGGAAATTCTTCTTCCTCAGAAGTAGAATCATCTGTAGAGGGAGGGATAGTGGGTAGGGATTTACCCTTATTAACCCTAGCTTTAGGGAGCACTTGGTCCATTGTTCCAGGATCCAATTCACCCTGTCCTTTTTGCTTTTTGGCCTGAGCCCTTGTCAAAGCAAAAATATGCCCAGGAATGCCCAGCATTGCTGCATGAGCCTCCAACTCCACTTCTGCCCAAGCTGATGTCTCTAAATCGTTCCCTAGTAGACAGTCTACAGGTAAATCTGAGGCAACCACAACTTTCTTTGGACCAGTAACCCCCCCAAGTTGAGATTCACAACAGCCCTGGGGTGGCTAAGAGTGTTGTTATGAGAGTCTGTCACTTGGTACTGGTGACCAAGTAGGTGTTGTTCAGGGTGTACCAGTTTCTCTATTACCATGGTAACACTGGCACCTGTGTCCCTGTAGGCCTGAACCTCAACACCATTTATTAGGGGAAGGTGCTTGTACTTATCCATATTAAGGGGACAAGCAACCAAGGTGGCCAAATCAATGGCACCTTTAGAGACTAAGACAGCCTCTGTGGTCTCCCTAACAAGACCAACCCCAACTAAATTACCAAAAGTGAGCCCAGCTACTCCCTTGGATTGGCTATTAGTAGGTTTGCTCCCACCACCACTGCTATTACTAGGGGCACTAGAGGTTGCAGTAGGGGTTGTGGTAGTGGGAGGCTTGGTGCTTTTCTTTGGACAACTGGCATCAGTTGTCCAATGGCCTTTTACTTTACATAAATAGCACCATGGTTTCTTTACTTGATTAGAAGAGGATTTGGGCCCACCACCCCCACCAGAGTGTTTTTGTGGGCCTGATGAAGACTCATTTTTAGATTTGTCCCCACCCTTGTCTGAAGACTTACCATCCTTCTTGCCATCCTTGTCACCCCCTGTATGAACTTTTCTGTTCACTCTTGTTCTGACCCATTTGTCTGCCTTCTTTCCCAATTCTTGGGGAGAGGTCAGATCTGAGTCCACTAGATATTGGTGTAACAAATCAGACACACAGTTATTCAGAATATGCTCTCTCAGGATTGGATTATACAGGCTTTCATAGTCAGAAACTTTACTGCCATGTAACCACCCCTCCAAAGCCTTCTCTGAATAGTCAACAAAGTCTACCCAGTCTTGTGAGGACTCTTTTCTGGTTTCTCTGAACTTAATCCTGTATTGTTCAGTGGTTAAGCCAAATCCATCCAAGAGTGCATTCTTCAAAACTGTAAAATTATTGGCATCACTTTCCTTAACAGTAAGGAGCCTATCCCTACCTTTTCCACTGAAAGATAGCCATAGGATAGCAGCCCACTGCCTTTGAGGGACCCCCTGTACCACACAGGGCCTCTCAAGTGCAGCAAACCACTTGTTAATGTCATCCCCCTCCTTGTAAGGGGGAACTATCTTATGCAGATTCCTAGAATCATGCTCTTTCACAGGATTGCTATCAGGAATACTGCTGCTGCCACCATGGGGTCCAAACCCCAACCTCTGTCTCTCTTTTTCTAAGGCTAGGGATTCCCTGTCTAGAGCCAGATGCTGCTGTTTAAGCTTCAGCCTGGACTCTTCCACTCTCAATCTATTGAGTTCCTTTTCTAACATTCTGTCATCAGGGTGGGTGGGTTGGGAATGCTTTGACACAGAAGAATGATGTGAATGAACAGATGGAGACCTTTCCCCAACAGTTGGCACCCTAACAACCTGGCCTTCAGGAACAAAAATATCCCTACTGTGATGGGAGCTTCCATTACTACCAGCTATGCTAGGTGATCTGCTAAGGGGCAGGTTAGGAAGGGCACCCTCTAACACTCTTACTGGGGGCTCCCCTGAGTCAGAGTGTGAGATATCACCTGACTTCTCAATGGAAGTGCCAGCTAAGGCCTTATCATTTTCAAGAAGCATGTTAGATAATAATTCTCTAGAGGGGTTCTTTCCTACCACTAAACCTCTATCAATGCAATGCAGAGACTCCTTAGGGTCTTAAAGTTAAGGTGGTCATAAGCTGTGCTGACCAAATTAAGAGGAATTCCTACATCAGACATGATAGAAAAGGTTTAGGGACAGATAAAAGAGAGAAAAAGTTTCAGGACTTTTTAAGGAAACAGAAAAAAACTTTTTCAACTTTTTAGAAACTTTTTGAAAGTTTAGGAGTACTTTTCAGCACTTAGCAGATAGTGTAAGAGAAGAAAAGCAAAACTTTTTGGTTAGGTGTACATACACTGAACTTGTTTTGTATATTATTCTCTTATGAAAAGTACACAATGACAAAGTGGTAAGTAGTTGCAAGTACTTATCCCAGCGCTGCACAACCAATGTAGGAGGCTGGCCTGGCTTGTAGTGGGTACCAAGGGGTACTTACACTCTGTACCAGGTCCAGTTATCCCTTATTAGTGTAGAAGAGGTGTTTCTAGCAGCTTAGGCTGATAGAAGGTAGCTATAGCAGAGCAGCTTAGGCTGAACTAGGAGACATGCAAAGCTCCTAATACACCACTGGTGTCATATGCACAATATCGTAAGAAAACACAATACACAGATATACTAAAAATAAAGGTACTTTTTTTTAATGACAATATGCCAAAAGTATCTCAGTGATTACCCTCAGTATGAGGATACCAAATATACACAAGATATATGTACACAATACCAAAAATATGCAGTAATAGCAAAAGGAAGTAATGCAAGCAATGTAAAGTTACAGTTGATTGCAATAGGAGCACATAGGTATAGGGGCAACACAAACCATATACTCCAAAAGTGGAATGTGAACCACGAATGGACCCCAAACCTATGTGAGCTTGTAGAGGGTCGCTGGGGCTGTAATAAAACAGTGAGGGTTAGAAATATAGCCCACCCCAAGACCCTCAAAAGTAGGTGTAAAGTGCACCTATATTCCCCAGAGAGCACAGAAGGCGTGATAGGGGAATTCTGCAAGGAAGACCAACACCAGCAATGCAACCAAAGTGGATTTCCGGACGAGAGTACCTGTGGAACAAGGGGACCAAGTCCAAGAGTCGCGACAAAGTCGAGAGTGGGCAGATGCCCAGGAAATGCCAGCTGAGGGTGCAAAGGAGCTGCCACTGGATGGTAGAAGCTGTGGATTCTGCAAGAACGAAGAGGGCTAGAAACTTCCCCTTTGGAGGATGGATGTCTCACGTCATATAGAAGCTTGCAGAGGTGTTCCCATGCAGAAAGACCGCAAACAAGCCTTGCTAGCTGCAAGGGTCGCGGTTAGGGTTTTTGGATGCTGCTGTGGCCCAGGAGGGACCAGGATGTCGCCACTTGGATGAGGAGACAGAGGGGGCGCCCAGCAAGTGAGGGAGCCCTCACAGAAGCAGGCAGCACCCGCAGAAGTACCAGAACAGGCACTTGGAAGAGGAGTGAACCAGAGTCCACCCGAAGTCAGAAAAGGGAGTCCCACGACGCCAGAGAACAACTCAGAAAGTTGTGCACTGCAGGTTAGAGTGTCGGGGACCCAGGCTTGGCTGTGCACAAAGGAAATCCTGGAAGAGTGCACAGGAGCCGGAGCAGCTGCAAAGCACGCAGTACCCAGCAATGCAGTCTAACGTGGGGAGGCAAGGACTTACCTCCACCAAACTTGGACTGAAGAGTCACTGGACTGTGGGAGTCACTTCGACAGAGTTGCTGAGTTCCAGGGACCACGCTCGTTGTGCTGAGAGGGGACCCAGAGGACCGGTGATGCAGTCTTTTGTTGTCTGCGGTTGCAGGGGGAGGATTCCGTCGTCCCACAGGAGATTTCTTCAGAGCTCCTGGTGCAGAGAGGAGGCAGGCTACCCCCAGAGCATGCACCACCAGGAAACAGTTGAGAAGGCGGCAGGAGAAGCGATACAAGGTTGCAGTAGTCGTCTTTGCTACTTTTTTGCGGTTTTGCAGACGTCCTGAGCAGTCAGCGGTCGACCCTTTGGCAGAAGGTGAAAAGAGAGATGCAGAGGAACTCGGATGAGCACTTGCATTCGTTATCTGAAGAATTCCCCAAAGCAGAGACCCTAAATAGCCAGGAAAGGAGGTTTGGCTACCTAGGAAGGAGGATAGGCTAGTAACACAGGTAAGAGCCTATCAGAAGGAGTCTCTGACGTCACCTGCTGGCCCTGGCCACTCAGAGCAGTCCAGTGTGCCAGCACACCTCTGAATCCAAGATGGCAGAGGTCTGGGGCACGCTGGAGGAGCTTTGGGCACCTCCCCTGGGAGGTGCAGGTCAGGGGAGTGGTCACTCCCCTTTCCTTTGTCCAGTTTCGCGCCAGAGCAGGGCTGGGGGATCCCTGAACCGGTGTAGACTGGCTTATGCAGAGATGGGCACCATCTGTGCCCATCAAAGCATTTCCAGAGGCTGGAGGAGTCTTTTGTTCTGCCTTCCTGGACCAGGCCTGGCTGGACCCCAGGAGGGCAGAAACCTGTCTGAGGGGTTGGCAGCAGCAGCAGCTGCAGTGAAACCCCGGGAAAGGTAATTTGGCAGTACCCGGGTCTGTGCTAGAGACTCGGGGGATCATGGAATTGTCTCCCCAATGCCATTGGCATTGGGGTGACAATTCCATGATCCTAGACATGTTACATGGCCATGTTCGGAGTTACCATTGTGACGCTGTACATAGGTAGAGACCTATGTACAGTGCACGTATGTAATGGTGTCCCCGCACTCAAAAATCCGAGGAATTTGCCCTGAACGATGTGGGGGCACTTTGGCTAGTGCCAGGGTGCCCACACACTAAGTAACTTTGCACCCAACCTTCACCAGGTGAAGGTTAGACATATAGGTGACTTATAAGTTACATAACTGCAGTGGTAAATGGCTGTGAAATAACATGGACGTTATTTCACTCAGGCTGCAGTGGCAGGCCTGTGTAAGAATTGTCAGAGCTCCCTATGGGTAGCAAAAGAAATGCTGCAGCCCATAGGGATCTCCTGGAACCCCAATACCCTGGGTACCTCAGTACCATATACTAGGGAATTATAAGGGTGTTCCAGCATGCCAATGTAAATTGGTGAAATTGGTCACTAGCCTGTTAGTGACAATTTAGAAAGCAGAGAGAGCATAACCACTGATGTTCTGGTTAGCAGAGCCTCAGTGAGACAGTTAGTCATCACACAGGGAACACATACAGGGCACACTTATGAGCACTGGGGCCCTGGCTGGCAGGGTCCCAGTGACACATACACTCAAACAACACATATACAGTGAAATATGGGGGTAACATGCCAGGCAAGATGGTACTTTCTTACACCATGCAATACTAGTACCACAGCAGTTATATGTTTGTGTGAGAGGGGCGATTACTGCACACCACACTCCTTTGGCTAGAGTCCTGACAGCTGCTTATCTCCCTCAAAGAACACTGTCTGATATATAAATTGAATCCACTGTGCCACACACCAGGCGTGCTGCCTCGGGTGGGTTTTGGTATTCCTTAAGGTCTCCAGCGGGTAAGACCTTTCCTGTAGTTTCTGATGCCTAAGATCATTAGATGACTTCATGTTAGCAAGGATGTAATACTCTGGTCCTCTGCTTTTTGGTTAGTTCAAATGAAGCGAGCCAGGACTGCAATGCTAGGAGTATAGTAGATTTGCTGTTAAACACAAACCTAGGACACGAGCAATGTGTCCTTGGTGACATAGAGTTATCAAAACTAAAATCCTAGCAAAACTACTAGCCATGAGATTCCATAATTACATCTGAACCCTAGTACATGAAGACCAAAATGGCTTTATACCTAATATAAGCGCTAGCCATTGTCTCTGGCACGTTTATGTTACACTTTCTGATGTGCAATATTTCCGCGACCCAGCTGCCCTACGTTTGCTAGATATAAAGAAGGCTTTTGACATGGTGCAGCTTCTAGTTTGAAGGCGAGCTTCAAACTAGAAGCTGCGTTTGAAGAGCAAATGGTAGTCATACTGAGAAGGGGCTGCTCTTCTGTTTTAGCAGACAGGATGGCATTTCAAGCTGTTGCCAAACAGGCTTTTCAAGGGGAATGTAGCCTCAGGTAACCACAGCTCTGGCTTGGGCTAGGGAGGTCCAAATACCAACAGAAGGGTTTGGCCGTGTTGGTAGTGGGCAGAATAGTGCATTCTGGACTAACTAGACTGATTACTCACTCCACAGGACGTTGTCACTAGATGGGAGCGGAACTGTTAGCCTATTTACTTGTAATTACCATATCTACCTAGGGCTCAAAAAGAGCATATAAGTGGCACCCTGGCCCCCAGACCTCAGATCACCCCTGTCATTGAAGACAGACTGAAGAAGAACTGCCCTACTGCTCCTGGAACCCAACAAAGAAAGGCTGCGCCAAAGGCTGGACTGCACTTACTGCATCTTGCTCTAGCAAAGAGAGAAAAGTTGCCCTCGAGCACCAGACAGAAGGAGTGACTGTAAGAGTCAGTTGGCTTACTCCCTGTTACACGCACAGGGCCACAAAAGATGAGAAGTCTGCCTTTGGAGAGTTTAGTATCCAGGAGGCCTGCCTGCTGTAAATGGTGAGGTGCAGCCTTGGAGACCAAGTCCCAAAACTCAAAAGTTGCACCTGAGTCTGCTGGATCCAAGAGAGTCATCAGATTGCAGTTTGGTAGCCTAGCATGGAAGTTACTGCGTGTTAGAGGGAACCTTTGGTTTTGCCTTAACTGGAGACCAGTGGCAACTGGTCTTGTGCAGGACTTCACACTGACTTCATCGGACTTCGACCTCCTGAGGTCAAAGTCTCGCCCACAACCGATGGACCATTGGGTGGCCACAAAAATACCCCACTCACTGGCTCAGATTCCTATGCATCCTTCAGCATCTTCAGCATCCTGCATCCCTTGCATCAGTACCACTCTATTGATTTCTATGGCTGGAAGTGGACTGGAGGCGGCTTCAACAGTGAGGTAATTGCTGAATTGGAGCTTGGGGGGTTCTGTGGCCTAGCATGTGCAAGAGTACCTAGATAGCTGGTTTCATTTTTGTTGTGGCTAAACCAAAACAGCAAAACTGATAGATTACAATGATTTATTGCGTTTGAGTGAAATGCAGTGATTTATGGTATCTACAGAACTCTTCAGTGGATTTTAAGGTGTCTAATTAAAGATTTGTGGTTTCTTCCTATTTTAACCGTGTTGACACTTCTTAATGCTTTACACTTGTTCCTTTGATAAAGCCTGGCTGCTTGAGCTAAGGTTTCATAAACTGCCTGGACCCAATATGGAGCTATGCCTTTATTATACAGTGAGGTTGCACAACCACACCATATAATAAACCACTTTCATCACAATTCCCATCAGTGACTGGCTGTTTGGACACAGGAATGACCCTTTAAACAAAGTGGAGCTGGTGGGTATTTAGAAATATGGGTTATTTATATTTTATAGTAGATCGGTTCCGCACTGACTTGTCCCAGTTTCCAGCGTGCCTTTTTTGTGTTGGGATGAGGCATTGAAATCCGTTGAATGTCATGGGGTTCCCACAGTAGCTGCTCCACTGAGACAAAATACTTGACTACTCATGTGGCACAACTCCAAGGGTTCTTACAATGGTATTTACGTGAGCTGACCAGCAGGAGGGAATTTATTGCAAGGGGGAGGAGCTAGTGTACAAGGCCCATGGTACTGAGAAAAAAAACATTTAAAAATACAGAATGCCTGGTGGGAATCTATGCAATTGTAGATGATCTCTCCCTCGCGTACCTCAAACGTTATTTGTGATGACAAGTCTGTTATTCTTTATACAATTTTTATAGTGTTCTGTAAAAATGTTTGGAGCCTTCACCGATTGTTGTTCTTACTTGTTTAGAATAAGAAAAGAGGGGCTATCAAGCAATTAGCTCACCTTTTCATGGAAATACATTTTATCATCCAGAAATAAGTTGAATCTTAAATCAACAGCTTTCTTCAACAATACCTCATTGAACCTGTTTCAGGACTAGCCCCATAGGTGCCCCCTAATGTCCTGGTTCCCACAAAAACAGTCTGGAGAGTGACGAGCATTTGTGTGGATCTGCTTTAGTGAAACAACACAATTCAGAGGCAGTGATCTTTGGTTTTCAACATCCAGAGCATGATTCACCTGCTGAAATGTGCACAGATCTCTAAGTTGTGCTTTAACAAGGGATGTCATTGTCTCGGTCTGAGGCATCTCCCTTGGGTATGTTTAGATACAACATTGACCTTTGGTGTGTCTTCTACAGCTTAGGCTTTTCGGGAGGGATTCTTAACAGCCAGAACTATTGCAATTAAATCACAGCTAGAGCATGGTGAGGTCTTGTGAGTTTCTGCAAAACTCTTGTGACCACCAGCCTCACACTTTACCTGCAGCAATGCAGTTTTCAACAAGCTACACTGAATTCAATGTACATATCTTTTCTCACAAGAGCATTAGTGCCAGGATATGTATGGGGGGAGCGACATAGATACGAGTATGATAGAAGGTTTTCAGGGAACAGTCTATTGCAGCTAAAGTATCGTAGGCAGAGGCGTAACTTCCACATACATACAGACTGCACCCTCACTGATCGGATACAGAACAGTCACTAAGGAGACAGGTAACACCGTCTAAGTAGAGGCAGTGAGAAGAGTCAGATGCCTCGCAGATTTTTTCCTATGGACGTTTCATTTTTCGTTTTTGTAATGCATCTTATTTTCCTTTAAGGAAAACAGGCTGCATTACAGAAAAAAACTGCTTCATTAAAAAATTTAAAAAGCTCCAAGAAATATATAATGCAATAAATGTCTATTGACGTTACATTGGTTGTACGCATAGAATTACTTTAGCCATTTGATTACCGTGGAAGTCTAAGTTACTTCCCCCTTGCATTGACCATTAACCTATCCACATTTACTACCCTGGTCATAAGGGTTAGAGGGTATTTGCCTCATCGTCCTTTACACATTATTAAAAAAGCAGACACAGACATGGTGGTCTGCTGTCCGCAGCAGGCCACCATCCCTGTGAATGCCGCCACTCGCAAGGGGGCCGCAAATTGCGACCCACCTCATTAATATTAATGAGGTGGGCCTTTGCGACCCCCTTGCGAGTCGCAGATAGTTTCAGGGACACCATCCTACATTCTGAATTGCGACTCGCAATTTGTGGGTCGCAATTCAGAATCTACCTACATCTGGCCCAAAATGAAGTACCCACAGCACCACACAGGGACTCTCTCTTTGCTCTAATCAGCTTTGCATAATCAAAAATGAAAAATAAAACAACTCTTGAGTTTTTGCCTAAAGAAATATAGAAGCGACAATCACTGTGAGGGATTAGGGGTTAGTACCTTCATAGTACTTGCAAACATACAACGTGAGACCTGAATCAGCGGGAACTTACTCAGGCTAGTGAGGTCTACACCTGTGTGTGAAGGATCAACATGACACCAATCTCTTTTAGTACAATCTCACAATAGAAGGTTATTAAGTGCCTATCTTGGTGTAGCCGATGGCACCTAATGGTCCAACACTTCAACGTTAACAGACGAGTCAAAGACCACTCAACAGATCTCTGCATCTATCTTGGGATCTTGGATTACAATGAATCTGATGGCCAGACTTCAGCTCTTAGCAATAAGCATAATATTCTCCAAAAACACAAGCAATATAAGCAAAACACACTTCAACACAGAGTCCTCGTGGACCCATATGTGATAACACAACTAAAAACATGAAAAAACATCAAAACCCTCATACACTGCAACTCTTAACAACGCTCAACTGAAATTGCATAAACCTATTTATACTCCCAAACTTCGCCGTAAATAATCTGAATGGGTCAATGGAAAATTGGAAAAGCAGATTGAGTCGGGCAAACTTTGACTTTTGGGGGCAAATTTTAAGTTCTCTTAGCCTCAGTGTGAACCATCATCTGATACCAATTTTGTTATCTTCATGCAGATTTGGGGCCATAAAGCACCATCTGATTAATCGAAGTTCACAACTGAGGTTAGCCATGCAGTCAATTTATTTAAAACCATGAATTACATCTGCAAAGAAGACAGAGAAAGGTTAAGTTTTCAAACCATAGCTGTTTATTGAAGGTTAAAACTGTTTACTGACTCAAAATCAGCAATTTAGTGTCAAATCAATAAACAATACAGGCATGAATTAGTGGATTGAAGCTCAAATCATTCAAAGTCATATAAGCAAGAGGACAGATTATTATAAAGTTGCCTCAATTAAACAGTTAAGAACCACTCAGAGAGCTGTGCATCGCAGGATAGAGTGCTGGGGCCTGGACCTTCAAGATGCACAAAGATCTTAGAGGAAGGATGCCAATAACCCTTGGCAGTCGGAAGCTTCAAAGGACGCAGTGCACAGGGGTACTGTCTTGCGTGGGGATGCAAGGTCTTATCTCGACCAATTTTGGATAGTTGGAAGAGAGGGCCGTCGGAACCACCCATGATACAGGATCCACGCAGGAAAAGAGTGGCATCGCAAGCAGCCAATCAGTGGCGAATTGCCAACTCACAAGCCCTACTTGCCCGCTATGACAGAGCACATTGGGATGAGATGCAAGACATCATCCAGCACCTACCCAAAGAGCATCAAAAACGTGCCCAACAAGTGGTTGAAGAAGGACAGGCCATATCAAACAACCAGATCCGCTCTGCACTAGACTCTGCTGATACAGCGGCGCGGACTGTGAATACAGCAGTAACAATTAGAAGGCATGCATGGCTGCGAAGGTCTGGGTTTAAACCAGAGATACAGCAAGCGGTATTGAATATGCCGTTTAATCAACATCAGCTATTTGGGCCGGAAGTGGATACCGCAATAGTAAAAATTAAAAAGGACACGGACACGGCCAAAGCCATGGGCATGCTCTACTCCTCTCAATACAGGGGAACATTTAGGAAACCACAGTTTAGGGGAAGGTTTAGACAGCAACCCTCAGACCCATCCACCTTCCAGACAAAACCCACCTACCAGCCTCAGTACCAGAGAGGGGAGTTTCGTGGTTCCTACAGAGGACAGTTCCCAAGAGGAAGAGGGAAATTCCAGCCTGCCAAGCAAACCCCTAGTAGCAAGCAGTGACTTCAATGTCACACTTCCCTAACACATATTACCGGTGGGGGGGAGGGGTTAACAAAATACTACCACAATTGGACACACATTACCACGGACACGTGGGTTCTATCAATTATCCAACATGGTTACTGCATAGAGTTCACAAGATTCCCTACAGAACGCACAAAATGTCCATACAACACTTAGACCTAATACAAATAGAGGTCCAAGCACAACTAGCAAAAGAAGCCATAGAACTAGTACCTTCTCACCAGAGAGGAATAGGGGTTTACTCCCTGTATTTCCTCATCCCAAGGAAAGACAAAACGTTAAGGCCTATTTTAGATCTCAGAACACTAAGGGCCTGATTACAACTTTGGAGGAGGTGTTAATCCGTCCCAAAAGTGACGGTAAAGTGACGGATATCCCACCAGCCGTATTACGAGTCCATTATATATTAAAGTTGTAATCAGGCCCTAAATCTCTTCATCAAATCAGAAAATTTCCACATGGTAACACTACAGGACGTAGTCCCCTCAATGAAACAAGGGGAATACATGACAACACTGGATCTGAAAGATGCGTATTTTCACATACCCATCCATCCATCTCACAGGAAATACCACAGGTTTGTAATACAAGGCAAACATTACCAATTCAAAGTGTTGCCATTCGGAATAACAACGGTCCCCAGGGTATTTACAAAATGCCTAGCTGTAGTAGCAGCTCATATAAGGAGACATCACATGCACGTATTCCCGTATCTAGACAATTGGCTAATAAAAGCCAACACTCAATGACAATGTCACGTTCACACGCAATATGTAATAGATACTCTACACAAACTAGGGTTTTCTATAAATTACCAAAAATCACATTTGCAACCATCCCAAATACAACAATACTTGGGAGCGACACTCAACACACAAAGAGCAATTGCCACTCCAAGTCCACAAAGAGTTCTATCATTTCAAAATATAAGATCAACCATGCAGCCAAACCAACAATACACGGTCAGGTTTGTGATGAAACTACTAGGCATGATGTCCTCATGCATAGCTATTGTCCCAAACGCAAGGTTAAACATGCAGCCCTTACAACAGTGCCTAGCAAGACAATGGACGCAGGCACAGGGTCAACTACAAGATCTAGGGGGTCATTCTAACCCTGGCGGTCCACGACCGCCAGGGCTAAAATGACGGAAGCACCGCCAACAGGCTGGCGGTGCTTCCCTGCCCATTCTGACCGCGGCGGTAAAGCCGCGGTCAGAAAAGGGGATCCGGCGGTTTCCCGCCGGATTTCCCCTGTCTGGGCTGAAACTCCATGGCGGCGCTGCAAGCAGCGCCGCCATGGAGATTCCGACCCCATTCCCGCCACCCTGTTTCTGGCGGTTTTTACAGCCAGGAACAGGATGGCGGGAAAGGGTGTCGTGGGGCCCCTGGGGCCCCTGCACTGCCCATGCCACTGGCATGGGCAGTGCAGGGGCCCCCTAACAGGGCCCCAGCATGATTTTCAGCAGACAGTGAAAATTGCGACGGGTGCAACTGCACCTGTCGCACCCCTGCAACACCGCCGGCTCCATTCGGAGCCGGCTTCTGGGTTGCAGGGCCTTTCCCGCTGGGCCGGCGGGCGCTCCCTTGACGAGCACCCGCCGGCCCAGCGGGAAAGCCAGAATGGCCTCCGCGGTCTTCTGACCGCGGAGTGGCCAAGTGGCGGTTCCCGCTTGGCGGGCGGTGACCGCCGCCTGCCAATGTAGGAATGACCCCCCTAGTGTTGATAGACCGCCAAACACACTATTCGCTTCAATGGTGGAACCCTGTAAATTTAAACAAAGGGCGGCCTTTTCAAGACCCAGTGCCTCACGCCATTATCACAACAGACGCCTCCATGATTGGGTGGGGAGCACACCTCAACAATCACAGCATACAAGGTCAATGGGACAGTCAACAAAAACAACTTCACATAAATCACTGCTAGCAGTCTTTCTAGCACTAAAAGCCTTTCAACCCCTTCTTGCCCACAAACACATTCTTGTCAAAACAGACAATATGACAACAATGTATTACCTAAACAAACAGGGGGGTACACACTCGTCACAGCTGTGCCTCTTAGCACAAAAGAATTGGCATTGGGCAATTCACAACAACATTCACCTGATAGCACAATATATACCAGGCATTCACAATCAGTTAGCCGACAATCTCAGTCGAGATCACCAGCAAACTCACGAGTGGGAAATACATCCCCAGATTCTACAAGATCACTTCTACCGCTGGGGGACACCAAACATAGATCTGTTTGCAACAAAAGAAAACGCAAAATGCCAACACTTCGCGTCCAGATACCCACACCCTCAGTCCAAGGGCAATGCTCTATGGATCAGCTGGTCAGGGATATTTGCTTACGCTTTTCCCCCTCTCCCGTTCCTTCCTTTTCTGGTCAACAAACTGAGTCAAAACAAACTCAAACTAATACTCATAGCACCAATGTGGGCTCGCCAACCGTGGTACACCACACTGTTGGACTTATCGGTAGTACCCCACATCAAACTACCAAACAGACCAGATCTGTTAACACAACACAATCAACAGATCAGGCACCCGAATCCAGCATCGCTCAACCTAGCAATCTGGCTCCTGAAGTCTTAGAATTCGGTTATCTAAACCTTTCAAAAGAGTGTATGGAGGTCATTTAACAAGCAAGAAAACCTACAACAAGACATTGTTATGCTAATAAATGGAAAAGGTTTGTTTGCTACTGCCAGGCTAATCAAATCATGCCGTTAGACGCCTCCACACAAAACATTGTAAGTTATTTACTACACTTACAAAAATAAAATCTAGCTTTTTCTTCCATTAAAATCCATCTCACTGCAATATCTGCTTATCTGCAGATTAAACATACTAAATCGCT